>NC_137676.1:67523062-67665195 GCF_963989245.1 Nansenia antarctica
TACTACCTAGTTAGAGGGAAATGCCAAAATGGTGTTCCATACAGACCATTGGATCGCATTTCTAAAATCTTTGTTTATCACCAAACAGGTATCAACAATGATTTGCATTTAACTAATTACATTTGCATTCAACTAATGAATTACTCTGAAAATGCATGTGTGCATGACTTGAATAATGTCTCAAAATTTAATAAATAAGATAAATAGACAGAGAAGCAACAATCGAAATAGCAAACAACCAAACCACATCCAGTTCTATTTTAACATAATTGAATAACAATAGCTTATGTAAGCTTCTTCAAGGGACTTACTGTATGTGCGTTCCCTTCATTGTTTTCTTAGAGCAACGAAGAGGACTCAACCAGTGTCACATTAACCCTAAAGCAAACATTTACTTTGTTTAACAATGCGGAAAGTCAACATCGGTTTACAACATTGGTTGAGCGTGTCCCTAGTTATTCCTGTCCAAACCACAGACATGCTATCGAGGTAGGATGCATGCTATCGAGCATGCTATCGAGGTAGGATGCCTCTGTCTTCCTCAACCAAGCTCCCCTGTCCAAACAGATTCCAAAACGTTGCTCCTCACTCACCTAAAGAATACCAGACAAAACTACGTCCAGTTACTTATCTTCTACCATCAGATGAAAATGAGCCACGTCCAAACCCAAACAAATTACATACAGCAAAGACATACACTGACACTCGGCCTAGCAGCCCTGCAGAGCTTCTGTAGGCATTCTGTCTTCTTAAGACCACACTCTCCCACCAGACAGAACTACGTCCAGTTACTTATCTTCTACCATCAGATGAAAATGAGCCACGTCCAAACCCAAACAAATTACATACAACAAAGACATACACTGACACTCGGCCTAGCAGCCCTGCAGAGCTTCTGTAGGCATTCTGTCTTCTTAAGACCACACTCTCCCACCAAATACCTTGGTAAAGTAACCGTGGGTCATTTAAGTAGAGGAACAATGACACAACTTGGCATGAACGCGCCCATCTGATCGCCTGCCCTAAAACCTGGCAAAATAAACGTTGGGTAGCCACAGACTAAACAAAAATATCATACACCGCCCCTCGTAAACTTGCACAACAACCACAACTTTATGATCCTTTCATCAAATGTACGGTAATAACAGGTTTCTGCTGACAGACATGAGGAAGAGATGGTTATCGTGACGGATGGACCGTTTCCCCTCAGACACTTACAAAAACAAGGATATACTGCATATAGGCTTCTCAAATGGATGACATTCAACCATAAGCGAAATAAGGGGGAGCTCGGGGAGCTATAGCTCCCCTAGTGGTGACATGAGCTCCCCTGGAAACATGGTTTGTGAAATTTTGGGGGAGCTCTAAAAGATTGATATGATAGCCAAATAAATGCTATTTTGGTCATGGTTTTTCTCAAAGGTGTAAAATAAGGGGAAAAAATAATATATAAATAATAATAATAATGAAAAAAAAGATTTTACCGCGCTAGCCAGAGCCGCTCGGGGCGTGGGGGCACTGTCTGTCTGCAGGCGTCCACTACCCACTCACGAGCTTGTTTACTACGTGCATTAAAAAAACTCCTGCGCGCCATTGTTGATGACAGTGAAAAAAAGAAGAAAAGATGTCGAAAAGAAGAAAGCAGCAACTCACCTTGGGCGATTTCTATCCAAAGAAGTCTAAACAACATGAAGAGGGAAATCCCCGGGTAGAAATATTCTCTCGCCCCGCTGTCAGCGGGAGTTTCATCCAGGAAGCGGTTCTCTGAGCAGCAGCTGGGGGGGGGGACCCGTCGCTTACGGCCGAATATCTCCGCGTCACAATGGGTTAGAATTCCAAACTAAATTTCTCCATGATCACAATAGCATGCTGAACACTCTAAAAATTGAATGGAGTCTCAGTCATGTACCGTTAACGAGCATATTTTTCAATGTCGCTCAAAACCGCACAGCAGGGGGGTGGACCCGCCTTTCTTAAGTCAATAACTATTTTTTACTTCGATTTCGATAATAATAGTCCACGAGTGAAGTGATCAAAATCATAAGGACAACATACTAATCTTTAAATGGAGTCTGTAGGTTATACCGTTACCGAGTTATGAATTCATAATGGTTATGAATATGATTTTTGGGAAATCCTTAACGGTTTTCATTGATTTTTTAGATTTTTCGAGAAATCACTAACGGGGGGGGGGGGGGGGGGACACACACGTCTCCCGTGGCTGTTCTCAAAGAATAGTTGCTTAGGCTGTACTCTATGCAGGGATGCCAAAAGCCTTCTCCTCACTGATAAAGTTGGAGCGCACTTGTCAGAAGAGTGGATGAACGGGGACGTAACCAGTAATAGACAGAACAACTTGCGTAAGAAAATCTACAAGCACCGGGATAGTGTGGCGCACAAAAGGGCAGTTGAACTGGCAGAAACAAGACAAAAAGAAATAATAATGCCAAACAGGATTCTCTGTATCAACGCAAAGTTGTTCGAGGAAACCCGCTTTTATAGACTTGGCTTCTGCTGTGTTGTAGGCCTATGGATTGCTGTGTTATAATGAGACGGGCTATGTGCATGGTTGTGTTGTGTAGGGCAGTGTTTAGGCTTGCTATCAGTGGCGGCTGGCCGATAGAGGGCGCTGGGGCGCCGCCCCCACCTTCACTTCCTGGTTGCGATTTGTAAAAGTTTTTTTTTGAAATAAACATTGTTTATTCACAAAATGCGGCTGATATTCTGTCGGCGCCTATCAGCATTCATTAAAAATCCTCCAATACAATAAACATTTTTATCTGTGTGTGTGTGTGTGTGTGTGTGTGTGTGTGTGTGTGTAAAACTCACTGTTAAAATACATAGGGAGAGAACGCGGGGCGCCGTGTCAATGCAAGTCTATGCCAGGACGAATACTTTTGGCTTACACGTGAGCTGTAGCAGCGCTCCAATTGGCTGTCTCTATTTCTTGGCCAGGACGCACATTTGTGCGCCCTGGCCAAGAAATCTCCTGTTGTATTGCAGACAATGCATTATGCTGAGGACTCCCGACTTCCGGTTTTCCGGACTTCGGGCTTCCGGAGTATTTTAAATGAAGATTCGTAATGTCTGTCTCTGATGTTCATGGTCAATTAAATCAGCCTATTTTGTGCAACTAATAATGTTCCCGCTAATGGGTTAACCAAGCAGCC
Organism: Nansenia antarctica; assembly: GCF_963989245.1. Taxonomy (NCBI): domain Eukaryota; kingdom Metazoa; phylum Chordata; class Actinopteri; order Argentiniformes; family Microstomatidae; genus Nansenia; species Nansenia antarctica. Next base: position 67,526,233 of record NC_137676.1, read on the forward strand.
TTGCACCTAACGTGCAAGCACCTATCTTCGAATTATTCATAGCAATATGCGCGGGGCAAGGCGGAGGTACGGGTAAACACGGCTCATGTTCTGTCATCAAAGGTAAGAGTTGGTTTTCTTTAACTCAGCTGATGCATTGTTGTGTTTCTGACATGGTCTGGTTGTGTTTCTGACATGGTCTGGTTGTGTTACAGACATGGTCTGGTTGTGTTTCTGACATGGTCTGGTTGTGTTACAGACATGGTCTGGTTGTGTTACAGACATGGTCTGGTTGTGTTTCTGACATGGTCTGGTTGTTACAGACATGGTCTGGTTGTGTTACAGACATGGTCTGGTTGTGTTACAGACATGGTCTGGTTGTGTTACAGACATGGTCTGGTTGTGTTTCTGACATGGTCTGGTTGTGTTTCTGACATGGTCTGGTTGTGTTTCTGACATGGTCTGGTTGTGATACAGACATGGTCTGGTTGTGTTTCTGACATGGTCTGGTTGTGTTTCTGACATGGTCTGGTTGTGTTTCTGACATGGTCTGGTTGTGTTTCTGACATGGTCTGGTTGTGATACATCATTGAATGTGTTGACCTGCTGTGATGTGTTGACCACCATCACTCTCCATCATCATCCATCATGTGTCTATGAAATAGATAGTTACTGTACTACTGACTGCAGCATTCATCTCTGCTCATTGATGTAGCCATGTCACACAGACACATAGTACACATATTCATCTGCTACCTTTATTAACCTGAGTGTAGCTGTGAGGCCTGTACTAGCCTTGTTGACTAGACTTCCTCCTTGTCTGACACTGGGTATTGGACCGTACCGACGTCCATAGACCGGTCACTCTTCCACCTCAGTGTCTGTAGTTGACAGGGTAACTTCTCCATGGCCCACACGGTCATTTTAAGGGTGAAAGTTGAAATTATACAGTGGTTGTAATGCCAGTGCGTGTTTTATGCGCGTGCACGCGAAAAAAATTCGTGCACGCGAAAAAAATTCGCGCGCGCTCCCCCGCACACCGTGATTTAATTCGCACACTATAGGCTTCTCAAATGGATGACATTCAACCCAAACTAATTACATACAGCAAAGACATACGCTGACACTCGGCCTAGCAGCCCTGCAGAGGGAACTGAGGGAACGCGGGCGCACACTGGCTGGGGCCCACCCGCTGTGCCGACGGACCACGATGCCGATGGACCACGATGCCGACAGTTTATTAGCGGATTTCTGCGAGAGCTGACAAGATGGTACATGTGGGAAAACTAGGGTTAGGGTTAGGTGCTAGGGTGCTACGGTTAAGGTTAGGGTTGGGCTTAGGGGTAGGGATAGGATTAGACATGCCAGCATGTACCAAGTCGACGTAGCACCTAACCCTAACCCTAGTTTTCCCACATGTACCGTCTTCAGACAGAGAAGCGGAGAGCATTCACATGCAGGGAGGGCTGTCGGCACAACGGTCGGTCGGCATATTGATGCGGCACACACTGGCTGCCGCTCAACTCCTCTCTGACGAATATAACGATTTAATCTAGCGTTATTAATTGTGCCTTTTACGTGGCTTTTATTATCTTATGCAGTGCTGTGTGTTCTTAATTGGAGCACTCTGAGGTTTCTTATGTAAAGTGCTTTTATAAATAACATTTATTATTATTATTATTATTATTATTATTATTATTATTATTAGAGTTTCTGTAGGCATGTGGTGTGTGACATGTAGGTGTGTGACATGCCAAATAGAGTGAAAAAACATATTTTCGCAATAGCGGTTGACAGATGTGGCTTTATCTGTTGTCTGGGAAAAAACCTTCTCCGCTTCCTCATAGTTTCTTGTGAGCTGTGAGGGACCTTAGATTCGTGAGATCGTGTGTCACTTGGTCAGTTTGAAGCCTTGTAAAGGACCTGTCCACAGAGTTTAGGTTTGATAATCTGTGTCAGTTCATTATACATACTCCACAACATTCCTTGTAGTTCTGTTGTTATAACTGATTGTATAGAAAATCGTATTGTCTGTGTAAATTATGTCCTCTAATAATCTGTAAATAATAGTGTTACAAACTGTTATTTCATCCCTCAGAAGGACAAATAAAATGCTATACCCCCCGGCCTTGTAACCCATCTAATCTAGTCTAACCACCATGGTCAACTGACCACGGCCTTGCTGTCACGGTAGGACTTTGGAGCTGCCAGTACGGGATCTGGAAAACAGAGGCTATCTCAGCCTATGCCGGCTTCATGTCCCTTCACTTCCTGGCTCCCACCGAACCAACTCTTCGACTCTCTGGTCGAGGGGGTGACACAAAGCTCCTCATCTCACCTAAGCGGTCACACAATGTCCTTCCCCTGTCACACCTTCGAATTCTATGCTGTTTCTGTTACCTCCTCTGTCAAACTTCACATTGAATTCATATCTACCGACCCCCCCTGCAGGCCAGCTTGGTGACTGGTGTACTGTATGTCCTTCTCAGCTTCTTCCCTGAGTACAGCACACTGCTCACTGCTCACATGACTGGGTGAATTCAACATCCAGTCAGATAAGTTTAACTTGTCTGGCCTTCTTAATCTTCTCTCCTTGGTTGACCCCCCTCCTTCGCACCCTTCAGTGGCTCCCTGTAGCAGCTCGCAATAGATTGAAGGCCCTCCCTACTTGCAAACAATGGTCATCCCTCAAACCCAGATCCTCCTCCTCCTCCTCCTCTTCCCCCTCCTCCTCCTCCCCCCCCTCCTCTTCCTCCTCCTCCTCCTCCTCCCCCTCCTCCTCCTCCTCCTCCGCCTCCCCCTCCTCCTACTCCTCCTCCTCCTCCTCCTCCTCCTCCCCCTCCTCCTCTCTACCTCCGCCCAACCCCATGCCTCCGCCACCCCCACTTCGGTGCCGAGCCACTCTATCCCTCCTTCTCCTCCTCCTCCTCCCCCTCCTTCTCCTCCTCCTCTCTATCCAAACCAGATCACCTCGGCTGGCCGCCTGGCACCGCCGCCTCTATGGATGGGTCTGTCGCGCTATTCAGTCACAGCTTTTCACCGTCTTGCCGCCCGCCCGGTGGTGGAATGATCTTCCCCCTGCTGTCAAGACTGCAGCAGAGTCACTACCTATCTTCCTCCGTAGACTGAAGACCCCTCTCTTCAGGCTACATCTTGACTGTCCCCCCTAAGACCTCTTCACCCCCCACTAACGAGGGAATAGTGCAATGTTCTATAACCCTGCAATATGTTTACATTCTTGTGTTAGGTTTTCATATACTGTATATAAGTTACCAGTTCATACGTTTATAAAAAGTACACAGTTACATGCTAACTCCCCCCTGTCTATATACCCCCCTGTGAATAGGCCATAGTGTATATAAGTACCGTTCACATAATAGATACATTCTCAGATTCCTACTGATCACTTATCCCCCCTATTTATATCCCGTCTATTTATGTCTCATTCTTGGTTTTTATTATCTTAGGACTGTGTTGATTGTTAGCACCTAGGGCTTGCATTTAAATTGTGTTGCACCTGTTACAATGACAATAAAGATCATTCATTCATTCATTCACTATCCTTCTGTACAGTTGCTCTACTTTTAGTTTCTTTTTGTGCTTTTTTCTAGCGTTGTGACTGCCAATGGCACCTGGTCCTAGCATAGATGTTTGCTTATGATGACTGATGTATCGATTTACCTATGTTAGACAAATGAAGGCTACTTGTAAGTCACTTTGGATAAAAGAGTCAAAAATAATATTATAATAATAATATGTAATATGTAAATGTGTATATAGCCTACAGTATTTTGTAATCAGGGCACTATTGAAAAAGAGGCCTTGGTTTCAAAGGGACCTCCCTGGATAAATAAAGGATACATAAAATAGCCTATGTATATTTATACCAAACTAAAGCCACTTGGCCGTTATAAACCTAACTGAGCGTGCAACGCCTACACAAGTGGAAAAGACATTGGGTGTAGTTTAGTGTGTGTGTGTGTGTGTGTGTGTGTGTGTGTGTGTGTGTGTGTGTGTGTGTGTGTGTGTGTGTGTGTGTGTGTGTGTGTGTGTGTGTGTGTGTTTGTGTGTCTTGCCTATTGTCACCGTCACTCACCACCCTCGTTTGAACACTGCAAACCCGTTCGTTCGCGTTTCTTAGCAGGATGATCATGACAATGTGGCCATTAGTCACAGCGTTTACGTGCAGACAAGGAGCGCGCTGATTGGCTGTCAATCACGCGCTGTCAGCGTGACACAAGGAAGGGCAGGTGCGTGATGACATTCGTCAAACTGACGTGAAGGACAGTTTTTCCTTTTTTTTTTTCAAGTATCGTTTTCTTTTTTATATACTATGTCCTTGACTTAAATGAAGAAAATAGACGCAGGTAAATTGGTGGATGTCCATCTCCCTAACAACGAGTGTAGCTGGATTGAATCTGACAAAACCCCCAAAGAGCTATAAACAGAGTTATGCTAAGAACAAACCTGACAAAATCCTCAGACTTATATTGTCGCACATTGATCAGTCAACGAAAAACATAAAAACTTGATCCATTTAGAACTATATTCCATTATTTCCAAGACTGACGTTCCTGCCAAACGTGTTTAGAATAGGACACAATAAGAGCACAAATCACTGACTGCATAATCGTCATAATAACCATGTATCATTTTATGATTATATATTTTTTTTTAAAAAGTTTTGTTTTATAAACACAAAATATCTAGTAGTCGCCAAGTCGCATAATGTGTCATCGTGATAACTAATAGGCCGACAGTGGACATCAACATTGACATGTTTGGCATTTAGCAGACGTTTTTATCCAAAGCGATTTACAACAAATACATTTGTCTAAGTAAGTGAATCACCGATCCTGTATATTTTAAGAGTAAACTATAGTCATCCACAAAACCTCTGGTAATCTCTGCTGTGTAATACATCCCCGGTAATAGCCGGTAGTGGATTTTTAGTTCACTAGTTTAGGTTATATATTCCGTTGGGTAAAACGTAACGCTTCAACATAATTTTACTGCTTACATAAGAAAAAATTACTTATTATTTCTGAATTCATTAGGCCTAGAACCATATATAACGTTAATGATACATATATAATAGCCTATATAATTAATTCAGAAACGAATGCATTCAATTGTGCAAACGAAATACATCGGGCTAATTTATTATTATTATTCAAAAGAGACGAAAAGAGGAAACAAAAATATCGCGAATAGCCTTTCCGGATAGGTTGTCGTTTTACCCAGTAGAATATACATTCACTGCTCATAAGACAAACTCGTTTTTAATTTTCTTGGCAAAACAAAAACAAATCCTGATATTCATGTTATTAGTCGTGTCACTTGATTGTTACAAAAAACGGTCCGACTTTTTCGCCAACATCCATTTTTATGGCTTTCACTGACATAAAAATAAAGGCTTACAGGTGGGCCAGTATTTAAATTGGGATCGAAAAACGTTTTTAACAATATCGCCTTAAAACAGCTATCCAAATACCTACAGTGGCCGTTCGACATCGGAACCTCCCTAAAGGAACTTTTTTTCTTTCTTTTTTTTCTTTTTTACATTTGTAATGTAAAAAAAAAAAAAAAACGATTGCATTACACCTTATTATGGAGAATATCGTCATAAAAAAACATTGCTTTCACCTGTATCCAATAAGCTATAAACAGGATTAGGCCTAATGCAAGACCTGCTGACATCATGGCCACAGTGTTAACGGTTTTATACAGTTAGGGTCATATATATCATATATGTCATATTATATATGTGACAGCTGGTTCATGGACAGATGTGGGCTATTCCTTTGCTGTTTCTTTATCAGTTAAGCAGGTAAAAGGTCTGAGTGGCTTTTGAGTTGCAACGGTGTGATGGCATTTACATCCTTATCAATAGCCTGTCACAGTGGAAAATGGGAGAGTGTTTGACAGCGTTCGTTGAGATTCAGTGAAGCAAGACTGCCTACGTACAAAACGTACTGTAGTAGCTGTATTTAGACTACCAGGAATGCCTGACGAACTTCTTAGGCGTTATACAAGGAGTGTGCACAGTCACAGTCACAGTCACAGTCTCCCACACCTACAATCCCAAAATACAATCTTTTTTAAAAAAAATTATTGCCTTTATTTTACCAGATAAAATCAATTTACAATGATGATCTGGCTAAGAGGCCCCGGCAAGAATAAATACAAACATCGCCGCCTCCCCACACCAAAAAACACAAACAAAGAAAAACAGTTATTTTTCAATTAATTTCAAATCCATTATGGTGGCGTATAGAGACAAGCTTATGGAAATTGTGTCACTGTCCAAATATTTCCGGACCTAACTGTAAAACGGCATTCGTAACTTGTTTATGGTGTATAGTTAGGCTAATACTTATTGGACTTCCAGACTCTGCCCCAACACAAGCCCAACAGCTCCCTCTAGCGGACACAGTCATCACAATAAGCTGTGTCCCGATAATAATAATAATAATAATAATAATAATAATAATAATAATAACAATAATAACCATATAACCTTTATTTGTATAGCACTTTTCCTGCAAACGTTGCAGCTATACTGCATATGTATATATGTACAGTACAGGCCAAAAGTTTGGACACACCTTCTCATTCAATGTGTTTCCTTTATTTTCATGACTATTTGGTACATTGTAGATTCTCACTGAAGGCATCAAAACTATGAATGAACACATAGGAATTATGTATTTAACAATAAAGTGTGAAATAACTCTAAATATGTCTTATATTTTAGATTCCTCAAAGTAGCCACCCTTTGCTTTTTGTTGTTAATACAATATATAATAATAATATATAATATAATATGTGTTAATAATAATATGTTATTATATATATATATTATATTATTATTATATATTTTATTAACAACAAAAAATATATTATTAACAACAAAAAAGCAAAGGGTACTTTGAGGAATCTAAAATATAAGACATATTTAGAGTTGTTTCACACTTTTTTGTTAAGTACATCATTCCACATGTGTTCATTCATAGTTTTGATGCCTTCAGTGAGAATCTACAATGTAAATAGTCATGAAAATAAAGGAAACGTATTTAATGAGAAGGTGTGTCCAAACTTTTGGCCTGTACTGTATTTAATATGTGTATATACAACAATACGACTACACTTGTTACCACTACTACTCGGATACAAAAGAACATGATTACACTGGACTTGGTGCCTCAGCCGACAGCAATTAGGATCACCGGCGCAAACCAAACGGGAGAACGGCAGCAAGCATTATAGAAATAGGCCTAAATTGTTATTCATATAAAATGTGGTTACATTCTCAATTATTATCAGCATTCATAGAATTGTTTGTGACGCCCCAAACGATTACCGTTAGGCTACATAACCTAGACCAGGCTATTATTTTATGTATTTATTTTTCTGTCCACCAAAGTCGTGTAGTTCGCGTATAGGCCTATTAAAATATTGATGTGTCTTTATGCTTCATAGAACAAGTACACAAAATGAGATGTAGATAAAGGCTAAGATGTGTTTGAAACGATGTGGGTTGCTGTATGGTTGAATCAGAAGTGGATAGGTGGAGGCACGCACGCACACACACACACACACACACACACACACACACGCACGCACGCACGCACGCACGCACGCACGCACGCACGCACGCACGCACGCACACACACACACACACACACACACACACACACACACACACACACACACACACACACACACACACAGAGAAAACGTTAACAGGACGGGAGTTTAGCGGAATACATATCTATTTCTATGTGAGGGATAATACGTGGTAGTGAAGGGGATAACTGGAAGGTTTTGGCACGCATCTATAGCGTCACTTTCATACTGTCACTTTTTTTTGGGATTAATATAACCTGTGGACAATGTTCATGTGTTCTTATCATAATGTGAATTAGAAGTTAGTGTTCATATAATGTTAGCCTGACATCACACTTTCAAACACAATTAGGGAGTATAGCCTATCTATCTATAGCGTCAAAGGACAATAATGGACGTAATGTTGCTAAAAATAGTATTAACGTAACGTTCCTGTCCACGTCATTGCAGTTATAATAACAATAATAGCCTTTATTTGCATAGCACGTTTCCTGCTCAGTTATGCGATGTTGCTTTTGAGTGTCATTTCATTACACACCTCTATTATGACAACAGGACATAGTTCCCTCCTCTTTTACAACCACCGTTTATCTTGTGACAAAACACTGACAGGTCCCCTAATGTGACAGGCAGCCAGGCCAGAGACAACAGGGCTTGTCATATGGTGACGTTAGAATTATAAGGTTCTATCTCCATTTTTCTCAAAATTGAGTTTTTTACATAATCTGATCCATTAGGTGTTTATTAATGCCTGTGTGGTGGTATTTTCTAAAATGTTGACATTTTTTAGTTAGTAATTCATAAAATACAAAGGTTCCATCTCACCAAACATAATGGAATGTAACAACTTTGACGCTCAATATCTCTGAACTACCCTAAACGGAGATAGAACCTTATCATTCTAACGTCACAATATAGCTATTTGAGGCAGGTCACATTCTCAATCGCTAGCAGGTCTCAATTCTCTATCACGTCAGCCCCGTTCCCTAAATTGCTAAACTGTTTAAATTATGATTAACTGTGATGCTGCCTGATTATTACCATTGTTGTCTATGTGTGGCTGCGAATGTGTACATTTGTAATACTAATACACCGATCAATGTCTGCTTTTAAAAAATCTATTTGTAGGCCTATATTGTGTCTGCGGTACACTGTTCTCACTGCCAACTACACACACACAAGATACATCACAAGCTATTTTATGTGACAGCTGATAGGGAGATACATAGATCAACGGATTTAAATCCAATCAAGAGCATACAAACTAACACAAATTGTATTCAGATCTTTTAGATCTGCTACCGTTGCTTATATAAAGCCAGATCCTTATCAATAACCTGTTACAGTGGAACATGGGATAGTGTGTTCGGTGCGTACAACACATCTACGTATACTGTATTCGCTGTATTTAGACTACCAGGAATGTCTGACGAACTTCTTAGGCGTTACAAAGATATTAATGTGGACAGTCACAGTCACGGTCACAGTCAACCACACCTACACACACACACACACACACACACACACACACACACACACACACACACACACACACACACACACACACACACACACACACACACACACACACACACACACACACCACAATCCCAAAATGCAAGCACCTGTATGAGCTATGGTCAGGGTCGGTTCCCTCAAATGAATACATTTAGAAAATGAATGGAAACATGTAACAATGGCTTTCAGCTGACTACGCAACCCCCTCCGCCTCCCCACACCAACAAAATACAGTTATGTTTCAATTTATTTAATTAATTTCATTGATGTAATTGAATCAGAATGGACCCCAACCCTGATTCCAGAGTTCATCTATATTTGTGTGATCATCTATCATTCTGCAATTACTGTTTGAAACTCCCAAGACAGTTGTTGTATACTTGGGATTTATCTCGCTGTCTTCTAACAGTGCCCGACCAAAATTAGACCCCTTGCGAAATGCTACTGACGATTGTGTAATTAGACATACCTAGAGAACAATGAGAATGATACTTGTTGTAAAAATGAGGGACACACAGGGTGGCGACTGTTTTTTTTTTTTTTTTTTTCATTCCTTGACAATGACTTTCGTCACACCCCAAGGTATAAGAGTCCCCAGGTGACACTATCATTACACTCAATGACATTAAAGCTGTTAAGGTGAACACAGTTTAAGCTTTGGCATAATTTCTAAACCGACCCGGACGGAGAGAGACTTGAACATTTAACACCACGATCAACATTCAGACACACAACATCTTTGGTAAGTTAACATTGGCGACTAATTTACTCTGTACCAACTGACCGTTATGTTTTCTATGTGAAGAAAATGTGAATTGTTCAATTGTGGATTTTGTCAAACATATCTAAATCTAATTAACAAATTATTATTATAACATGTTGGCAAGGTTGTTTTTTCAAATAACCTTTATTTCTGTTTATACTGTAAATAATTAATATTGCAATTTTACTGCAAACACATCTACAAATGAGTAAAACATGATTTATGAATGTATTACAAATAATGTGTAACACACTTGGGTAAACACTTAAATTGTATGTGTAAAAGTTTATTAGCAAATCGTTAATTAAACAAACATGGGTTAATGTTGTAGAAATGCTTCATAAGCAGAACATAATGTTATTATTTATTATACAACATAATATTAATTATTATTAGTAGAAAAACCTTTAGATTAATTTACAGCTTTCCTTATTCTCCTCATTGAATCTCCTATTATTACATAGCGCTCTCATTCAATGTGCTAAGTGATAAGAAAAATAACAGAGGGGGGAATTAACTTGTAATTTCTAACTTTCTAGATTCCCATTACAATCCTGCAAATATGTTGGACAGAAAAGTATTCACTGTCATTTTACTAACTATTGGTAAGTTCAACAGCCTACGTATAACTGTTCATACAATTAATTAATACATGAAATATGTTTGGTAACACAAACATTCATGAATAAACCTGCTTACACAGTAAAATGTAAATGTTAACGTTATTTCCCTCATGAATACTTGGTGACTGCTGATATAATCTATGTTAAACATTTCTAAATGTTTCTAAATGCTGGAATACTAATTTGTTAATAGTGTGGACAGGACTTATATAAGTAATTATAACTGTCCATTCATTATTGTTCAATGATACCCCTGTTTGCATGTGTGTAGAAGTAAAATGTTCCCTCCATTTCAATAGCTGCAGCCAGTGCAACAACTACAATGGCCCCCACCACAACTGTAGCAGTCACAACAACAACTCAACCTACTGCATCCGCAACCACAACAGCTGCCATCGCAACCACAACTACTGCTGCAACCACAACACCTGCCACTGCAACCACAACAGCTGTCGCAGCAACCACAACAGCTGCAGCCACAACAGCCACAACAGCTGCAGCCACAACAGCCACAACAGCTGTTGCTGCAACAACTGCCGTTTTAACCACAACACCTTCTGCAACAACCACAACACCTGCAGCTGAAACCACAACACCTGCAGCTGAAACCACAACTCCTGCCTCTGCAACTACAACAGCTGCTGATGCAACCACTACACCTGCCACTGCAACCACTGAAGCTGCCGCTACAACCATGACAGCTGCTGACGCAACCACAACACCTGCCGCCGCAACCACAACACCTGCCACCGCAACCACAACACCTGCCACCGCAACCACAACACCTGCCGCCGCAACCACAACACCTGCCGCCGCAACCACAACACCTGCTGCCGCAACCACAAAACCTGCCACCGCAACCACAACACCTGCCACCGCAACCACAACACCTGCCACCGCAACCCCAACAGCTGCCACCGCAACCACAACACCTGCCGCCGCAACCACAACACCTGCCACCGCAACCACAACAGCTGCCACCGAAACCACTACAGTTGCCGCCACAACCACAACACCTGCCGCCGCAACCACAACACCTGCCACCGCAACCACAACAGCTGCCACCGAAACCACTACAGTTGCCGCCACAACCACAACACCTGCCACCGCAACCACAACAGCTGCCACCGAAACCACTACAGTTGCCGCCACAACCACAACTCCTGCCGCTACAACCACACCTGCCACCGCAACCACAACAGCTGCCACCGAAACCACTACAGTTGCCGCCACAACCACAACTCCTGCCGCTACAACCACACCTGCTGCCGCAACCACAACACCTGCTGCTGCAACCACAACACCTTCCGCAACAACCACAACACCAGCTGCTGCAACCACAACAGCTGCCGTCGCAACCACTACAGCTGCCACCGCAACCACAACAGCTGATGCTGCAACAACAACAGCGGCCACTGCAACCACAACAGCTGATGCTGCAACAACAACAGCGGCCACCGCAACCACAACAGCTGATGCTGCAACAACAACAGCGGCCACTGCAACCACTACAGCTGCCACCGCAACCACAACAGCTGACGCTGCAACAACAACAGCGGCCACTGCAACCACAACAGCTGCCGCCGAAACCACAACACCTGCCGGTGCAACCACCACAGCTGACGCTGCAACCACAACAGCTGCCGTCGCAACCACTACAGCTGCCACCGCAACCACAACAGCTGATGCTGCAACAACAACAGCGGCCACTGCAACCACTACAGCTGCCACCGCAACCACAACAGCTGACGCTGCAACAACAACAGCGGCCACTGCAACCACAACAGCTGCCGCCGAAACCACAACACCTGCCGGTGCAACCACCACAGCTGACGCTGCAACCACAACAGCTGCCGTCGCAACCACTACAGTTGCCACCGCAACCACAACAGCTGATGCTGCAACAACAACAGCGGCCATCGCAACCACAACAGCTGATGCTGCAACAACAACAGCGGCCACTGCAACCACTACAGCTGCCACCGCAACCACAACAGCTGACGCTGCAACAACAACAGCGGCCACTGCAACCACAACAGCTGCCGCCGAAACCACAACACCTGCCGGTGCAACCACCACAGCTGACGCTGCAACCACAACAGCTGCAGCTGCAACAACAACAGCTGCAGCTGCAACAACAACAGCTGCAGCTGCAACAACAACAGCTGCAGCTGGAACCACAGCACCTTCCACTGCAACAACTGCCACTTTAACTACAACACCATCCAGTGCTACCACTACCGCTGCTGCAACAACCACGACAGCGGATGCTGCAACCACAATAGCTACAGCTGGTACCACAACACCTGCTGTCACAGCCACAACAGATGCCACCGAAACCACAACCCCTGCCACTGCAACAACTGTCACTTTAACCACCACACCTGCAAGCTCAACCACAATGGCTACTGCAGCAGCCACAACAGCTACAGCTGGAACCACAACACCTACAGCTGGAACCACAACACCTGCCGCTATAGCCACAAAAGGTGCCACAGAAACCACAACACCTTCCGGCGCAACCACAGTTGCTGCTACTGCAACCACAACAGCTGCCGTCACAGCCACAACAGCTGCCGCCGAAACGACAACAGCTGCCACTGCAACCACAACACCTTCCACTGCTACCACTACCGCTGCCGCCGCAACCACAACAAATGCTGCAGCAACCACAACAAATGCTGCAGCAACCACAACAGCTGCTGCAGCAACCACAACATCAGTTACCGCTGCAGCAACGATCACTCAGGTGTTTAGTTCTGATGAGGTTTTCGACGTGGACCTGAGCGATTCGACCTCGCAGGCATTCAAGGACAGAGAGCTGCTCACCAGACAGCAGGTGAGACTGGGAAGACAGAGCATGTTGTAGATAGAAATAGGCTTGCATAACCTTTGAGAAAACACTTTCTACGATGCCCCTACTACCTGTGTAGTATCCCATCATTACGATGACGACAACAATGTATTATTTGGCGATTACCTGGTTTGGAGATGAGCGGTTTATGTTATTATAAAACTGGAAAAATAAACGGTTCTTATTTCACTTCTGTAGTAATATGCAAAATAACTCCATTACTATTTAATCACAAAGCAAATAGAAATGTTTGCTAAAAAGCTTATGCTGAATGTTTGTTTTCAGATTGAACCAATCTACAGGAGCAGCTTCTCGTCCTTTACTGGTCTCACTGTGACAAGTTTTACGTAAGTATGGCATTGAGAGAGAGAGAGAGAGAGAGAGAGAGAGAGAGAGAGAGAGAGAGAGAGAGAGAGAGAGAGAGAGAGAGAGAGAGTGTGTGTGAGTGTATGTGTGTGTATCCATGTGCCTCTAAGGTTTTTTACATAAATGGTTTGGTGCATCTTCATGAAACTCATATTCAACCTTTTCATCCACAGAGCTGGGTCAATCATCACCACTGCTGAGTTGGCATTCAATTCCACACAGTCTCTACCCAGCAACACTGAGATCGCTAACACCCTCGCAACAGCTGCACAGAACGGCCAGGTCTCCATTCTGAACATCATCCCCAGCTCTATCACAGTCAACGGCACAGGTGGGTGAAAGAACAGGCAAACAGGCTACAGTAAATAAACAACAGCATTACACACAGACAGACATACAGACAAGCTCATTACGTCGATCGCGATCGACCGGTCGATCGCGAAGGTAGTGTGGGTAGATCACACGGCATTGAAAAAAAAAAAGAAAAAAAAAAGTTTTAAAAAAAAACATTTAAATATTTTTTTTAGAAAAGTAGCCGGGGACGCCTCCCGTCTGGACCACACAGGAGAGGGCATCACTCAGCCCCGCGCCGCCTCACAACACACACACACACACACACACACACACACACACACACAGACAAGCACACACACACACACACACACACACACACACACACACACACACACACACACACACACACAGACAGACACAAGCACACACACATGCACACACAGACAGACAGACACACACACACACACACACACACACACACACACAGACAGACAGACAGACAGACAGACACACACAGACAGACAGACAGACACACACACACACACACTCCGCCGCCCGGAGACGTCGATGGCACCTGGCTTGGCACTGGCCAGTCTGGTGTAAACCACTCAGAGCTCCTGAGTTAATGTTAATGTTAATGGACTACCAGTGTGAATATTTGTTATATAGTTTAATAAATCTCTTCTTTGATTTTGAAACAGTGTAGCGTGGCCTTAATTTGTTATTATTACAGTACATTTTTGTGTTCGCAGCAATGGCAATATGTTTTATTTGGTTGGTAGATCTTGTTGAGCTGGTAATTTGAAAAGTAGCTCACAAGCCTAAAAAGTGTGAGCACCCCTGGCCTACACTGTATATAGAGATTTTGGCAGGCACATTAGGACAGGGCATACAGACTTACTGCGCATGTTTCACAACTGATCTGGACGAATGCTAACTCTAATTTCCTGTTTCAGCCACAACAGTCACAACCACAACACCTGCTACCGCAACCACAGCTGCCACTGGAACCACAACAGCTGCCGCCACAACCGCAACAACTGCCACTTTAACCACAACACCTTCCGCAACAACCACAACACCAGCTGCTGCAACCACAACAACTGCCGTCGCAACCACTACAGCTGCCACCGCAACCACAACAGCCGATGCTGCAACAACAACAGCGGCCACTGCAACCACAACAGCTGATGCTGCAACAACAACAGCGGCCACTGCAACCACTACAGCTGCCACCGCAACCACAACAGCTGACGCTGCAACAACAACAGCGGCCACTGCAACCACAACAGCTGCCGCCGAAACTACAACACCTGCCGGTGCAACCACCACAGCTGACGCTGCAACCACAACAGCTGCCGTCGCAACCACTACAGCTGCCACCGCAACCACAACAGCTGATGCTGCAACAACAACAGCGGCCACTGCAACCACTACAGCTGCCACCGCAACAACAACAGCGGCCACCGCAACCACAACAGCTGATGCTGCAACAACAACAGCGGCCACTGCAACCACTACAGCTGCCACCGCAACCACAACAGCTGACGCTGCAACAACAACAGCGGCCACTGCAACCACAACAGCTGCCGCCGAAACCACAACACCTGCCGGTGCAACCACCACAGCTGACGCTGCAACCACAACAGCTGCCGTCGCAACCACTACAGCTGCCACCGCAACCACAACAGCTGATGCTGCAACAACAACAGCGGCCACTGCAACCACTAAAGCTGCCACCGCAACCACAACAGCTGACGCTGCAACAACAACAGCGGCCACTGCAACCACAACAGCTGCCGCCGAAACCACAACACCTGCCGGTGCAACCACCACAGCTGACGCTGCAACCACAACAGCTGCCGTCGCAACCACTACAGCTGCCACCGCAACCACAACAGCTGATGCTGCAACAACAACAGCGGCCACCGCAACCACAACAGCTGATGCTGCAACAACAACAGCGGCCACTGCAACCACTACAGCTGCCACCGCAACCACAACAGCTGACGCTGCAACAACAACAGCGGCCACTGCAACCACAACAGCTGCCGCCGAAACCACAACACCTGCCGGTGCAACCACCACAGCTGACGCTGCAACCACAACAGCTGCCGTCGCAACCACTACAGCTGCCACCGCAACCACAACAGCTGATGCTGCAACAACAACAGCGGCCACTGCAACCACTACAGCTGCCACCGCAACCACAACAGCTGACGCTGCAACAACAACAGCGGCCACTGCAACCACAACAGCTGCCGCCGAAACCACAACACCTGCCGGTGCAACCACCACAGCTGACGCTGCAACCACAACAGCTGCCGTCGCAACCACTACAGTTGCCACCGCAACCACAACAGCTGATGCTGCAACAACAACAGCGGCCATCGCAACCACAACAGCTGATGCTGCAACAACAACAGCGGCCACTGCAACCACTACAGCTGCCACCGCAACCACAACAGCTGACGCTGCAACAACAACAGCGGCCACTGCAACCACAACAGCTGCCGCCGAAACCACAACACCTGCCGGTGCAACCACCACAGCTGACGCTGCAACCACAACAGCTGCCACCGCAACCACAACAGCTGCAGCTGCAACAACAACAGCTGCAGCTGCAACAACAACAGCTGCAGCTGCAACAACAACAGCTGCAGCTGGAACCACAGCACCTTCCACTGCAACAACTGCCACTTTAACCACAACACCATCCAGTGCTACCACTACCGCTGCTGCAACAACCACGACAGCGGATGCTGCAACCACAATAGCTACAGCTGGTACCACAACACCTGCCGTCACAGCCACAACAGATGCCACCGAAACCACAACCCCTGCCACTGCAACAACTGTCACTTTAACCACCACACCTGCAAGCTCAACCACAATGGCTACTGCAGCAGCCACAACAGCTACAGCTGGAACCACAACACCTACAGCTGGAACCACAACACCTGCCGCTATAGCCACAACAGGTGCCACAGAAACCACAACACCTTCCGGCGCAACCACAGTTGCTGCTACTGCAACCACAACAGCTGCCGCCGAAACGACAACAGCTGCCACTGCAACCACAACACCTTCCACTGCTACCACTACCGCTGCCACCGCAACCACAACAAATGCCACCGCAACCACAACAAATGCTGCAGCAACCACAACAAATGCTGCAGCAACCACAACAGCTGCTGCAGAAACCACAACATCAGTTACCGCTGCAGCAACGATCACTCAGGTGTTTAGTTCTGATGAGGTTTTCGACGTGGACCTGAGCGATTCGACATCGCAGGCATTCAAGGACAGAGAGCTGCTCACCAGACAGCAGGTGAGACTGGGAAGACAGAGCATGTTGTAGATAGAAATAGGCTTGCATAACCTTTGAGAAAACACTTTCTACGATGCCCCTACTACCTGTGTAGTATCCCATCATTACGATGACGACAACAATGTATTATTTGGCGATTACCTGGTTTGGAGATGAGCGGTTTATGCTATTATAAAACTGGAAAAATAAACGGTTCTTATTTCACTTTTGTAGTAATATGCAAAATAACTCCATTACTATTTAATCACAAAGCAAATACAAATGTTTGCTAAATATCTTGTGCTGAATGTTTGTTTTCAGATTGAACCAATCTACAGGAGCAGCTTCTCGTCCTTTACTGGTCTCACTGTGACAAGTTTTACGTAAGTATGGCATTGAGAGAGAGAGAGAGAGAGAGAGAGAGAGAGAGAGAGAGAGAGAGAGAGAGAGAGAGAGAGAGAGAGAGAGAGAGAGAGAGAGAGAGTTACACTTCTTAACACAATGTAAAAACTACACAAATATTAGAGAGGAGTTCTTCCCAAAATTTGAAACTAATTTCCCAGAATTCCGAAGTATGACAGAAAGGGAAAGATTACCAGCCCTTCTGGGGGAACAGAAAGAATGTGCAGTTTTGGCTGCAAAATATGTCAATTCCTGTCACAAGAAAAGGGACAACCAGTAGGACATACATACAGTATGCCATGTTTTATTCTCTGCACCACCTGCTTTATTTTATTTATATTATTTTTATTTATTTTTTCATGTCATTGATATTATGTTGTTATGTTGTTGTTCGTCATATCTGTGATTGTGCTTTGGCAACACTTGTAAAACGTCATGCCAATAAAGCCTGTTGAATTGAATTGAATTGAATTGAGAGAGAGAGAGAGAGAGAGAGAGAGAGAGAGAGAGAGAGAGAGAGAGAGAGAGAGAGAGAGAGAGAGAGAGAGAGAGAGAGAGAGTGTGTGTGAGTGTCTGTGTGTGTATCCATGTGCCTCTAAGGTTTTTTACATAAATGGTTTGGTGCATCTTCATGAAACTCATATTCAACCTTTTCATCCACAGAGCTGGGTCAATCATCACCACTGCTGAGTTGGCATTCAATTCAACACAGTCTCTACCCAGCAACACTGAGATCGCTAACACCCTCGCAACAGCTGCACAGAACGGCCAGGTCTCCATTCTGAACATCATCCCCAGCTCTATCACAGTCAACGGCACAGGTGGGTGAAAGAACAGGCAAACAGGCTACAGTAAATAAACAACAGCATTACACACAGACAGACAGACAGACAAGGCCTACACTGTATATAGAGATTTTGGCAGGCACATTAGGACAGGGCATACAGACTTACTGCGCATGTTTCACAACTGATCTGGACGAATGCTAACTCTAATTTCCTGTTTCAGCCACAACAGTCACAACCACAACACCTGCTACCGCAACCACAGCTGCCACTGGAACCACAACAGCTGCCGCCACAACCGCAACAACTGCCACTTTAACCACAACACCTTCCGCAACAACCACAACACCAGCTGCTGCAACCACAACAGCTGCCGTCGCAACCACTACAGCTGCCACCGCAACCACAACAGCTGATGCTGCAACAACAACAGCTGCCACCGCAACCACAACAGCTGATGCTGCAACAACAACAGCGGCCACTGCAACCACTACAGCTGCCACCGCAACCACAACAGCTGACGCTGCAACAACAACAGCGGCCACTGCAACCACAACAGCTGCCGCCGAAACCACAACACCTGCCGGTGCAACCACCACAGCTGACGCTGCAACCACAACAGCTGCAGCTGCAACCACTACAGCTGCCACCGCAACCACAACAGCTGACGCTGCAACAACAACAGCGGCCACTGCAACCACAACAGCTGCCGCCGAAACCACAACACCTGCCGGTGCAACCACCACAGCTGACGCTGCAACCACTACATCTGCCACCGCAACCACAACAGCTGATGCTGCAACAACAACAGCGGCCACCGCAACCACAACAGCTGATGCTGCAACAACAACAGCGGCCACTGCAACCACTACAGCTGCCACCGCAACCACAACAGCTGACGCTGCAACAACAACAGCGGCCACTGCAACCACAACAGCTGCCGCCGAAACCACAACACCTGCCGGTGCAACCACCACAGCTGACGCTGCAACCACAACAGCTGCCGTCGCAACCACTACAGCTGCCACCGCAACCACAACAGCTGATGCTGCAACAACAACAGCGGCCACTGCAACCACCACAGCTGCAGCTGCAACCACAACAACTGCAGCTGCAACCACAACAGCTGCAGCTGGAACCACAGCACCTTCCACTGCAACAACTGCCACTTTAACCACAACACCATCCAGTGCTACCACTACCGCTGCTGCAACAACCACGACAGCGGATGCTGCAACCACAACAGCTGCCGCCGAAACCACAACACCTGCCGGTGCAACCACCACAGCTGACGCTGCAACCACAACAGCTGCCGTCGCAACCACTACAGCTGCCACCGCAACCACAACAGCTGATACTGCAACAACAACAGCTGCCACCGCAACCACAACAGCTGATGCTGCAACAACAACAGCGGCCACTGCAACCACTACAGCTGCCACCGCAACCACAACAGCTGACGCTGCAACCACCACAGCTGACGCTGCAACCACAACCACAGCAGCTGCCACTGCAACAACTGCCACTTTAACCACAACACCATCCAGTGCTACCACTACCGCTGCTGCAACAACAATAGCTACAGCTGGTACCACAACACCTGCCGTCACAGCCACAACAGATGCCACCGAAACCACAACCCCTGCCACTGCAACAACTGTCACTTTAACCACCACACCTGCAAGCTCAACCACAATGGCTACTGCAGCAGCCACAACAGCTACAGCTGGAACCACAACACCTACAGCTGGAACCACAACACCTGCCGCTATAGCCACAACAGGTGCCACAGAAACCACAACACCTTCCGGCGCAACCACAGTTGCTGCTACTGCAACCACAACAGCTGCCGCCGAAACGACAACAGCTGCCACTGCAACCACAACACCTTCCACTGCTACCACTACCGCTGCCACCGCAACCACAACAAATGCTGCAGCAACCACAACAGCTGCTGCAGCAACCACAACATCAGTTACCGCTGCAGCAACGATCACCCAGGTTTTTAGTTCTGATGAGGTTTTCGACGTGGACCTCAGCGATTCGACCTCGCAGGCATTCAAGGACAGAGAGCTGCTCACCAGACAGCAGGTGAGACTGGGAAGACAGAGCATGTTGTAGATAGAAATAGGCTTGCATAACCTTTGAGAAAACACTTTCTACGATGCCCCTACTACCTGTGTAGTATCCCATCATTACAACAATGTATTATTTGGCGATTACCTGTTTTGGAGATGAGCGGTTTATGCTATTATAAAACTGGAAAAATAAACGGTTCTTATTTCACTTCTGTAGTAATATGCAAAATAACTCCATTACTATTTAATCACAAAGCAAATACAAATGTTTGCTAAATATCTTGTGCTGAATGTTTGTTTTCAGATTGAACCAATCTACAGGAGCAGCTTCTCGTCCTTTACTGGTCTCACTGTGACAAGTTTTACGTAAGTATGGCATTTAGAGAGAGAGAGATAGAGAGAGAGAGAGAGAGAGAGATAGAGAGAGAGAGAGAGAGAGAGAGAGAGAGAGAGAGAGAGAGAGTGTGTGTGAGTGTCTGTGTGTGTATCCATGTGCCTCTATGAGGTTTTATACATAAATGGTTTGCTGCATCTTCATTAAACTCATATTCAACCTTTTCATCCACAGAGCTGGATCAATCATCACCACTGCTGAGTTGGCATTCAATTCCACACAGTCTCTACCCAGCAACATTGAGATCGCTAACACCCTCGCAACAGCCGCACAGAACGGCCAGGCCTCCCTTCTGAACATCATCCCCAGCTCTATCACAGTCAACGGCACAGGTGGGTGAAAGAACAGGCAAACAGAATACAGTAAATAAACAACAGCATTACACACAGCCAGAGACAGACAGACAGACAGACACACACACACACACACACACACACACGCAAACACAAACACAAACACAAACACAGACAGACAGACAAGGCCTACACTGTATAGGCATAATAGGCATATTGGCAGGCACATTAGGACAGGGCACACAGACTAACTGCGCATGTTGCACAACTGACATGGACGAATGCTAACTCTCATTTCCTGTTTCAGCCACAACAGTCACAACAACAACACCTGCTACCACAACCACAACACCGGCCACTGCAACCACTACAGCTGCCGCCGCAACCACTACAGCTGCCCTCGCAACCACAACAGCTGATGCGGCAACCACAACAACTGCAGCTGCAACCACAATTGCTGCTACTGCAACCACAACAGCTACAGCTGGAACCACAACACCTGCCAGCGCAACTACAACAGCTGATTCTGTAACAACAACAGCTGTTGCTGCAACCACAACAACTGCCCCTTTAACCACAACACCATCCACTGCTACCACTACCGCAACAACCACAACACCAGCCGCTGCAACCACAACAGCTGCTGCCGCAACCACAACACCTGACACTGCAACCACAACAGCTACATCTGGAACCACAACACATGACACTGCAACCACAACAGCTACATCTGGAACCACAACACCTGCCGCCACAGCCACAACAGCTGCTGCCGAAACCACAACAGCTGCCACTGCAACAACTGCCACTTTAACCACAACATCAGCCGCTGCAACCCCAACAGCTGCTGCCTCTACAACTACAACAGCTGCCGCCGTAACCACAACAGCTAACACTGCAACCACAACAGCTGCAGCTGCAACCACAACACCTACTGGTGCAACCACAACACCTTCCCCTGTAACTACAATGCCTTCCACTGCAACCACTACCACTGGCATCGCAACCACAACAGCTGCCGCTGCAACCACGACAGCTGCTGCCGCAACCACTGTAGCAGCCGCTACAACCACAACAGCTGCCATCGCAACCACAACAGCTGCCGCTGTAACTACAATGCCTTCCACTGCAACCACTACAGCTGCCACTACAATCACTACAGCAACTGCCGTAACCACAACACCTACCAGTGCAACCACAACACCTACCAGTGCAACCACAACAGCTGCTGCTGCAACCACAACAGCTGCTGCTGCAACCACAACAGCTGCAGCTGCAACCACAACAGCTGCCTCCGCAACCACAACACCTTCCAATACCGCTGGCGCCGCAACCACAACAGCTTCCATTGCAACAACTGTCGCTGCAACCACAACAGCTGCTTCAACCACAACACCTGCTTCTGCAACCACAACAGCTGCTTCAACCATAACACCTGCTTCTGCAACCAATACCGCTGCTGCCGCAACCACAACAGCTGCCGCTGCAACATCTGCTGCTGTAACCACAACACCTTCCGCTGCAACGACTACAGCTGCCGCTGCAACAACTACAGCTGCCGCTGCAACCACAAAAGCTGCTGCCACAACAACCACAGCTGCTGCCACAACAACCACAGCTGCTGCCACAACAACCACCGCCGCTGCGACAACAGCCACAGCTGCTGCCACAACAACCACCGCCGCTGCGACAACAACCACCGCCGCTGCGACAACAGCCACAGCTGCTGCCACAACAACCACCGCCGCTGCGACAACAACCACCGCCGCTGCGACAACAGCTACAGATGGAACCACAACACCTGCCAGCGCAACTACAACAGCTGATTCTGTAACAACAACAGCTGTTGCTGCAACCACAACAACTGCCACTTTAACCACAACACCATCCACTGCTACCACTACCGCAACAACCACAACACCAGCCGCTGCAACCACAACAGCTGCTGCCGCAACCACAACACCTGACACTGCAACCACAACAGCTACATCTGGAACCACAACACCTGCCGCTACAGCCACATCAGCTGCCGCAGAAATCACAACAGCTGACGCTGCAACCACAACAGCTGACGCTGCAACCACAATTGCTGCTACTGCAACCACAACAGCTACAGCTGGAACCACAACACCTGCCGCCACAGCCACAACAGCTGCCGCCGAAACCACAACAGCTGCCACTGCAACAACTGCCACTTTAACCACAACACCAGCCGCTGCAACCACAACAGCTGCTGCCGCTACAACCACAACAGCTGCCGCCGTAACCACAACACCTGCCAGCGCAACCACAACAGCTAACACTGCAACCACAACAGCTGCAGCTGCAACCACAACATCTACTGGTGCAACCACAACACCTTCCCCTGTAACTACAATGCCTTCCACTGCAACCACTACCACTGGCATCGCAACCACAACAGCTGCCGCTGCACCCACGACAGCTGCTGCCGCAACCACGACAGCTGCCATCGCAACCACAACAGCTGCCGCCTCAACCACAACAGCTGCCGCTGTAACTACAATGCCTTCCACTGCAACCACTACAGCTGCCGCTACAATCACTACAGCAACTGCCGTAACCACAACACCTACCAGTGCAACCACAACACCTACCAGTGCAACCACAACAGCTGCTGCCGCAACCACAACAGCTGCTGCAGCAACCACAACAGCTGATTCAACCACAACAGCTGCCTCCGCAACCACAACACCTTCCAATACCGCTGGCGCCGCAACCACAACAGCTTCCACTGCAACAACTGTCGCTGCAACCACAACAGCTGCTTCAACCACAACACCTGCTTCTGCAACCAATACCGCTGCTGCCGCAACCACAACAGCTGCCGCTGCAACATCTGCTGCTGTAACCACAACACCTTCCGCTGCAAGGACTACAGCTGCCGCTGCAACAACTACAGCTGCCGCTGCAACCACAAAAGCTGCTGCCACAACAACCACAGCTGCTGCCACAACAACCACAGCTGCTGCCACAACAACCACCGCCGCTGCGACAACAACCACAGCTGCTGCCACAACAACCACCGCCGCTGCGACAACAGCCACAGCCGCCACTGCAGTAACGGCCACTCTGGTGTTTAGTTCTGATGAGGTTTTCAACCTGGACCTGAGCAACTCGTCCTCACAGACATTCAAGGACAGAGAGAATCTCACCAGACAGCAGGTGAGACTGGGAAGATAGAGCATGTTGTAATTACTTTACCCGTAAGGTATGGCCAAATATCATATACAGTATGGATTGTAACTAAAAGGTACCATAGATGTGTCATTATTCCTTAAGGATCAAACCCCATAGAAATCCTCTTAAAATGTTTGCTAAATATCTTGTGCTGAATGTTTGTTTTCAGATTGAACCAATCTACAGGAGCAGCTTCCCGACCTTTACTGGTCTCACTGTGACAAGTTTTACGTAAGTATGACATTGAGTGTGTGTGTGTGTGTGTGTGTGTGTGTGTGTGTGTGTGTGTGTGTGAGTGTCTGTGTGTGTATCCATGAGGTATTTTACATAAACGGTTTGGTGCATCTTCATGAAACTCATATCGAACCTTTTCATCCACAGAGCTGGGTCAATCATCACCACTGCTGAGTTGGCATTCAGTTCCACACAGTCTCTACCCAGCAACACTGAGATCGCTAACACCCTTTCAACAGCTGCACAGAAAGGCCAGGCCTCCATTCTGAACATCATCTCCAGCTCTATCAAAGTCAACGGCACAGGTGGGTGAAAGAACAGGCAAACAGGCTACAGTAAATAAACAACATCACACACAGCCAGACACACAGCCAGCCAGACACACACACACACACACACACACACACACATACAGACAGAGACAGACAGACAGACATACTGGGCCTATATATAGGCCTAATGGCATGCACATTAGGACAGTGTACACAGACTAACAGCGTGTGTTGCACAACTGACCTGGACCATAGCTAACTCTCATTTCCTATTTCAATCCATCATCCCCCTCCCTCTCTCTCTTCTTGTCTTGTTCCATTCCACCCTATAGCGGCTTCAAATGTGAACACAACAGCCACCACTAACACTACCACCACCACCACCACCACCACCATCGCCACTACAACATCATCCAGCAGAGCTACCTGTGGGGGCAGTCTACTCACAACCGCCTGTCTGGTTCTCATGTCACAACTGTTCAAGTGCTACTGGTAGACATGGCTAATGTGTTCTATATCTGTGTTCCATGACACAAATAATATAGAACTGTTCCATGTCTCAGTGTTCTATTTATCTAGTTATATAGTTCTCTAGTTCTAGTAATTATGTCACAGAAGACCACAGCATATGAAAAGTCTCCTAGAGAACTAGAGACATGATTTCCTGTGTGCCTTCCAACCGTCCATTGTTGATTAACATTGCATGTGCATTTGAGCTACTGTATGTGTATGTTGACAGCAGCCTGTTGGAATTAAGGAGATATTTGAACTAATGTATTATTAAACCTTAAATGTTTATAAAATGTATAAATTATACTTAAGAACACATTATATTTATAGCAGCTGGCTGTTGAGATCAGATTAAATAATCAGATTTGATGAAATCCACGTCTGAGCACTGTGTGCACTGACCATATGATATGTTATTTATATAAATGTTCATCTAATTGTTGAATGAAATAAAATGTACTTCTTACTCAAAACAAACTGTCACACAATCTCAGTTATTTTGTGGTGGGATAATTCACGATGTTGCACCTTAAAACATCAAATAATAATAGTGTAATCTCTCAAATGAGACACATCCTATTAATACAGGTCCGGTATGAAGCAACAGTTGACACAGTTTCCACACCGGTATTTCTATTAGTACAATAAAATTCCTTTCTAACTAATCAGGAGCGGAAATGACCAGTTAAACAACTCAGAGGTCGTCATGAAAGAAGGACTACTATCATAAGTATTCACGACTATTAGTCACCCTGTCGGTGGACACATTCCAGTCAGATTGCTAGTCATGTTTTCATCAAAGTATGATGCACAGGTAGAGCCCCACCCAGGTACCTTATGACAACCAGCAGGACTCCATCTGGAGTTGACAAGTGCAGCACACTTCCCTAGACCTGGGTCACAAGACATACAGTACATACATCAACTAAATACTGATTATTGATTACTGTATATGCAGATTATCGTAAACAGATTCTTTACTAAATGGCGATTTTTTATTTTTTTTTACTCAAATGTTACCCAAGTCCAACAGTTACGTCCAATGGTATGTTCTAATACGCTGGTGAAGTGGAATGTCACTGGCCACACCCAGAACAAGCGTGCAGCGTTATAACACTGACATGATAATGCAGATGTTATGCTGTCAAACTTGGTCCCAACATAATAACATGTGTGTGAAATGAGTGTTCATTTGCTTTCCCCAGAAAAAAAACATGTTTTAAAAAGCTATGTTTGCCACGTTTCTTATTCCAATACATATGTGTTAAATAACAAATACAAATATTGTATCTATTATCTATACCATTATATTTTATCGCTAAAAATAAAAAGCTAAAATAGCTTTATTTACTAGTTTCCTATGAAGCGTGAGATACTTGCTATGTCTCCATGTCTTGCTATAAACTTGCTATGTCTCCACACAGTTCTTTAATTAATTAATTTATTTTGCCATTTAACAGACGCTTTTAATCCAAAGCGACTTACAATTACGAATTACAGGGACATTCCCCCTGGAGTAACTGAGGGCTAAGTGCCTTACTCAAGGGCACACTAGTAGTGGTGTGGTTTCAGGCGGGATTTGAACTCACAACCTTCCGATCACAAGTCCAACTCACTATCCACTAGACCACCACTACCCCGTTCTGTTGTCATGGTATTCTTTGATTACGATGTCACAATCACTTGACATCCTAGGTGGTCCACTAGTGTGGACACATGATGACTCCATGCTTCCAAATCAGATTTAGACTTTGTGCATTATTACCAATAAACAGTATACACCATAGCACCCACACAGGTCACTGAACAGCAGGGCACTGGCATTCACATACAGTAGAGCAGGGGTCCCCAAACTTTTTTCTGTGAGGGCCACATCATTTTTCCTTTCTGTGATGGGGGGCCTGGGTCGGTCTCTAACATAAAATAATATGGAACGGAGTGAAATGGAGGCGGTTGCGCAAAGCAATTGCGCGCAGGAGAGCACTGGTGGATGCAAACAAAGTCTAAACCGTTGAATTTGGATGGAATTTATACCTATAGTGATATGTCAATGAAATATAATCAGTTTTACAGTCTGATACATGAGGGAGGACCCTCATCATACACGGGGGGACCCATGAAGCAGGGCTGTCTGGGGGTCCTTAAACGAGCATCAAACACTTAATTTCTACCATTCTGGTGAATTGATATGCACCAATTTGTGACCTTTCTGCATCAATTTATGGTGGAAATGTCATTATTTATGCAAAGGAAAACACAATATTCAGGCACCAGATGATCAAAATATAATGTAATATAATGCAATATAAGGCTCTCAGGCATTCTGTACTTTCAAATATGTATTCTCCTTGAGCAGTCAACATCAACTATCAGCTATTTCACTAGCAAAAACTAAAGATAACTTATTTGCGAAACAGCGCCCCCGCCACCACGTCGGCGCAGTGCCGCTATTGCAGTCAGAAATGACAGAAATCCACCGAGTGCAACGCCTGTAGAAAATTGACGTTGTTCAAAGGGCCGGTCCAAGTGTGGGAGTGGGCCGTGTCCGGCCCGCGGGCCGGAGTTTGGGGACCCCTGCAGTAGAGGCATTGGTAGGATCTTGGGGGCTTAGCCCAGCCCACGTTTCGTCCCGGATGCCCAGGCCTAACAACGTCACTGACATACAGCATACACGGCTCTTTCAGATTGTCACGAAAGTATGATTGACACACAGTGAGGTCACAAATGTTGCCAAATGTGTTTGTTGTAAATCACTTTGGAATAAGGTGTCACTTTGGAATAAAGTGTCATAATGTGAATGGAATGGCTCCACCTGGACCAGTGAGGACTCCACCCAGACCACGCCTGTGTAATGGACACATAGCACACTGGTGACCTTCTGTAATTGGAGGACATTAAATAAAGAAAATGATAATTATAGGTAGGTCTCTTCTCTTTTTTTCTTCCCTGCCACCACCCCACCTTATTGAAGGTGACCGAAGTAGTTTGTTTTATTCATTTGATCAGTTATTACAGGGATATTTTATGTACTTTGATTGTTTTTTATGGAATTCAGATTCTTGTTTTACTAAATGTTACCCAACAACACTCTTGTCCAATGGCATTAAGCACCGTGCAGCTCCATTGGCATTTGCCAGAGAACACCAGAATTGGCAGATTCGACGTTGGCATCCCAGATGAGGGCAGGTTCACACTGAGCACATGTGACAGGCGTGAAAGAGTCTGGAGACGCCGTGGCGAATGTTATGCTGCCTGCAACATCATCGTGCATGACCGGTTTGGCGTGTCAGTGATGGTCTGGGAAGGCGTACCCTTAATTTATTTGAGCAGTGTATATACACACCCTTGTATAACCATTTGAAGGTGCACACTTAAACTCACATATTTCAACTGTTATGTCATATTCATGGTTAACCTGTTTTGCAAAAGCAACACACACACACACACACTATTTAGGGAACCCACTATCTCCAATGAATCGAGATAGAGGCTTATTTCCAAATATAATATTTTCAACCCAGCCTGGCATTACCATAACCAGAGTAGTATTAGAAACATAGGATTGTGGGGTCATTCACCATGCTGTATCTTACTGACAGGTATACTTACCGGAATGTTGTTCAGGGCTATTCACTGTTGATTCTATGCTGTATCTAGCAGGGTTGTTGGCTCAAGTAGGCCTAACATCTGTCCTAAGTTGCTCCCTGACAATCTGATTGAAGGCACAGTCAATGTACAGTATTATCAGTAACAATGAGAATGACAACCTGATTACAGCATATCACTGTACAATATTCTCACTTGACCATAATACAATGCAGTCTGCTGTGCTGTGAAATATATGTATGGTACTTTATTGTGTATTTTAATATTTTACTGTAGAGTCAACAGCTTGTTGTATAGTGTTCTAAAACATTATGATGTATATGAGTGTGACTCCTTGGAAAAGAGTTTACTCTTCAAGAGCGGACACTGTGTAGTTAGAATTTTACAAGAACATTTGCACTGACAAATCATAGATAATTCAGAAATGATTCCCTCACTCCTCTCTAAAGCTCTTTGTTGTTGTAAAAAAAAAAAAAGCTAGTGTCCTCGTAAAGTATTCAGATAAAAAAGTATAACTTTTTTTGCTTTATACACACAAATTAAAACTGATTAAATTTTGGTTTTTATATCAATCCACACACAATAACCCATAATGAAGGAGAAGTTATTTTTATTTACTTGAAATGATTCATTGAAATACAGAAATACCTAATTTACATATGTATTTAGAGCCTTTGCTATGACACTCTTAAAATGTGTTCAAATGCAAAAATGTCTTCAAAACTCACTTACTAAGTTGAATTGAGTCCACCTGAGTGCAAGGACAACAGTTCATGTGATTTCATAATGAATATCTTCTGTTTCCATCATCTCTGGTTTGCATAGGACACCCTTATGACATCAAAGGAATGGTTCAGACAACACAACACCAGTTTATCATAAAGTTTACCACTGTTTCATTTCTTAAATGTGGTCTAACATTGACAGTGCATACTCTATACCATGAAAGAGGGGGGATATACATACCTCAATCCTAAATGAATGGGAAAGACTGGTCTCTCCAAATCTTATGGCATAACATGGAAGCATGACAACTTCAAACAAACTTTGACTTTGGGGAAAGTGACCTTAAAGGTGACCCGTGATTCATTGTCCTGCTATACACTGATTTATTGTCAAGACACAATGTCCAAACTAACAGGTTCCTTAGCGCAGCAAACAGGTTCGCCATGACTTGCATCTGCATGACACACACACACACACACACACACACACACACACACACACACACGGAGTGAAACCAGGTGGAGTTGTAATGGCCGTGGGTGAACCCTGAGCCTTCTGTGATGACAGACCACAGGAAACAATTTCACCAAGAAAACAAGAGATGCTGTCTCAACCCCATAGTTAGTTAGTTAGTCGTCACTCCCCTCCACCGTCACGCTCATCAGTCCTCCACACCTGTACCACAGCGCACCGCGCATCCAGAGCTGACGTCAGACGTCACGTGACCCTTTCGAAACATCACTCCGGGTTGTTACCAGACCACTCGCCAGGCATCAGCAATCCGAGGAGAAAGATAAACTAATATGATACAATGATCACTCGAGTCTAGCCCATCTGAGGAGTGGGCAGAACCACTACAGTGACTCCCTGATGCCTACGCAGGCCTTTATTATATGGTTTATTTGTGGGGGTTTAATAGAGCCCAGAGGATAACACAGACAAAGATTTAACTTTGTATGTATTTGTTGGAACACATTTTAGCTGGGAGGTGAAATCCTGGTCAACTCATTTAGTGCCAAGGGTGAATAAAGTCGCCCATAATTGTCAACATTCCAGAGTGCCAAGGGTGACTTTATTCACACAAAAAATACACAAGTTGCATAACGATGCTTCATTTTGTAGCCTATCAAAGGATTGTTACTCAAGGTATTGTTAATGGAACTCTCGGTGGCGAGTGTTCCAGAATTCTTTGGCATTTGGCATTCTTTTGGAATTGTTTTACTGGATAGTGAGCACCTCTGTGAGCCCAACGTAAGACAAAGTAACCAAATTGACCTGTCATTTTACCCTCTGGCATTTATGTAAGACGACCACAATGGAAATAAGAAGATGAAGAAGAAATAAAGTTTCGTTTAACAAATAAACAAAACCTGAGCGTTTCGGCTGACATTCTATCCTCCTCCCTCCCTTGTCTGAGTCACACACCAGACTCGTGCCTGTGTACAGTATTGTTAAGGCTGACAGGCGTGGGAACTGCCGCGTCATAGGCGAGGGGTATGCGGAAGGGAAGGGAAGGAGGAGTTTGACAGGAAAGTGGAGTAGCCAAAGTAACAACTCCCCTCCCTCGAGGCATACGGGTGACGCCCTGTTGCTCGAACTTACACACGCGCACACACGCGCACACACACACACACACACACACACACACACACACACACACACACACACACACACACACACACACACACACCTGTCCAATGGTGGTGGGGGGGCGGAGACAGAGGGTGACGAGGATTAAGGGAACTCTGCTGCAGCCGTTTCCCTGTCATGACGTTTCAACTGCACCTGTCAACACATTGAAGGAAATGGTCACTGTACATCCTCACACTCTCTGAGAGAGAAAGAGACAGACAGAGAGAGAGAATGTAATAAACCTTTCCAGTCCACTGAACCGTCTGCTAAGAGAAGCTGAGCGGCTGAAGAAAAAAAAACACTTAAATGACCTGACTGTGTGACATGCTACTGTTTACAACTGATGCTATCGCTAGCTATCTAAATGGACTGCACTTACTGTATATAGTGCCTTATTCCAAAGCGCATTACAACGGCCTCTCATTCATTCACACACACATTCACACACCAATGGCGGCAAGCTTCCATGCAAGGCGCTGGCCCGCTCATTGGGAGCAATGTTGGGGTTCGGTTTCTTGCCGAACACCTCGACACGTGGCCAGTCGGGGATCGAACCACAAACCTGGCTATCATTAGAGGCCAGCTCTACCTCCAGAGCCGCTGCAGCCCCATATCTATATACTACAGCATACGTAAGGAATAGAATATAGCTTTATATTATATGTAGATAATATAATATAGTTTTATATTATATGTAGGGTTTATAATATAGGGCCTAACTCTAGCCTATATTATATGTAAAGAATATAATATAGCTTTATATTATATGAAGGGAATATAATACATTATAATAATGCATTTATTTCGTATAGCGCTTTTCTCAGAAATACACTACATTCTATTAAGATATAAGAGAGAACAAGAATAGATTGATAAATAAAAAAGTTTAAAAACCAATCTTAAATAAAGCAGATTAAAAGCATGTTTAAAGAGATGAGGAAAGGAATATATCTCTATGTATTATACTGACGAAAACGACAGGGTTGGTGCATGGCATGAAATGGCGGTACACCTACATGTCATGACAAAAAGAAACGGAACAGAAAAGGAATATGACAAGGAATATAATATTATTATCCGTACAGAAAGCACAGGGAGTACATGGCATGAGCAGACAGCTTCCGCGGGAGTCATGGTAACAAAAACAACAAGAACAGGTCTGGCAGATTAAGACATGAACAATACAGCATAGGTAGTCTACTAAAGTCACGCACTGAGTTTGACCTTCATGACGTAAGAATACAAATTGTACATCAGCTTAACACTAAGGCCTCAGGGTGCAGGGTTGGTGCCATGTGACATCCCTGGGACACAAAATACATTCGTGGGTGACATCTACATCTAGTGGCCAGATAAATACACTAGACATTTATGATTTCTGGAAAATGTAAAAGGCCCAAAAAAAAAAAAGTTTACTAAAACAAATTACAAAAAAAATTCATCTTACACATGTAGCCTTCTAATACACCACTCGCCTTCTAATAAAGAAGCATTGACTAGTGTTTAATATTGACACGACCTCTGCAAGCAAAAAATGGGCCTATTATGTGAATGTCAATTGAGACTACATGGACAGATCCAGCACAAAAGCCCACAAGAGGGTCCAGGGTCCAGGGTCTGAAAAAGTTTAATCTGGATCAGAATTAATCTTTGTTGCCATCCTGGATTAGACGACCTACACGGCGGATTGTTTGTAGTGTTGGGGAAACCAGCCAGCTGTAATTGATCCAGTATCCTTCATTCTGACGTTTTTAAAAACTGGGCCCTGGACATAAGATACTGTACTACAGCTTCAGGACCACCACTGCAAGATTCAAAAACAGATCTGACCCAATCTGTATTTTAAATTTAGTGATTGCTTGTTAATGACAGAATACAGTATGCGCTGTGTGTTCTCTTCTAATAGCACACTGACCACACCATTCATATTACATTGAATGTAATGTTGTGAGTGTATGTATCCTATGTATGTATGTATGTATGGATGGATGTCTGTCTGTCTGTCTGTCTGTCTGTCTGTCTGTCTGTCTGTCTGTCTGTGGAGATCAAACGAAGAATTCCAATACTCACAAACGGCTAATAAACTTGATTTTCAGTTTGACACACCTGCGGTAATTAGAAAGACAACTTTGAAATTAGGAGATAATCAGGCCGCGTTCGTAAATCCGCCGGAGCTCACACTGGGTTCAACGTCATAATAGAACAATGTCATTTGATTGGACAAAGAGGCAGTCACTCCGGGCGCTCTCAGAGCGAATTTACGAACGCGGGTTCAGTTTGAGCGCCACCGGTGAGGCAGAAATAAATCATAATCACTTGTATTTGTATAGCACGTTTCCTGCAAACGTTGCAGCTGCTATTAGCTATTAACTGTTACCTGCATACAAAAGCAGCAGCCTACCTCAACAACAAACGCCAACTCGAAAATATTCAGACTTAAAATTCTCAACCTAAAGTTCAACGACACAGGAATTGACATATTTGAAGTGACAGTCCGTGTCACTGTGGGTGATGATAGGCCTACCCATACAGTATGCAGGGTCTGGCTTTGCTGACCTGTACATTTGGACTTTCTACTCTAATTTAGACCCAGCATTGTAATGTAAAACTCAATCAAACAAAACAATTCTTTCTTACTGTAACTTGTTTGGTGAAGGCAACAACTTCTTCAAAGCAGGCCATGCTGACTGATTGATTGGCAATGAGATTCAGCTGGGCTCCAACCAGGGTTGGCTGGAAGGGCGCGGGGTGTCATAATTCAAGGGTTATTATGACAGATTTCATATAGCAGAGGCAAAGAAGCTGGATGGACACACACACACACACACACACGCACGCACGCACGCACGCACGCACGCACGCAGGAGATTACTACTGTCAGAGTTTCCACTATCCTAATAGCAAATATGTGTTCACACAGTGATACAGAGCCGTACAAAAACCTCCCTCAGTCAGACTGCACAGTGACTGCACTGCTACAGCTGGGACCTACTGCAGATGCTGAGGGGGAAGAG
This sequence comes from Nansenia antarctica, assembly GCF_963989245.1. Taxonomy (NCBI): domain Eukaryota; kingdom Metazoa; phylum Chordata; class Actinopteri; order Argentiniformes; family Microstomatidae; genus Nansenia; species Nansenia antarctica. The sequence goes on from NC_137676.1 coordinate 67,560,713, forward strand.
ACAGTGACATGGAACAGTGACTGAACTATGATACGCTGATCTGAATATAACAAATGTTGCTGACAATACAATATGTCAACTCATCCAAACCTCATACCAATGAAGTCCTGGAGTGGTTTCAAGCTATTGAACATACAGTAAGATGAGGGCTTTTGAAGTGGAAGCACATACACACTCTTACCAACCTACAAGTCCCTGATGAGACTGCAGTTTAGAGTCGTAAATGATGTGTGTAACTGTGAGTGATGATGCTCCATACAGTATGCAAGGTTTGGCTTTGCTGACCTGTACATTTGGACTTTCAAAATAATTGATTTAGACCCAGCATTTTAAACCCAGCATTGATTTGAATTTATCCTTTATCATGACACCCAGTAGAATATGATCACTGTTCCATCACAATAGTGAATAAGAATAGACCAAGACAGAACGTCTCGCTGTCCACAATATGAGATGTACAGAGAATCTATTCAATGGTAAATGTGAAGAGTCACCGGTTTCATGTGGAGCTCACACACAGACTGTACTGAATCTGGCCACTAGAGAGAGACATAATAGTGATTTTTGAAGAATTGAGACATTACTGTTTCAGTTTATTACTATAAGATCCCCATCGGCTGTTACATCAGCAACAGCTACTCATACAGCTACTGTATAAGAAAGTAGTAGAGTTAAAAGAGCCCTAACTCAAGTCTCTACTTCTAATCATCCTCTGCTTCCTCCAGAGCCTCCCTCTGTCTGGTTCTGGTCCTGTCCATGTGGAACTGCTGCTCTCTCTCCTCACAGCACACAGCATCAAGCCTGACTCCACTGATCTCTTCAACTGCACTTCCTGTAGGACCATTTTAGACAGTGAAACTACTTAACTGGTAGACTGCGAGCTGTGGGAGTGAAAGTCACATTTGCATGTAGTCAGGGTGGGGTGGTTCTGCTCCTCTCAGAATAGAGCAGCCCTGTCACCAGATGGCCACCCATCCCCAGGGGCTTTAGACTGAGAAACTTCAATGACACCACTTACAAACTCAGGTAGTTTTGAATGATTTGACATTTAACCCTTTATTTAAACCTGTAGTGTGTGTGTGTGTGTGTGTGTGTGTGTGTGTGTGTGTGTGTGTGTGTGTATGTGTGTGTGTGTGTGTGTGTGTGTATGTGTGTGTGTGTGTGTGTGTGTGTGTTTGTGTGTGTTTGTGTGTGTGTGTGTGTATCAATCACCTCTTTATCAAACGTATCAAACTGTAAAGAATGATGTGACAGGATACTGTCTATAGAGCTAGACCATGTGGTTTGAGAGCATAGCAGCATCTATAGCAGGTATCACAATTGACTGAATGTACATCCCATCAGTCATGATGGCCCAGTTATGCCTGACAATAGGCTACGTCACAATAAATTAACATTTGAGTTAATAAAAACCAAATAGCAGTGTTTATGATTCAATCAGATATCTTTATTGTCCTCTGAACTGCATTGAAGCATCAAAGCGCACATGAACCAGCAGAAAGACATCAACACTAACACTGATACAACCTCAGTCTACAGAGTGGAGTGACACCTGGGCTCTAGTAAAGGCTCCTGTTTCTATGTGACTCTATGTAGGCTAGAGAATAGCTGAGCACAGAACAGAGACAAAGCAGAGGAATCAGCCACTCTCCACAGGGGGGTGTGAGGGGACCTAGTCAGAACACTGGTCTCTCCTCAGTATCTGAGTGACCGTAGGCTGGGAGCTCTGGTGGGCCTCACAGGACACCGTCCCTGCCTTGGTCCACTCCTCAGCAGTGAGAGTCAGGGTGCTGCTCCAGCTGTACAGGCCGTCCTTCTCCAGGACCCCGCGGCTGGCCTCCTGCGCCTTGTTGTTCCCGTCCACATTCCATCTCATTGTCCAGTCTGAGGGGAAGCCCTTGTTGGCCAGGCACATCAGTGTGGCCGTACTCTTACTGGACAGCTCCTCACTAGAGGGGGGCAGGACCGTGAGGGTGGGGGCATGGTTACCTAGAACACACACCATACTTAGACATGAATTATGGCACAAGAGTCACTGATGATCACTATCTAAATATGCAGTAGTGATTTAGAAATGTCTCAACATGTGAATTACATTTTAATTTCATCAATCTTAAGAAGAAAATACCAGAAAGTCAATCAAAAAGCATCATATGAACCATACAAACTATAAATAATGTCATAATGTTGTTTGTCTGATCAGAATATTCATATGTTTAGAATTCACACACTTAGAGAATTCTTAAGTGACTTTCTGGCACACATCAAACATGGCATGAAGTCATAACTAGTAACCTAACAACACTACAGGTAACATGCAACGATAACTGCAATAACTGATACATTTACTAGTTGTTCCCAGAATGATACATAAAAGCAAACACATGACATCATTTGAACATTTTTGATTTTCTAAATTATCAAATGAAACAAGACTCTTTAAAATAAATTATTCTTAAATATTCCTAGGTGTTAGAAAGTAAGTAGATACATACCATTACTCTGAACTGATCAGAAAGAAACATTAAAAGTGTATCACTTACTTCCAACATCAAGTCTGGTGCCGCTACCAAAAGTGTACCACAGTGATACAATCCCTATTACTGACTGTACAAAAACCTCCCTCTCATTGTGCAGATGGATATGAACATTTTTAGACTCATATTCATTTCTTAAGCTGATAAACTCATACACCTACTTACATTCATACCATTCTCCGCATTTATTAAAATTACATTTTAAATATGATTAAATTATATGACATTTATATTAGAATTGGTAATGTTGTACTGCTATCAGTGCACTTTCTCAATAAATAACACTTTTGAAATATTGTTCATTAAACTAAATAATTTCATGCAATGTGAAAAAAGTGAATAAAGTTGTTTACTTTGTAGTTTACTTACTGCCAACATCAAGTGTGGTGCCGCTACCAAAAGTCCACCACAGTGATTGAGTGTAACTGAACGGCCGTACAAAAACCTCTGTGCTGTAAAGCTGCAGCTCCAACAATACAGATCTCACAAAGACAATCTCATTCAACACAAATCTCATCCAACAACCCCAAAGGTGATGGAACACTTCATAAGATCTCTGTCAATAATAACTTGATGTTGTGATTTAAATCCAGATATGTGTCTTTTTCCTCTAGTGTTTACCAGCTGTCCTCATAGACACACAGCAGCCAGAGTCCAGTATTACATCCAGTGTTTGTATTCCTCCATATTGTCCATGACAGAGTTGTTGTATATTCCTTTGTTTTATATTCCTTTATTAAAGATGTTGATCACAGACTGAACAGTGGAGGTGAAGTCACAGAGGACAGACACCACTATCAGACGAATCATACCAGCTTTAGTTGACACAAGTGTTCACTAGCTGATTTGAGGAACTTAAAAGTCCAAGCATGAGTGAGCAGGCTGTTGATAACACTTCTGACTAGGCCTACATGAGGAACAGCATCACTTGTTAGGGTCTTTGATGCATCACTACACAAATGCAGAGATATAAAAGTAAAGCAACATTTAAAAATGTTACTTTTTTATACAGTTTGCTATTGTAAAAACAGATGTGTCACTACTCTTGAATAACCTCACTTCATTGCATCAAATAATACATTATAAAACATTATATGTGTGTGATTCTTTTAAGTGTAAAATAAGAAATTACCTTTATTTTTGTTATTTATTTTTTAAAGCTCAATACATATTCGCATACAGGAAAAAGCACACTTAACAGTTCAACATTCTCAAGGGGATGTCCCCATCTACTGAAATAGACTTGAAACTTTAATTTGCATAATACTTTTTTACTTACTGCTCCATAAGTGCTTCCAGCCTTGTGAGTTCAACACTTCATGACTGAGAACCGTCCTTCATGACAACAGAACCACAACAACAATGACTTCCATCACCATCTTCATCTGGACATTTGCTCTCTGGATTGAAGGTGAGATCTGAAGTCATGAATATCACATAAATGTACTTGTTCATTGATATACATTCTACAGTTCTGCCTCAACGCTGATATAGCCTTGGGCTCCGTTTACATGTCAAGTATTCATTTGTTTTGCAGGATCCACTGGACAGTTTGTTTTAACCCAGAGTCCTGCAGTGAAAGCTGTGTCATTGGGACAGTCAGTCAGTCTCAGCTGTAAAGTTAGCAGTGCTGTATATACAGATGTTCATGGACACTATCTAGCCTGGTACCAACAACGACCTGGAGAAGCTCCTAAACTCCTCATTAAGTTGGTTAAAACACTTGAGTCTGGGACTCCATCTAGATTCAGTGGCAGTGGATCTGGGAGTGACTTCACTCTGACCATCAGTGGAATCCAGGCTGAAGATGCAGGAGATTACTACTGTCAGAGTTTCCACTATCCTAATAGCAAATATGTGTTCACACAGTGATACAGAGCCGTACAAAAACCTCCCTCAGTCAGACTGCACAATGACTGCACTGCTACAGCTGGGACCCACTGCAGGTGCTGAGGGGGAAGAGACAGTGACATGGAACACTGACTGAACTATGATACGCTGATCTGAATATAACAGTGTTGCTGACAATACAATATGTCAACTCATCCAACCTCATACCAATGAAGTCCTGGAGTGGTTTCAAGCTGTTGAAAATGTAGTAAGATGATGACTTTTGAAGTGGAAGCACATACACACTCTTACCAACCTACAAGTCCCTGATGAGACTGCAGTTTAGAGTCGTAAATGATGTGTGTAACTGTGAGTGATGATGCTCCATACAGTATGCAAGGTTTGGCTTTGCTGACCTGTACATTTGGACTTTCCAAATAATTGATTTAAACCCAGCATTTTAAACCCAGCATTGATTTGAATGTATCCTTTATCATGACACCCAGTAGAATATGATCATTGTTCCATCACAATGGTGAATAACAATAGACCAAGACAGAACATCTCGCTGACCACAATATGAGATGTACAGAGAATCTATTCAATGGTAAATGTGAAGAGTCACCGGTTTCATGTGGAGCTCACACACAGACTGTACTGAATCTGGCCACTAGAGAGAGACATAATAGTGATTTTTGAAGAATTGAGACATTACTGTTTCAGTTTATTACTATAAGATCCCCATCGGCTGTTACATCAGCAACAGCTACTCATACAGCTACTGTATAAGAAAGTAGTAGAGTTAAAAGAGCCCTAACTCAATAATTTACTTCTAATCATCCTCTGCTTCCTACAGAGCCTCCCTCTGTCTGGTTCTGGTCCTGTCCATGTAGAACTGCTGCTCTCTCTCCTCACAGCACACAGCATCAAGCCTGACTCCACTGATCTCTTCAACTGCACTTCCTGTAGGACCGTTTTAAACAGTGAAACTATTTAACTGGTAGACTGGGAGCTGTGGGAGTGAAACTCACATTTGCATCTAGTCAGGGTGGGGGGTGGTTCTGCTCCTCTCAGAATAGAGCAGCCCTGTCACCAGATGGCCACCCATCCCCAGGGGCCTTAGACTGAGAAACGTCAATGAAACCACTTACAAACTCAGGTAGTTTTGAATGATTTGGACATTTGACCCTTTATTTAAACCTGTAGTGTGTGTGTGTGTGTGTGTGTGTGTGTGTGTGTGTGTGTGTGTGTGTGTGTGTGTGTGTGTTTGTGTGTGTGTGTGTGTGTGTGTGTGTGTGTGTGTGTGTGTGTCAATCACCTCTTTATCAAACATATCAAACTGTAAAGAATGATGTGACAGGATACTGTCTATAGAGCTAGACCATGTGGTTTGAGAGCATAGCAGCATCTATAGCAGGTATCACAATGGACTGAATGTACATCCCATCAGTCATGATAGCCCAGTTATGCCTGACAATAGGCTACGTCACAATAAATTAACATTTGAGTTAATAAAAACCAAATAGCAGTGTTTATGATTCAATCAGATATCTTTATTGTCCTCTGAACTGCATTGAAGCATCAAAGCGCACATGAACCAGCAGAAACACATCAACACTAACACTGATAGAACCTCAGTCTACAGAGTGGAGTGACACCTGGCCTCTAGTAAAGGCTCCTGTTTCTATGTGACTCTATGTAGGCTAGAGAATAGCTGAGCACAGAACAGAGTCAAAGCAGAGGAATCAGCCAGTCTCCACAGGGGGGTGTGAGGGGACCTAGTCAGAACACTGGTCTCTCCTCAGTATCTGAGTGACCGTAGGCTGGGAGCTCTGGTGGGCCTCACAGGACACCGTCCCTGCCTTGGTCCACTCCTCAGAAGTGAGAGTCAGGGTGCTGCTCCAGCTGTACAGGCCGTCCTTCTCCAGGACCCCGCGGCTGGCCTCCTGCGCCTTGTTGTTCCCGTCCACATTCCATCTCATTGTCCAGTCTGAGGGGAAGCCCTTGTTGGCCAGGCACATCAGTGTGGCCGTACTCTTACTGGACAGCTCCTCACTAGAGGGGGGCAGGACCGTGAGGGTGGGGGCACGGTTACCTAGAACACACACCATACTTAGACATGAACTATGGCACAAGAGTCACTGATGATCACTATCTAAATATGCAGTAGTGATTTAGAAATGTCTCAACATAGGAATTTAATTTGATCAGTCCTATGAAGAAAATACTAAAAAGTCAACCAAAAAGCGACAGATGAACCGTACAAACTATAAATAAGTTGTTTATATGATCAGAATATTATGTTTAGTATTCCCACACTTAGATAATTCTTAAATGACTTTCTTCAAACATGGCATGAAGTTGGATGTTCAATACATAACTCAGAACTATAGTAACCTAACAACACTTCAGGTAACATGCAATGATAACTGCAATAACTGATACATTTACTAGTTGTTCCCAGAATGACACTCAGAAAATCCCCCCAAAAATACACATGATGTAATTTGAAAATTTGATTTGCTAAATTATCAAATTAAATAAGACTCAGTCTATACACGTTTAGGCAAAAACCTTTAGAATGAATAATAAAGAAGGCAACTTTTAGAATAAATTATTCTTAAATATTCCTAGGTGTTAGAAAGTAAGTAGATACATTACATTACTCTGAACTGACCAGAAAAGAAAAATTAAAAGTGTATCACTTACTTCCAACATCAAGTCTGGTGCCGCTACCAAAAGTGTACCACAGTGATACAATCCCTATTACTGACTGTACAAAAACCTCCCTCTCATTGTGCAGGTGGATATGAATGTTTTTAGACTCATGTTCATTTCTTAAACTGAAAAACTCAAACACCGACTTACATTTATACCATTGTCTTTGTTTATTAAAATTACATTTTAAATATGATTGCCAATGCTAATATAAATGTTATTTAATTCAATGTTGTACTGCTATCAGTGTACTTTCTCAATAAATAATACTTTTGAAATATTGCTCAAACATGAAATGAAATAATTTGATGCAATGTGAAAAAGTGAATAAAGTTGTTAACTTTGTAGTTTACTTACTGCCAACATCCAGTCTGGTGCCGCTACCAAAAGTCCACCACAGTGATTGAGTGTAACTGAACGGCCGTACAAAAACCTCTCTGTGCTGTAAAGCTGCAGCTCCAACAATACAGATCTCACAAAGACAATCTCATTCAATACGAATATCATCTAACAACCCCAAAGGCGATGGAACACTTCATATGATATCTGTCAATAATAACTTGATGACTTGACTTGTGATTTAAATCCAGATATGTGTATTTTTCCTCTAGTGTTTACTAGGTGTCCTCATAGACCCACAGCAGCCAGAGTCCAGCATTAGATCCAGTGTTTGTATTCCTCCATATTGTCCATGACAGAGAGCAGCAGCAGCTGTGATAGTGATACATGTTGTATATTCCTTTATTAAAGATGTTGATCACAGACTGAACAGTGGAGGTGAAGTCACAGACGAATCCCACCAGCTTTAGTTGACACAAGTGTTCACTAGCTGATTTGAGGAACTTAAAAGTCCAAGCATGAGTGACCAGGCTGTTGATAACACTTCTGACTAGGCCTACATGAGGTACAGCATCACTTGTTAGGGTCTTTTGATACATCACTACACAAATGCAGAGATATAAAAGTAAAGCAGGCAAACTGGTAGTAGTCGCTCTATGAGTAGAGGGCTGCAAGGGAATTTTCCTGGCTACACAGTTTACAGGTTTTTACTTTTGCCTGCTTGCGGCTCTGTCAGTATGTAAAGCGCATTGAGTCGCATCTTGTGAGAAATGCGCTATACAAATAAAACTTGATTTGATTTTAATTTGATTTGAAAGCAACATTTAAATATGTTACTGTTTAATACAGTTTGTTGTTGTAAAAATGTATGTTTGACTACGCTTGAAAAACCTCACTTCATTGCTTCAAATAATACATTATCCAAGGTAAGCATTATGTGAGTGGTTCTTTTATGTCTAAAATAAGAAATTACATTTACTTTATTTGAAAAAAAGTTCAATACATACAGGATTCAGCATGCTTAATAGTTCAACACTCTCAAGGGGATGTCCCCATTTACTGAAATAGACTTGAAACCTGAATTTGCATAATACTTTCTGACTTACTGCTCCATAAGTGCTTCCAGCCTTGTGAGTTCAACACTTCATGACTGAGAACCGTCCTTCATGACAACAGAACCACAACAACAATGACTTCCATCACCATCTTCATCTGGACATTTTGCTCTCTGGATTCAAGGTGAGATCTGAAGTCATGAATACCACACAAATGTACTTGTTCATTGATATACATTCTACAGTTCTGTCTCAATGCTGATATAGCCTTGGGCTCTGTTTACATGTCAAGTATTCATTTTTTTTGCAGGATCCACTGGACAGTATGTTTTAACCCAGAGTCCTGCAGTGAAAGCTGTGTCATTGGGACAGTCAGCCAGTCTCAGCTGTAAAGTTAGCAGTGCTGTACATACAAATATTTTTGGACACTTTCTAGCCTGGTACCAACAAAGACCTGGAGAAGCTCCTAAACTCCTCATTTACTATGCTAAAACACTTCAGTCTGGGACTCCATCTAGATTCAGTGGCAGTGGATCTGGGAGTGACTTCACTCTGACCATCAGTGGAGTCCAGGCTGAAGATGCAGGAGATTACTACTGTCAGAGTTTACACTATCCTAATAGCAAAGAGGTGTTCACACAGTGATACAGAGCCGTACAAAAACCTCCCTCAGTCAGACTGCACAATGACTGCACTGCTACAGCTGGGACCTACTGCAGGTGCTGAGGGGGAAGAGACAGTGACATGGAACACTGACTGAACTATGATACGCTGATCTGAATATAACAGTGTTGCTGACAATACAATATGTCAACTCATCCAACCTCATACCAATGAAGTCCTGGAGTGGTTTCAAGCTGTTGAAAATGTAGTAAGATGATGACTTGAGAAGTGGAAGCACATACACAATCTTACCAACGTCCAAAGTCCCGAATAAGACTCCAGTTTAACGTCTTAAATGATGTGTGTCACTTTGGTTGAAGATGCTCCATGCAGGGTGTAGCTTTGCTGACCTGTACATTTTGACTTTCCACTCTAATTTAGACCCAGCATTGATTAGTGAATTTATCATTTATCATGACTCACAATAGAATATGATCACTGTTCCATCACAATAGTGAATAACAATAGACCAAGACAGAATATCTCTCTGTCTACAATATGAGATGTACAGAGCATCTATTCAATGGTAAATGTGAAGTCATCATTTTCATGTGGAGCTCACACACAGACTGTACTGATTCTTACTGTTAGTTTATTAATAACTTAAAAGTCCAAGCATGAATGACCAGGCTGTTGATAACACTTCTGACTAGGCCTACATGAGGAACAGCATCACTTGTTAGGCTCTTTGATACATCACTACACAAATACAGAGATACAAAAGTAAAGCAACATTTAACAATTTTACCTTTTTTTGCAGTTTATTGTTTTTAAAAATGGATGTTTGACTACTCTTGAAACCTTACTTATTTGCATTAGACAATACATTCTACAAGCATTATGTGTGTGATTGTTTTAAGTCTAAAATTAGAAATTACCTTTACTTCATTTTATTTATATATATGGAAAAAAAGAAGCTCAATACATATTCACAAGCAGGATTAAGCACACTTATCAGTTCAACATTCTCAAGGGGATAACCCCATCTACTGAAATAGACTTGAAATTTGAATTTGCATAATACTTTCTGACTTACTGCTCCATAAGTGCTTCCAGCCCTGTGAGTTCAACACTTGATGACTGAGAACCGTCCTTCATGACAACAGAACCACAACAACAATGACTTCCATCACCATCTTCATCTGGACATTTGCTCTCTGGATTCAAGGTGAGATCTGAAGTGATGAATATCACATAAATGTACTTGTTCATTGATATACATTCTATAGTTCTGCCTCAACGCTGATATAGCCTTGGGCTCCGTTTACATGTCAAGTATTCATTTGTTTTGCAGGATCTACTGGACAGTATGTTTTAACCCAGAGTCCTGCAGTGAAAGCTGTGTCATTGGGACAGTCAGTCAGTCTCAGCTGTAAAGTTAGCAGTGCTGTATATATAGATAGTGATGGACACCATCTAGCCTGGTACCAACAAAGACCCGGAGAAGCTCCTAAACTCCTCATTTACTATGCTAAAACACTTCAGTCTGGGACTCCATCTAGATTCAGTGGCAGTGGATCTGGGAGTGACTTCACTCTGACCATCAGTGGAGTCCAGGCTGCAGATGCAGGAGATTACTACTGTCAGAGTTACCACAGTCCTTATGTGTTCACACAGTGATACAGAGCCGTACAAAAACCTCCCTCAGTCAGACTGCACAGTGACTGCACTGCTACAGCTGGGACCTACTGCAGGTGTTGAGGGGGAAGAGACAGTGACATGGAACACTGACTGAACTATGATACGCTCATCTGAATATAACAGTGTTGCTGACAATACAATATGTCAACTCATCCAACCTCATACCAATGAAGTCCTGGAGTGGTTTCAAGCTATTGAACATACAGTAAGATGAGGGCTTTTGAAGTGGAAGCACATACACAATCTTACCAACCTACAAGTCCCTGATGAGACTGCAGTTTAGAGTCGTAAATGATGTGTGTAACTGTGAGTGATGATGCTCCATACAGTATGCAAGGTTTGGCTTTGCTGACCTGGACATTTGGACTTTCCACTCTAATTTAGACCCAGCATTGATTAGTGAATTTGTCATTTATCATGACTCACAGTAGAATATGATCACTGTTCCATCACAATAGTGAATAACAATAGACCAAGAGAGAACATCTCGCTGTCCACAATATGAGATGTACAAAGCATCTATTCAATGGTCAAATTAATGTGAAGAGTCATCAGTTTCATGTGGATCTCACACACAGACTGTACTGACTCTGGCCACTAGAGGGAGACAGATAGTTATTTTTGATAATTGAGACGTCACTGTTTTAGTTTATTAGTATAAGATCCCCATTGGCTGTTATATTATATATATATATATTATATATCAGCAGCAGCTCATACAGCTACTGTATAACAAAGTAGCAGAGTTAAAAGAGCCCTAACTTCTAATCATCCTCTGCTTCCTACAGAGCCTGCCTCTGTCTGGTTCTGGTCCTGTCCATGTAGAACTGCTGCTCTCTCTCCTCACAGCACACAGCATCAAGCCTGACTCCACTGATCTCTTCAACTGCACTTCCTGTGGGACCATTTTAGACAGTGAAACTATTTAACTGGTAGACTGGGAGCTGTGGGAGTGAAACTCACATTTGCATGTAGTCAGGGTGGGGTGGTTCTGCTCCTCTCAGAATAGAGCAGCCCTGTCACCAGATGGCCAACCATCTCCAGGGGCCTTAGACTGAGAAACTTCAATGAAACCACTTACAAACTGAGGTAGTTTTGAATGATTTGGACATTTAAATTGGTTCACTTTATTTAAACATGTGTGTGTGTGTGTGTGTGTGTGTGTGTGTGTGTGTCAATCACCTCTTTATCAAACTTATGAAACTGCATAAAATGATGTAACAGGAAACTGCGTATGGAGCTAGACCATGTGGTTTGAGAGCATAGCAGCATCTGTAGCAGGTATCACAATGGACTGAATGGACATCTCTTCAGTCATGATGGCCCAGTTATGCCTGACAATAGGCTACGTCACAATAAATTAACATTTGAGTTAATAAAAACCAAATAGCAGTGTTTATGATTCAATCAGATATCTTTATTGTCCTCTGAACTGCATTGAAGCATCAAAGCGCACATGAACCAGCAGAAACACATCAACACTAACACTGATACAACCTCAGTCTACAGAGTGGAGTGACACCTGGGCTCTAGTAAAGGCTCCTGTTTCTATGTGACTCTATGTAGGCTAGAGAATAGCTGAGCACAGAACAGAGACAAAGCAGAGGAATCAGCCACTCTCCACAGGGGGGTGTGAGGGGACCTAGTCAGAACACTGGTCTCTCCTCAGTATCTGAGTGACCGTAGGCTGGGAGCTCTGGTGGGCCTCACAGGACACCGTCCCTGCCTTGGTCCACTCCTCAGCAGTGAGAGTCAGGGTGCTGCTCCAGCTGTACAGGCCGTCCTTCTCCAGGACCCCGCGGCTGGCCTCCTGCGCCTTGTTGTTCCCGTCCACATTCCATCTCATTGTCCAGTCTGAGGGGAAGCCCTTGTTGGCCAGGCACATCAGTGTGGCCGTACTCTTACTGGACAGCTCCTCACTAGAGGGGGGCAGGACCGTGAGGGTGGGGGCACGGTTACCTAGAACACACACCGTACTTAGTCATGAACTATGGCACAAGAGTCACTGATGATCACTATCTAAATATGCAGTAGTGATTTAGAAATGTCTCAACATGTGAATTACATTTTAATTTCATCAATCTTAAAAAGAAAATACCAGAAAGTCAATCAAAAAGCGTCATATGAACCATACAAACTATAAATAATGTCATAATGTTGTTTGTCTGATCAGAATATTCATATGTTTAGAATTCACACACTTAGAGAATTCTTAAGTGACTTTCTGGCACACATCAAACATGGCATGAAGTCATAACTAGTAACCTAACAACACTACAGGTAACATGCAACGATAACTGCAATAATTGATACATTTACTAGTTGTTCCCAGAATGATACATAAAAGCAAACACATGACATCATTTGAACATTTTTGATTTTCTAAATTATCAAATGAAACAAGAGTCTTAGAATGAATTTTTAAAATAAATTATTCTTAAATATTCCTAGGTGTTAGAAAGTAAGTAGATACATAACATTACTCTGAACTGATCAGAAAGAAACATTAAAAGTGTATCACTTACTTCCAACATCAAGTCTGGTGCCGCTACCAAAAGTGTACCACAGTGATACAATCCCTATTACTGACTGTACAAAAACCTCCCTCTCATTGTGCAGGTGGATATGAACATTTTTAGACTCAAATTAATTTCTTAAGCTGATAAACTCATACACCTACTTACATTCATACCATTCTCCGCATTTATTAAAATTACATTTTAAATATGATTAAATTATATGACATTTATATTAGAATTGGTAATGTTGTACTGCTATCAGTGCACTTTCTCAATAAATAATACTTTTGATTTGAAATATTGTTCATTAAACTAAATAATTTCATGCAATGTGAAAAAAGTGAATAAAGTTGTTAACTTTGTAGTTTACTTACTGCCAACATCCAGTCTGGTGCCGCTACCAAAAGTCCACCACAGTGATTGAGTGTAACTGAACGGCCGTACAAAAACCTCTCTGTGCTGTAAAGCTGCAGCTCCAACAATACAGATCTCACAAAGACAATCTCATTCAACACAAATCTCATCCAACAACCCCAAAGGCAATGGAACACTTTATAGGATCTATGTCTATAATAACTTGATGTTGTGATTTAAATCCAGATATGTGTCTTTTTCCTCTAGTGTTTACCAGCTGTCCTCATAGACACACAGCAGCCAGAGTCCAGCATTAGATCCAGTGTTTGTATTCCTCCATATTGTCCATGACAGAGAGCAGCAGCAGCTGTGATAGTGATACATGTTGTATATTCCTTTATTAAAGATGTTGATCACAGACTGAACAGTGGAGGTGAAATCACAGAGGACAGACACCACTAACAGAGGAATCCCACCAGCTTTAGTTGACACAAGTGTTCACTAGCTGATTTGAGGAACTTAAAAGTCCAAGCATGAGTGAGCAGGCTGTTGATAACACTTCTGACTGGGCCTACATGAGGAACAGCATCACTTGTTAGGGTCTTTGATACATCACTACACAAATGCAGAGGTATGAAACTTAGGCAAAAATTAAAAATGTTATAAAAGTAAAGCAACATTTAAAAGTAAAGCAACATTTAAATATGTTACTGTTTCATACAGTTTGTTGTTGTAAAAAATTATGTTTGACTTCTCTTGAATAACCTCACTTCATTGCATCAGACAATACATTATCCAAGGTAAGCATTATGTGAGTGATTCTTTTATGTCTAAAATAAGAAATTACATTTACTTTATTTGAAAAAAAGCTCAATACATACAGGATTCAGAATGCTAAATAGTTCAACATTCTCAAGGGGATGTCCCCATTTACTGAAATAGATGTGAAACCTGAATTTGCATAATACTTTCTGACTTACTGCTCCATAAGTGCTTCCAGCCTTGTGAGTTCAACACTTCATGACTGAGAACCGTCCTTCACGACAACAGAACCACTAGAATAATGACTTCCATCACCATCTTCATCTGGACATTTGCTCTCTGGATTCAAGGTGAGATCTGAAGTGATGAATACCACACAAATGTAGTTGTTCATTGATATACATTCTACAGTTCTGCCTCAATGCTAATATAACCTTGGGCTCCGTTTACATGTCAAGTATTCATTTGTTTTGCAGGATCCACTGGACAGTTTGTTGTAACCCAGAGTCCTGCAGTGAAAGCTGTGTCATTGGGACAGTCAGTCAGTCTCAGCTGTAAAGTTAGCAGTGCTGTATTTAGATATAATAATGCAGAACGTCAAGCCTGGTACCAACAAAGACCTGGAGAAGTTCCTAAACTCCTCATCTACGATGCTAAAACACTTCAGTCTGGGACTCCATCTAGATTCAGTGGCAGTGGATCTGGGAGTGACTTCACTCTGACCATCAGTGGAGTCCAGGCTGCAGATGCAGGAGATTACTACTGTCAGAGTTTACACTATCCTAATAGCAAAGAGGTGTTCACACAGTGATACAGAGCCGTACAAAAACCTCCCTCAGTCAGACTGCACAGTGACTGCACTGCTACAGCTGGGACCCACTGCAGGTGCTGAGGGGGAAGAGACAGTGACATGGAACACTGACTGAACTATGATACGCTGATCTGAATATAACAGTGTTGCTGACAATACAATATGTCAACTCATCCAACCTCATACCAATGAAGTCCTGGAGTGGTTTCAAGCTGTTGAAAATGTAGTAAGATGATGACTTGAGAAGTGGAAGCACATACACAATCTTACCAACGTCCAAAGTCCCGAATAAGACTCCAGTTTAACGTCTTAAATTATGTGTGTCACTTTGGTTGAAGTTGCTCCATGCAGGGTGTAGCTTTGCTGACCTGTACATTTTGACTTTCCACTCTAATTTAGACCCAGCATTGATTAGTGAATGTATCATTTATCATGACTCACAATAGAATATGATCACTGTTCCATCACAATAGTGAATAACAATAGACCAAGACAGAATATCTCGCTGTCCACAATATGAGATGTACAGAGCATCTATTCAATGGTAAATGTGAAGAGTCATCATTTTCATGTGGAGCTCACACACAGACTGTACTGATTCTTACTGTTAGTTTATTAATAACTTAAAAGTCCAAGCATGAATGACCAGGTTGTTGATAACACTTCTGACTAGGCCTACATGAGGAACAGCATCACCTGTTAGGGTCTTTGATACATCACTACACAAATGCAGAGATATGAAAGTAAAGCAACATTTAACAATTTTACCTTTTTTTGCAGTTTATTGTTTTTAAAAATGGATGTTTGACTACTCTTGAAACCTTACTTATTTGCATTAGACAATACATTATACAAGCATTATGTGTGTGATTGTTTTAAGTCTAAAATTAGAAATTACCTTTACTTCATTTTATTTATATATATTAAAAAAAGAAGCTCAATACATATTCACAAGCAGG
Organism: Nansenia antarctica; assembly: GCF_963989245.1. NCBI lineage: Eukaryota > Metazoa > Chordata > Actinopteri > Argentiniformes > Microstomatidae > Nansenia > Nansenia antarctica. Next base: position 67,576,901 of record NC_137676.1, read on the forward strand.
ATTAAGCACACTTATCAGTTCAACATTCTCAAGGGGATGTCCCCATCTACTGAAATAGACTTGAAACTTGAATTTGCATAATACTTTCTGACTTACTGCTCCATAAGTGCTTCCAGCCCTGTGAGTTCAACACTTCATGACTGAGAACCGTCCTTCATGACAACAGAACCACAACAACAATGACTTCCATCACCGTCTTCATCTGGACATTTGCTCTCTGGATTCAAGGTGAGATCTGAAGTCATGAATATCACACAAATGTAATTGTTCATTGATATACATTCTACAGTTCTGCCTCAATGCTAATATAACCTTGGGCTCCGTTTACATGTCAAGTATTCATTTGTTTTGCAGGATCTATTGGACAGTATGTTGTAACCCAGAGTCCTGTAGTGAAAGCTGTGTCATTGGGACAGTCAGTCAGTCTCAGCTGTAAAGTTAGCAGTGCTGTATTTAGATCTAATAATGCAGAACGTCAAGCCTGGTACCAACAAAGACCTGGAGAAGTTCCTAAACTCCTCATTTACGATGCTAAAACACTTCAGTCTGGGACTCCATCTAGATTCAGTGGCAGTGGATCTGGGAGTGACTTCACTCTGACCATCAGTGGAGTCCAGGCTGCAGATGCAGGAGATTACTACTGTCAGAGTTTCCACTATCCTAATAGCAAATATGTGTTCACACAGGGATACAGAGCCGTACAAAAACCTCCCTCAGTCAGACTGCACAATGACTGCACTGCTACAGCTGGGACCCACTGCAGGTGCTGAGGGGGAAGAGACAGTGACATGGAACACTGACTGAACTATGATACGCTGATCTGAATATAACAGTGTTGCTGACAATACAATATGTCAACTCATCCAACCTCATACCAATGAAGTCCTGGAGTGGTTTCAAGCTGTTGAAAATGTAGTAATGAATGAATGGTCTTTATTGTCATTGATATAGTAAGTACAGGTACCAAACAACGACATTTGGGAGGGGGGGCTCCCCTGGTGCTAGGAAAGAAAAAAAAAAAAAAAGAAAAAGAAGGGAAAGGAGCTGGTTTACACAAATAAAGGCTATGTACACTATCCACTATACTATACTGTACAAATAAAACACTGTGCTGTACTCTATGCTATGCTATACCTATTCTAACCTATTGCTGTACTCTATGCTATGCTATACCTATTCTAACATTTCCTATTCTCTGCAACCTTATGTACCCTAGGGTTGTCATATTGCACATAGTGTTATTGCACATTCATTTAAAGTGTCGCAGTTTGCAGGCTTGCAATGTACACATTTGTGCCTCAGCACTACACCTGATTTTCAATCCAGCAGCTGCCATCAATCCGTCCAGACTGTCCAGGGCCCAGAACCTAGGTCTTTGCTGTGTTCAGGGCCTGGATGGCCCTGGGGTAGAAGCTGAGCTTCAGTCGGTTTGTCCTGTAAGTAAGATGATGACTTGAGAAGTGGAAGCACATACACAATCTTACCAACGTCCAAAGTCCCGAATAAGACTCCAGTTTAACGACTTAAATTATGTGTGTCACTTTGGTTGAAGATGCTCCATGCAGGGTGTAGCTTTGCTGACCTGTACATTTTGACTTTCCACTCTAATTTAGACCCAGCATTGATTAGTGAATTTATCATTTATCATGACTCACAATAGAATATGATCACTGTTCCATCACAATAGTGAGTAACAATAGACCAAGACAGAATATCTCGCTGTCTACAATATGAGATGTACAGAGCATCTATTCAATGGTAAATGTGAAGTCATCATTTTCATGTGGAGCTCACACACAGACTGTACTGATTCTTACTGTTAGTTTATTAATAACTTAAAAGTCCAAGCATGAATGACCAGGCTGTTGATAACACTTCTGACTAGGCCTACAGGAGGAACAGCATCAATTGTTAGGGTCTTTGATACATCACTACACAAATACAGAGATACAAAAGTAAAGCAACATTTAACAATTTTACCTTTTTTTGCAGTTTATTGTTTTTAAAAATGGATGTTTGACTACTCTTGAAACCTTACTTATTTGCATTAGACAATACATTATACAAGCATTATGTGTGTGATTGTTTTAAGTCTAAAATTAGAAATTACCTTTACTTCATTTTATTTATATATATATTTAAAAAAGAAGCTCAATACATATTCACAAGCAGGATTAAGCACACTTATCAGTTCAACATTCTCAAGGGGATAACCCCATCTACTGAAATAGACTTGAAATTTGAATTTGCATAATACTTTCTGACTTACTGCTCCATAAGTGCTTCCAGCCCTGTGAGTTCAACACTTCATGACTGAGAACCGTCCTCCATGACAACAGAACCACAACAACAATGACTTCCATCACCATCTTCATCTGGACATTTGCTCTCTGGATTCAAGGTGAGATCTGAAGTCATGAATATCACATACATGTACTTGTTCATTGATATACATTCTATAGTTCTGCCTCAACGCTGATATAGCCTTGGGCTCCGTTTAAATGTCAAGTATTCATTTGTTTTGCAGGATCTACTGGACAGTATGTTTTAACCCAGAGTCCTGCAGTGAAAGCTGTGTCATTGGGACAGTCAGTCAGTCTCAGCTGTAAGGTTAGCAGTGCTGTACATACAAATAATATTGTACACTGTCTAGCCTGGTACCAACAAAGACCCGGAGAAGCTCCTAAACTCCTCATTTACTATGCTAAAACACTTCAGTCTGGGACTCCATCTAGATTCAGTGGCAGTGGATCTGGGAGTGACTTCACTCTGACCATCAGTGGAGTCCAGGCTGCAGATACAGGAGATTACTACTGTCAGAGTTTACACTATCCTAATAGCAAACATGTGTTCACACAGTGATACAGAGCCGTACAAAAACCTCCCTCAGTCAGACTGCACAGTGACTGCACTGCTACAGCTGGGACCTACTGCAGGTGCTGAGGGGGAAGAGACAGTGACATGGAACACTGACTGAACTATGATACGCTGATCTGAATATAACAGTGTTGCTGACAATACAATATGTCAACTCATCCAACCTCATACCAATGAAGTCCTGGAGTGGTTTCAAGCTATTGAACATACAGTAAGATGAGGGCTTTTGAAGTGGAAGCACATACACACTCTTACCAACCTACAAGTCCCTGATGAGACTGCAGTTTAGAGTCGTAAATTATGTGTGTAACTGTGAGTGATGATGCTCCATACAGTATGCAAGGTTTGGCTTTGCTGACCTGTACATTTGGACTTTCCAAATAATTGATTTAAACCCAGCATTTTAAACCCATCATTGATTAGTGAATTTATCCTTTATCATGACTCACAGTAGAATATGATCACTGTTCCATCACAATGGTGAATAACAATAGACCAAGACAGAACATCTCGCTGTCCACAATATGAGATGTACAGAGCATCTATTCAATGGTAAATGTGAAGAGTCACCGGTTTCATGTGGAGCTCACACACAGACTGTACTGAATCTGGCCACTAGAGAGAGACATAATAGTGATTTTTGAAGAATTGAGACATTACTGTTTCAGTTTATTACTATAAGATCCCCATCGGCTGTTACATCAGCAACAGCTACTCATACAGCTACTGTATAAGAAAGTAGTAGAGTTAAAAGAGCCCTAACTCAAGTCTCTACTTCTAATCATCCTCTGCTTCCTCCAGAGCCTCCCTCTGTCTGGTTCTGGTCCTGTCCATGTAGAACTGCTGTTCTCTCTCCTCACAGCACACAGCATCAAGCCTGACTCCACGGATCTCTTCAACTGCACTTCCTGTAGGACCATTTTAGACAGTGAAACTACTTAACTGGTAGACTGCGAGCTGTGGGAGTGAAAGTCACATTTGCATCTAGTCAGGGTGGGGTGGTTCTGCTCCTCTCAGAATAGAGCAGCCCTGTCACCAGATGGCCACCCATCCCCAGGGGCTTTAGACTGAGAAACTTCAATGACACCACTTACAAACTCAGGTAGTTTTGAATGATTTGACATTTAACCCTTTATTTAAACCTGTAGTGTGTGTGTGTGTGTGTGTGTGTGTGTGTGTGTGTGTGTGTGTGTGTGTATGTGTGTGTGTGTGTGTGTGTGTGTGTGTGTGTGTGTGTGTGTGTGTGTGTTTGTGTGTGTGTGTGTGTGTGTGTATCAATCACCTCTTTATCAAACGTATCAAACTGTAAAGAATGATGTGACAGGATACTGTCTATAGAGCTAGACCATGTGGTTTGAGAGCATAGCAGCATCTATAGCAGGTATCACAATTGACTGAATGTACATCCCATCAGTCATGATGGCCCAGTTATGCCTGACAATAGGCTACGTCACAATAAATTAACATTTGAGTTAATAAAAACCAAATAGCAGTGTTTATGATTCAATCAGATATCTTTATTGTCCTCTGAACTGCATTGAAGCATCAAAGCGCACATGAACCAGCAGAAACACATCAACACTAACACTGATACAACCTCAGTCTACAGAGTGGAGTGACACCTGGGCTCTAGTAAAGGCTCCTGTTTCTATGTGACTCTATGTAGGCTAGAGAATAGCTGAGCACAGAACAGAGTCAAAGCAGAGGAATCAGCCACTCTCCACAGGGGGGTGTGAGGGGACCTAGTCAGAACACTGGTCTCTCCTCAGTATCTGAGTGACCGTAGGCTGGGAGCTCTGGTGGGCCTCACAGGACACCGTCCCTGCCTTGGTCCACTCCTCAGTAGTGAGAGTCAGGGTGCTGCTCCAGCTGTACAGGCCGTCCTTCTCCAGGACCCCGCGGCTGGCCTCCTGCGCCTTGTTGTTCCCGTCCACATTCCATCTCATTGTCCAGTCTGAGGGGAAGCCCTTGTTGGCCAGGCACATCAGTGTGGCCGTACTCTTACTGGACAGCTCCTCACTAGAGGGGGGCAGGACCGTGAGGGTGGGGGCACGGTTACCTAGAACACACACCATACTTAGACATGAACTATGGCACAAGAGTCACTGATGATCACTATCTAAATATGCAGTAGTGATTTAGAAATGTCTCAACATAGGAATTTAATTTGATCAGTCCTATGAAGAAAATACTAAAAAGTCAACCAAAAAGCGACAGATGAACCGTACAAACTATAAATAAGTTGTTTATATGATCAGAATATTATGTTTAGTATTCACACACTTAGAGAATTCTTAAATGACTTTCTTCAAACATGGCATGAAGTTGGATGTTCAATACATAACTCAGAACTATAGTAACCTAACAACACTTCAGGTAACATGCAATGATAACTGCAATAACTGATACATTTACTAGTTGTTCCCAGAATGACACTCAGAAAATCCCCCCAAAAATACACATGATATAATTTGAAAATTTGATTTGCTAAATTATCAAATTAAATAAGACTCAGTCTATACACGTTTAGGCAAAAACCTTTAGAATGAATAATAAAGAAGGCAACTTTTAGAATAAATTATTCTTAAATATTCCTAGGTGTTAGAAAGTAAGTAGATACATTACATTACTCTGAACTGACCAGAAAAGAAACATTAAAAGTGTATCACTTACTTCCAACATCAAGTCTGGTGCCGCTACCAAAAGTGTACCACAGTGATACAATCCCTATTACTGACTGTACAAAAACCTCCCTCTCATTGTGCAGGGGGATATGAACGTTTTTAGACTCATGTTCATTTCTTAAACTGAAAACCTCAAACACCTACTTACATTTATACCATTCTCTTTGTTTATTAAAATTACATTTTAAATATGATTGCCAATGCTAATATAAATGTTATTTAATTCAATGTTGTACTGCAGTGTACTTTCTCAATAAATAATACTTTTGAAATATTGCTCAAACATGAAATGAAATAATTTCATGCAATGTGAAAAAGTGAATAAAGTTGTTAACTTTGTAGTTTACTTACTGCCAACATCCAGTCTGGTGCCGCTACCAAAAGTCCACCACAGTGATTGAGTGTAACTGAACGGCCGTACAAAAACCTCTGTGCTGTAAAGCTGCAGCTCCAACAATACAGATCTCACAAAGACAATCTCATTCGACACAAATCTCATCCAACCACCCCAAAGGCGATGGAACACTTCATAAGATCTCTGTCAATAATAACTTGATGTTGTGATTTAAATCCAGATATGTGTCTTTTTCCTCTTGTGTTTACCTGGTGTCCTCATAGACACACAGCAGCCAGAGTCCAGCATTAGATCCAGTGTTTGTATTCCTCCATATTGTCCATGACAGAGTTGTTGTATATTCCTTAGTTGTATATTCCTTTATTAAAGATGTTGATCACAGACTGAACAGTGGAGGTGAAGTCACAGAGGACAGACACCACTAACAGAGGAATCCCACCAGCTTTAGTTGACACAAGTGTTCACTAGCTGATTTGAGGAACTTAAAAGTCCAAGCATGAGTGAGCAGGCTGTTGATAACACTTCTGACTAGGCCTACAGGAGGAACAGCATCATTTGTTAGGGTCTTTGATGCATCACTACACAAATGCAGGGAAATAAAAGTAAAGCAACAATTAAATATGTTACTGTTTCATACAGTTTGTTGTTGTAAAAAATTATGTTTGACTACTCTTGAATAACCTCACTTCATTGCATCAGACAATACATTATCCAAGCATTATGTGAGTGATTATTTTATGTCTAAAATAAGAAATTACATTTACTTTATTTGAAAAAAAGCTCAATACATACAGGATTCAGCATGCTTAATAGTTCAACACTCTCAAGGGGATGTCCCCATTTACTGAAATAGACGTGAAACCTGAATTTGCATAATACTTTCTGACTTACTGCTCCATAAGTGCTTCCAGCCTTGTGAGTTCAACACTTCATGACTGAGAACCGTCCTTCATGACAACAGAACCACAACAACAATGACTTCCATCACCATCTTCATCTGGACATTTGCTCTCTGGATTCAAGGTGAGATCTGAAGTCATGAATATCACACAAATGTACTTGTTCATTGATATACATTCTACAGTTCTGCCTCAATGCTAATATAACCTTGGGCTCCGTTTACATGTCAAGTATTCATTTGTTTTGCAGGATCCACTGGACAGTTTGTTGTAACCCAGAGTCCTGCAGTGAAAGCTGTGTCATTGGGACAGTCAGTCAGTCTCAGCTGTAAGGTTAGCAGTGCTGTACATACAAATAGTAATGGACACTGTCTAGCCTGGTACCAACAAAGATCTGGAGAAGTTCCTAAACTCCTCATTTACTATGCTAAAAAACTTCAGTCTGTGACTCCATCTAGATTCAGTGGCAGTGGATCTGGGAGTGACTTCACTCTGACCATCAGTGGAGTCCAGGCTGCAGATACAGGAGATTACTACTGTCAGAGTTTACACTATCCTAATAGCAAATATGTGTTCACACAGTGATACAGAGCCGTACAAAAACCTCCCCCAGTCAAACTGCACAGTGACTGCACTGCTACAGCTGGGACCTACTGCAGGTGCTGAGGGGGAAGAGACAGTGACATGGAACACTGACTGAACTATGATACGCTCATCTGAATATAAGTGTTGCTGACAATACAAAATGATGTCAACTCATCCAACCTCATACCAATGAAGTTCTGGAGTGGTTTCAAGCTATTGAACATACAGTAAGATGAGGGCTTTTGAAGTGGAAGCACATACACACTCTTACCAACCTGCAAGTCCCTGATAAGACTGCAGTTTAGAGTCGTAAATGATGTGTGTAACTGTGAGTGATGATGCTCCATACAGTATGCAAGGTTTGGCTTTGCTGACCTGTACATTTGGACTTTCCAAATAATTGATTTAAACCCAGCATTTTAAACCCAGCATTGATTTGAATGTATCCTTTATCATGACACCCAGTAGAATATGATCACTGTTCCATCACAATGGTGAATAACAATAGACCAAGACAGAACATCTCGCTGTCCACAATATGAGATGTACAGAGAATCTATTCGAATGAATGAATGAATGAATGGATTTTTTTATTGTCATTGCTACAGTACAGGTACCAAACAACGAAATTTAGGAGGGGTGGCTCCCCTGGTGTTAGGAAAGGGGGGGAAAAAAAGAACACTTTTTAAAAAATCACAAGAAGGGAAGGAGCTGGTTTACATAAATAAAGGCTATGTACACTATCCACTGTACTATACTGTACAGATAGACGACTAGGGTTGTCATATTGCACAATAGTATTATTTCACATTTATTTAAAGTGTCACAGTTTGCAGGCTTGAAATGTACATGTTTGTGCCTCAGCACTACACCTGATTTTTTCAGTCCAGCAGCTGCCATCAATCCGTCCAGACTGTCCAGGGCCCAGAACTTAGGTCTTTGCTGTGTTCAGGGCCTGGACGGCCCTGTGGTAGAAGCTGTTCTTCAGTCTGTTTGTCCTTGCGGCCAGGGTCCTGAACCGCCTTTTCGAGGGCAGCAATGGTAAATGTGAAGAGTCATCAGTTTCATGTGGAGCTCACACACAGACTGTACTGACTCTGGCCACTAGAGAGAGACATAATAGTGATTTTTGAAGAATTGAGACATTACTGTTTCAGTTTATTACTATAAGATCCCCATTGGCTGTTACATCAGCAACAGCTACTCATACAGCTACTGTATAAGAAAGTAGTAGAGTTAAAAGAGCCCTAACTCAATTCTTTACTTCTAATCATCCTCTGCTTCCTACAGAGCCTGCCTCTGTCTGGTTCTGGTCCTGTCCATGTGGAACTGCTGCTCTCTCTCCTCACAGCACACAGCATCAAGCCTGACTCCACTGATCTCTTCAACTGCACTTCCTGTAGGACCATTTTAGACAGTGAAACTATTTAACTGGTAGACTGGGAGCTGTGGAAGTGAAAGTCACATTTGCATCTAGTCAGGGTGGGGTGGTTCTGCTCCTCTCAGAATAGAGCAGCCCTGTCACCAGATGGCCACCCATCCCCAGGGGCCTTAGACTGAGAAACATCAATGAAACCACTTACAAACTCAGGTAGTTTTGAATGATTTGGACATTTGACCCTTTATTTAAACCTGTAGTGTGTGTGTGTGTGTGTGTGTGTGTGTGTGTGTGTGTGTGTGTGTGTGTGTGTGTGTGTGCGTGTGTGTGTGTGTGTGTGTGTGTATCAATCACCTCTTTATCAAACGTATCAAACTGTAAAGAATGATGTGACAGGATTCTGTGTATGGAGCTAGACCATGTGGTTTGAGAGCATAGCAGCATCTGTAGCAGGTATCACAATGGACTGAATGGACATCTCTTCAGTCATGATGGCCCAGTTATGCCTGACAATAGGCTACGTCACAATAAATTAACATTTGAGTTAATAAAATCCAAATAGCAGTGTTTATGATTCAATCAGATATCTTTATTGTCCTCTGAACTGCATTGAAGCATCAAAGCGCACATGAACCAGCAGAAACACATCAACACTAACACTGATACAACCTCAGTCTACAGAGTGGAGTGACACCTGGGCTCTAGTAAAGGCTCCTGTTTCTATGTGACTCTATGTAGGCTAGAGAATAGCTGAGCACAGAACAGAGTCAAAGCAGAGGACTCAGCCAGTCTCCACAGGGGGGTGTGAGGGGACCTAGTCAGAACACTGGTCTCTCCTCAGTATCTGAGTGACCGTAGGCTGTGAGCTCTGGTGGGCCTCACAGGACACCGTCCCTGCCTTGGTCCACTCCTCAGCAGTGAGAGTCAGGGTGCTGCTCCAGCTGTACAGGCCGTCCTTCTCCAGGACCCCGCGGCTGGCCTCCTGCGCCTTGTTGTTCCCGTCCACATTCCATCTCGTTGTCCAGTCTGAGGGGAAGCCCTTGTTGGCCAGGCACATCAGTGTGGCCGTACTCTTACTGGACAACTCCTCACTAGAGGGGGGCAGGACCGTGAGGGTGGGGGCACGGTTACCTAGAACACACACCATACTTAGTCATGAACTATGGCACAAGAGTCACTGATGATCACTATCTAAATATGCAGTAGTGATTTAGAAATGTCTCAACATAGGAATTTAATTTGATCAGTCCTATGAAGAAAATACTAAAAAGTCAACCAAAAAGCGACAGATGAACCGTACAAACTATAAATAAGTTGTTTATATGATCAGAATATTATGTTTAGTATTCACACACTTAGAGAATTCTTAAATGACTTTCTTCAAACATGGCATGAAGTTGGATGTTCAATACATAACTCAGAACTATAGTAACCTAACAACACTTCAGGTAACATGCAATGATAACTGCAATAACTGATACATTTACTAGTTGTTCCCAGAATGACACTCAGAAAATCCCCCCCAAAATACACATGATATAATTTGACAATTTGATTTGCTAAATTATCAAATTAAATAAGACTCAGTCTATACACGTTTAGGCAAAAACCTTTAGAATGAATAATAAAGAAGGCAACTTTTAGAATAAATTATTCTTAAATATTCCTAGGTGTTAGAAAGTAAGTAGATAAATTACATTACTCTGAACTGACCAGAAAAGAAACATTGAAAGTGTATCACTTACTTCCAACATCAAGTCTGGTGCCGCTACCAAAAGTGTACCACAGTGATACAATCCCTATTACTGACTGTACAAAAACCTCCCTCTCATTGTGCAGATGGATATGAACGTTTTTAGACTCATATTCATTTCTTAAACTGAAAACCTCAAACACCGACTTACATTTATACCATTCTCTTTGTTTATTAAAATTACATTTTAAATATGATTGCCAATGCTAATATAAATGTTATTTAATTCAATGTTGTACTGCAGTGTACTTTCTCAATAAATAATACTTTTGAAATATTGCTCAAACATGAAATGAAATAATTTGATGCAATGTGAAAAAGTGAATACAGTTGTTAACTTTGTAGTTTACTTACTGCCAACATCCAGTCTGGTGCCGCTACCAAAAGTCCACCACAGTGATTGAGTGTAACTGAACGGCCGTACAAAAACCTCTGTCCTGTAAAGCTGCAGCTCCAACAATACAGATCTCACAAAGACAATCTCATTCAACACAAATCTCATCCAACAACCCCAAAGGCGATGGAACACTTCATAAGATCTCTGTCAATAATAACTTGATATTGTGATTTAAATCCAGATATGTGTCTTTTTCCTCTTGTGTTTACCAGCTGTCCTCATAGACACACAGCAGCCAGAGTCCAGCATTAGATCCAGTGTTTGTATTCCTCCATATTGTCCATGACAGAGTTGTTGTATATTCCTTAGTTGTATATTCCTTTATTAAAGATGTTGATCACAGACTGAACAGTGGAGGTGAAGTCACAGAGGACAGACACCACTAACAGAGGAATCCCACCAGCTTTAGTTGGCACAAGTGTTCACTAGCTGATTTGAGGAACTTAAAAGTCCAAGCATGAGAGAGCAGGCTGTTGATAACACTTCTGACTAGGCCTACATGAGGAACAGCATCACTTGTTAGGGTCTTTGATACATCACTACACAAATGCAGGGAAATAAAAGTAAAGCAACAATTAAATATGTTACTGTTTCATACAGTTTGTTGTTGTAAAAAATTATGTTTGACTACTCTTGAATAACCTCACTTCATTGCATCAGACAATACATTATCCAAGCATTATGTGAGTGATTATTTTATGTCTAAAATAAGAAATTACATTTACTTTATTTGAAAAAAAGCTCAATACATACAGGATTCAGCATGCTTAATAGTTCAACACTCTCAAGGGGATGTCCCCATTTACTGACTTGAAACCTGAATTTGCATAATACTTTCTGACTTACTGCTCCATAAGTGCTTCCAGCCTTGTGAGTTCAACACTTCATGACTGAGAACCGTCCTTCATGACAACAGAATCACAACAACAATGACTTCCATCACCATCTTCATCTGGACATTTGCTCTCTGGATTCAAGGTGAGATCTGAAGTCATGAATACCACACAAATGTACTTGTTCATTGATATACATTCTCTAGTTCTGCCTCAATGCTAATATAACCTTGGGCTCCGTTTACATGTCAAGTATTCATTTGTTTTGCAGGATCCACTGGACAGTATGTTGTAACCCAGAGTCCTGTAGTGAAAGCTGTGTCATTGGGACAGTCAGTCAGTCTCAGCTGTAAAGTTAGCAGTGCTGTATATACAGAGAGTACTTATGGAGACCGTCTAGCCTGGTACCAACAAAGACCTGGAGAAGCTCCTAAACTCTTCATTTACTTAGCTAAAACACTTCAGTCTGGGACTCCATCTAGATTCAGTGGCAGTGGATCTGGGAGTGACTTCACTCTGACCATCAGTGGAGTCCAGGCTGCAGATGCAGGAGATTACTACTGTCAGAGTTACCACAGTCCTTATGTGTTCACACAGTGATACAGAGCCGTACAAAAACCTCCCTCAGTCAGACTGCACAGTGACTGCACTGCTACAGCTGGGACCTACTGCAGGTGCTGAGGGGGAAGAGACAGTGACATGGAACACTGACTGAACTATGATACACTGATCTGAATATAAGTGTTGCTGACAATACAATATGTAAACTCATCCAACCTCATACCAATGAAGTCCTGGAGTGGTTTCAAGCTGTTGAAAATGTAGTAAGATGATGATTTGAGAAGTGGAAGCACATACACAATCTTACCAATGTCAAAAGTCCCGAATATACTCCAGTTTAACGTCTTAAATGATGTGTGTCACTGTGGGTGAAGATGCTCCATGCAGGGTGTAGCTTTGCTGACCTGTACATTTTGACTTTCCACTCTAATTTAGTCCCAGTATTGATTAGTGAATTTATCATTTATCATGACTCACAGTAGAATATGATCACTGTTCCATCACAATAGTGAATAACAATAGACCAAGACAGAACATCTCGCTGTCCACAATATGAGATGTACAGAGCATCTATTCAATGGTAAATGTGAAGAGTCATCAGTTTCATGTGGAGCTCACACACAGACTGTACTGACTCTTACTGTTAGTTTATTAATAACTTAAAAGTCCAAGCATGAATGACCAGGCTGTTGATAACCTTTCTGACTAGGCCTACATGAGGAACAACATTACTTGTTAGGCTCTTTGTTACTTCACTACACAAATGCAGAGATATGAAAGTAAAACAGCATTTAACATTTTTAGCTTTTTTTGCAGTTTATTGTTGTAAAGATGTAAGTTTGACTACTCTTGAAACCTCACTTAATTGCATTAGACAATACATTATAGAAGCATTATGTGTGTGATTATTTTAAGTCTAAAATTAGAAATGACCTTTACTTCATTTTATTTTTATATATATATTTAAAAATTGCTCAATACATATTCGTATAGAGGAAGAAGCACACTTATCAGTTCAACATTCTCAAGGGTATGTCCCCATCTACTGAAATAGACTTGAAACTAATTTGCATAATACTTTCTGACTTACTGCTCCATAAGTGCTTCCAGCCTTGTGAGTTCAACACTTCATGACTGAGAACCGTCCTTCACGACAACAAAACCACAACAACAATGACTTCCATCACCATCTTCATCTGGACATTTGCTCTCTGGATTCAAGGTGAGATCTGAAGTCATGAATATCACATAAATGTACTTGTTCATTGATATACATTCTATAGTTCTGCCTCAACACTGATATAGCCTTGGGCTCCGTTTACATGTCAAGTATTCATTTGTTTTGCAGGATCCACTGGACAGTATGTTTTAACCCAGAGTCCTGCATTGAAAGCTGTGTCATTGGGACAGTCAGCCAGTCTCAGCTGTAAAGTTAGCAGTGCTGTATATACAGAGAGTACTTATGGCCGTCTAGCCTGGTACCAACAAAGACCTGGAGAAGCTCCTAAACTCCTCATTTACTTTGCTAAAACACTTGAGTCTGGGACTCCATCTAGATTCAGTGGCAGTGGATCTGGGAGTGACTTCACTCTGACCATCAGTGGAGTCCAGGCTGCAGATGCAGGAGATTACTACTGTCAGAGTTTCCACTATCCTAATAGCAAATATGTGTTCACACAGGGATACAGAGCCGTACAAAAACCTCCCTCAGTCAGACTGCACAGTGACTGCACTGCTACAGCTGGGACCCACTGCAGGTGCTGAGGGGGAAGAGACAGTGACACGGAACACTGACTGAACTATGATACGGTGATCTGAATATAACAGTGTTGCTGACAATACAATATGTCAACTCATCCAACCTCATACCAATGAAGTCCTGGAGTGGTTTCAAGCTGATGAAAATGTAGTAAGATGATGACTTGAGAAGTGGAAGCACATACACAATCTTACCAATGTCCAAAGTCCTGAATAAGACTCCAGTTTAACGTCTTAAATGATGTGTGTCACTGTGGGTGAAGATGCTCCATGCAGGGTGTAGCTTTGCTGACCTGTACATTTTGACTTTCCACTCTAATTTAGACCCAGCATTGATTGGTGAATTTATCATTTATCATGACTCACAGTAGAATATGATCACTATTCCATCACATTAGTGAATAACAATAGACCTAGACAGAACATCTCGCTGTCCACAATAGGGGTAGTGGTGGTCTAGTGGATAGTGAGTTGGACTTGTGATTGGAAGGTTGTGAGTTCAAATCCCGCCTGAAACCACACCACTACTAGTGTGCCCTTGAGTAAGGCACTTAGCCCTCAGTTACTCCAGGGGGAATGTCCCTGTAATTCGTAATTGTAAATCGCTTTGGATTAAAAGCGTCTGCTAAATGGCAAAATTAAATTAAATTAAACAATATGAGAGGTACAGTGCATCTATTCAATGGTAAATGTGAAGAGTCATCAGTTTCATGTGGAGCTCACAGACTGTACTGACTCTGGCCACTATAGGGAGACAGATAGGGATTTTTTATTAATTGAGACGTTACTGGTTTAGTTTATTAATATAAGATCCACAGAGCCTCCCTCTGTCTGGTTCTGGTCCTGTCCATGTGGAACTGCTGCTCTCTCTCCTCACAGCACACAGCATCAAGCCTGACTCCATTGATCTCTTCAACTGCACTTCCTGTAGGACCATTTTAGACAGTGAAACTACTTAACTGGTGGACTGGGAGCTGTGGGAGTGAAACTCACATTTGCATGTAGTCAGGGCAGGCGCGGATCTATGGGTGGGCCTGGGTAAAAAAATACATATTTTTTTATAATAAAATATTTTTAAAGTTTAAATTTCACTAACTAACTGTAATGTGAATAGTTTTGTCTTGGAAATGATTAAAAGTATGTATTAATACTAATAATATTCAACTTCCTCTCTTACGTTTACATTGCTTCCTCTTTTACGTTTACTCTGATTGTTCAGTTGACCTTGACCAGTTGTTCAGTGTGCGCGCTACGATGGCTAAACAGCTAACATTGTCCCGCTTTCTTAAAAAGCCACGTCTGGAAGTCAGTGAAAATAATGAAAGTTTGGACCAGGCCTTGTCTAGAAATCTTATTTATTCACAATAACAGATGATGACGCCACACGCCGACGTGCGGAGAGTCCGAGACAGCGCTGTAATAGTTCGGTGAAGTATATTTTTTATGAGACTTTCCAAGATTAAAACGAAGAGGGAAACATTTGTGTGGAACAACATTGTGTGTGCCTTCACTGGATATAATAATATAATACAATAGAAGCACACAACTTTACACAACAATATATGTGTATACACCAGTTTACGTAAATCCCCTAATAAGCAGCGTTAGGTTTTGTAATAAAATGATGGATCACCACAACTGGTCCGAGCCAGGTACATGTATGATTCAACTTGAGCTTTCGGTTTGCACTGGACTGTCAACACCCACAGTTAAAAGCTTGCAAATGATAATACAGGCATTTCTTATTACAATTTCTATACTTGGTCCTCCATAGTTGATGGTTATTGGTTCATTCATTGACTATTGCGTGCGCTTGAATGCCTTGCGTGTGTGTATTATAATAACTTGTTTGGCTGTCCGTTGCATTCTCTGGGTAGACAGGTACTTTATTTATTTTCCGTTCGTTTCATGGTCTGCATAGTGATCTCCTCCAGTCCCTGCGAATATTTTGCGTGTGTGCGTGCGTGTGCGTGTGTGTGCGTGTGTGTGCATGCGTGTTGGTCGTACCCAAATGTTTCGAGCACCCACGGGCAGAAACATAAATCGGCGCCTATGATCGCGAGCCCGGTTGTGTTCCATCCATCTGGCTGCTCATACATAGGTCTAAAACGTGCGGTGATGAGTTTCACTCAGGCCTACCCAGATTTTTCCAGGCCTACCCATCAGCCACTTTCTGTATCCGCCACTGAGTCAGGGTGGGGTGGTTCTGCTCCTCTCAGAATAGAGCAGCCCTGTCACCAGATGGCCACCCATCCCCAGGGGCTTTAGACTGAGAAACGTCAATGAAACCATTTACAAACTCAGGTAGTTTTGAATGATTTGGACATTTGGTTTATTTTATTTAAACCTGTAGTGTGTGTGTGTGTGTGTGTGTGTGTGTGTGTGTGTGTGTGTGTGTGTGTGTGTTAGTGTGTGTGTGTGTGTGTGTGTGTGTGTGTATCAATCACCTCTTTATCAAACGTATCAAACTGTAAAGAATGATGTGACAGGATACTGTCTACAGAGCTAGACCATGTGGTTTGAGAGCATAGCAGCATCTATAGCAGGTATCACAATGGACTGAATGGACATCTCTTCAGTCATGATGGCCCAGTTATGCCTGACAATAGGCTACGTCACAATAAATTAACATTTGAGTTAATAAAAACCAAATAGCAGTGTTTATGATTCAATCAGATATCTTTATTGTCCTCTGAACTGCATTGAAGCATCAAAGCGCACATGAACCAGCAGAAACACATCAACACTAACACTGATACAACCTCAGTCTACAGAGTGGAGTGACACCTGGGCTCTAGTAAAGGCTCCTGTTTCTATGTGACTCTATGTAGGCTAGAGAATAGCTGAGCACAGAACAGAGTCAAAGCAGAGGAATCAGCCAGTCTCCACAGGGGTGTGTGAGGGGACCTAGTCAGAACACTGGTCTCTCCTCAGTATCTGAGTGACCGTAGGCTGGGAGCTCTGGTGGGCCTCACAGGACACCGTCCCTGCCTTGGTCCACTCCTCAGCAGTGAGAGTCAGGGTGCTGCTCCAGCTGTACAGGCCGTCCTTCTCCAGGACCCCGCGGCTGGCCTCCTGCGCCTTGTTGTTCCCGTCCACATTCCATCTCATTGTCCAGTCTGAGGGAAGCCCTTGTTGGCCAGGCACATCAGTGTGGCCGTACTCTTACTGGACAGCTCCTCACTAGAGGGGGGCAGGACCGTGAGGGTGGGGGCACGGTTACCTAGAACACACACCATACTTAGACATGAACTATGGCACAAGAGTCAGTGATGATCACTATCTAAATATGCAGTAGTGATTTAGAAATGTCTCAACATAGGAATTTAATTTGATCAGTCCTATGAAGAAAATACTAAAAAGTCAACCAAAAAGCGTCATATGAACAGTACAAACTATAAATAAGTTGTTTACATAACTCAGAACTATAGTAACCTAACAACACTTCAGGTAACATGCAGTGATAATTGCAATAACTGATACATTTACTAGTTGTTCCCAGAATGACACTCAGAAAATCCTAAAAAGCATACATATTGTAACGTCCCAACTTGGACAGTGGTGGAATAACAACAGATAGCTTCTCTCATTTAACTGATCCTTTAATTGTTTAACTCGCATACCAACTTTCCCAATTCACCGGAGTCCTTCCTCTCTCCACGGTCTCAACAACAACCACCACACGCATGCGCCCACCTCCACCAATCACAGTGGTGCATTGGCACACATGACACAACACAGTAACAGGGTTGCTACACTGCTCCCCCCTTACAAAGGCCCTCGCCCCGAGGGCTAAACAAAGTCTCTGAGGTGACCCGGTGCCCGCCTCAGTCTCGGAGGTCGTTGTCCTGGTAGTGACACAGGCGGCTCCGCCCGTTGAGTGGGACTACCCTGCTGCATGGCAGGGACTTGGGGTGGTGAATAGGGGAAATGGGGGGTATCAATGGGGGGGGTATCAATGGGGGACATAGGCAGTGAATCTGGGGAATTGGGTTCAGGGGTACTGGGGCTCCTGCCCAATGCTGTCCTAAGGCCCGTTCTCCTTGGCCTGTGCGTGTCATTAGTGTCCCTGTCTTTCCGGGAGGGTGTCGGTGGCTCAGGATGCTGAGTGGGAAGAGAGTCCCCTCTGTATGGGGCTAACCTGTCTCTGTGAAGTACCACCCGTCTTCCCCTGGGTGGTAGCTGGACCCTGTACACTACCTCCCCCACCCTCTCCAGTACCTTACAGGGCCCCACCCAGTGACAGTCCAACTTAGGGCATCGGCCCCTCTTTCTCCGTGGACTATACACCCACACCAGGTCCCCAGCCTGGAAGTGCTTTCCTTTGGCCCTCACGTCATAATTCCTCCTCTGCCTCATACCCGCTTTTTCCAGCTGATTGCGAGCAAAGCTGTGAGCTGACTCCATCCTGTCTTGGAGTCTTCTGGCGTACTCCCGCCCCGGGGGAACAGTCGGAGTGTCCGGGGATTTGCCAAAAGCCATCTCTGCCGGCGTCCGTAGTTCTCTCCCCAACATGAGCAGGGCAGGTGTGCAGGAGGTGGAGTCCTGCACAGCAGATCTGTAGGCCATGAGGACGAGGGGAATATGCATGTCCCAGTCACGCTGGTGTTCTGCGGTGAGGATGGCGAGCTGCTGTGCTAAGGTCCTATTGAACCTTTCCACGAGTCCATCGCTCTGGGGATGTAAGGGTGTGGTCCGGGTCTTGTGCATGCCCAGACGCTCACACATAGCAGCGAACACCCGCGACTCGAAGTTCCTCCCTTGATCGCTGTGGATGGTCTCTGCGGCTCCAAACCTGGCAAACATGTCCTCTACTAGAACATCTGCCACAGTCTCTGCCTCTTGGTTGGGCAACGCGTATGCCTCTGGCCATTTTGTAAAATAGTCCATGGCCACCAGGACAAAACGATTGCCCTTGTCCGTGCGGGGAAAGGGGCCCATGACATCCACTGCTACTCTCTCCATGGGAGCGCCCACCGCCAGCTGCTGGAGCAGCGCGTGGGACTGATCCGGAGGACCCTTGTGCGCAGCACAGAGGTCACAGCGGCGACAAAAGTCTTCGACATCCCTTTGGAACTGCCCCCAGTAAAACCCTTGACGGAGGCGACGAAGGGTCTTGGAGACTCCAAAATGTCCAGCCCCTGTGGTTCCATGAGAGGTTCGGAACACGGCCTCTCTCAGCGCTCGGGGGACCACCACCTGCCACTTGCTCTCTCCTGTAGCTGGCTCTTTCCAGGCTCTTTGCAGCACCCCCTCACTCACACGCAGGGTCTCAAACTTTGCATACAGTCCCTTAGTTGCAGGTGAGCTCCCTGCTACCTCAGGCCACGGTGGTTTCTGTCCAGACTCCACCCACTGCAGCACCGGTTGTAAATCGGTATCCTGCTCCTGCTGTGCTCTCCACTCCGCTGAGCCGATAACCTGCATCTCTCTGCAGACTGGCTCACTCCCCTCGTGCATGGGACATATCCCCTCCTCTTCCCGGAGCTCTCTCTCACGTGCCTCTCTGCGCTCGCAGTAGCGACACCCGGCTGGCGCACAGGGGCGTCGGGACAGAGCATCGGCATTGGCGTGGCGAGCGCCGGCCCTGTACACCACTGTGACGTCGTAGGACGCCAGCTGTTCCAGCCAGCGGGCGATCTGCCCCTCCGGTTCCTTGAAGGACATCAACCACTGGAGAGCTGAGTGGTCGGTCCTGACAGTGAAGGGCAGGCCACAGAGGTAATACCTGAAGTGGCTTATTGCCATCACAATGGCCAGAAGCTCTCTACGCGTGACGCAGTAGCGGCGCTCTGCCTTGTTGAACGTTTTGCTGAAATACGCCACAACTCTCTCCCCCTCCGGCCCCACCTGACTCAGCACCGCCCCTGTGCCAACGTCGCTGGCGTCCGTGTCCAGGACAAATGGCAGGTTGGGGTTCGGGGGAGTGAGAGTGGGGGACTCTGTCAACGCCTTCTTGAGAGAGTTGAAGGCCTGTTCACACTCCGGCGTCCAGATGAAATCCCTGTCCTTCTGCTGCAGGCGATACAGGGGGGCGGCTAGGCAGGAGAAGCCTCGCACAAACCTTCTGTAGTATGAGGCCAAACCCAGAAAGCTTTTTAGCTCTCGCTGGGTAGTGGGGGTGGGCCAGTCTTGTACTGCATGCACCTTCTCATCCGTTGTGCTGATGCCTTCTGCCCCCAGCTTGTGCCCCAAAAACTCCACTTCTCTCCTCATGAAGCAACATTTGTCAGGGTGGAGCTTCAGACCCGCCGCTGCTATCCTCTGCAATATCTGCCTCAGGGTCCCCAAGGTCGCCTGGAAGGAGCTCCCATGAGCCAGAATGTCATCCAGGTAGACCAGGCATTCTTGGCGGGGGATGCCAAGCAGCACCTCTTCCATCAGCCTTTCGAACGTGGCAGGGGCATTGCATAGGCCAAAGCTGAGGACACGGAACTGCCACAACCCCCTGCCCGTACAGAAGGCGGTCTTCGGCCTGGCCTCGGGCTAAGGGGCACCTGCCAATAGCCACTGCGCAGGTCTAGTGAGGAGAACCAGGATGAGCCGGACACCAAGTCCAGTGACTCGTCGATGCGGGGCAGTGGATACGAGTCTTTCCTGGTCACGCTGTTCAGCGGTCTGTAATCCACACAGAATCCCACTTCTGACACCAATGTAACGTCCCAACTTGGACAGTGGTGGAATAACAACAGATAGCTTCTCTCATTTAACTGATCCTTTAATTGTTTAACTCGCATACCAACTTTCCCAATTCACCGGAGTCCTTCCTCTCTCCACGGTCTCAACAACAACCACCACACGCATGCGCCCACCTCCACCAATCACAGGGGTGCATTGGCACACATGACACAACACAGTAACAGGGTTGCTACAATATGATAGAATTTGAACTTTTTTTTTTTGCTAAATTATCAAATTAAATAAGACTCAGTCTATACATGTTTAGGCAAAAACCTTTAGAATGAATAATAAAGAAGGCAACTTTTAGAATACATTATTCTTAAATATTCCTAGGTGTTAGAAAGTAAGTAGATACATTACATTACTCTGAACTGATCAGAAAAGAAACATTAAAAGTGTATCACTTACTTCCAACATCAAGTCTGGTGCCGCTACCAAAAGTGTACCACAGTGATACAATCCCTATTACTGACTGTACAAAAACCTCCCTCTCATTGTGCAGGTGGATATGAACGTTTTTAGACTCATGTTAATTTCCTAAACTGAAAAACTCATACACCTACTTACATTTATACCATTGTCTTTGTTTATTAAAATTTAAATTTAAATATGATTGCCAATGCTAATATAAATGTTATTTAATTCAATGTTGTACTGCTATCAGTGTACTTTCTCAATAAATAATACTTTTGAATTTTTGCTCAAACATGAAATGAAATAATTTGATGCAATGTAAAGAAGTGAATAAAGTTGTTAACTTTGTAGTTTACTTACTGCCAACATCCAGTCTGGTGCCGCTACCAAAATTCCACCACAGTGATTGAGTGTAACTGAACGGCCGTACAAAAACCTCTGTGCTGTAAAGCTGCAGCTCCAACAATACAGATCTCACAAAGACAATCTCATTCAACACAAATCTCATCCAACAACCCCAAAGGCGATGGAACACTTCATATGATCTCTGTCAATAATAACTTGATGTTGTGATTTAAATCCAGATATGTGTCTTTTTCCTCTAGTGTTTACCAGGTGTCCTCATAGACCCACAGCAGCCAGAGTCCAGCATTAGATCCAGTGTTTGTATTCCTCCATATTGTCCATGACAGAGAGCAGCAGCAGCTGTGATAGTGATACATGTTGTATATTCCTTTATTAAAGATGTTGATCACAGACTGAACAGTGGAGGTGAAGTCACAGAGGACAGACACCACTAACAGAGGAATCCCACCCGCTTTAGTAGACACAAGTGTTCACTAGCTGATTTGAGGAACTTAAAAGTCCAAGCATGAGTGAGCAGGCTGTTGATAACACTTCTGACTAGGCCTACATGAGGAACAGCATCACTTGTTAGGGTCTTTGATGCATCACTACACAAATGCAGGGAAATAAAACTTAGGCAACAATTAAAAATGTTATAAAAGTAAAGCAACATTTAAATATGTTACTTTTTCATACAGTTTGTTGTTGTAAAAAATTATGTTTGACTACTCTTGAATAACCTCAATTCATTGCATCAGACAATACATTATCCAAGCATTATGTGAGTGATTCTTTTATGTCTAAAATAAGAAATTACATTTACTTAAAAAAAAAAAAAAAAAAGCTCAATACATACAGGATTCAGCATGCTTATTGGTTCAACACTCTCAAGGGGATATCCCCATTTACTGAAATAGACGTGAAACCTGAATTTGCATAATACTTTCTGACTTACTGCTCCATAAGTGCTTCCAGCCTTGTGAGTTCAACACTTCATGACTGAGAACCGTCCTTCATGACAACAGAACCACAACAACAATGACTTCCATCACCGTCTTCATCTGGACATTTGCTCTCTGGATTCAAGGTGAGATCTGAAGTCATGAATATCACACAAATGTACTTGTTCATTGATATACATTCTATAGTTCTGCCTCAATGCTAATATAACCTTGGGCTCCGTTTACATGTCAAGTATTCATTTGTTTTGCAGGATCCACTGGACAGTTTGTTGTAACCCAGACTCCTGTAGTGAAAGCTGTGTCATTGGGACAGTCAGTCAGTCTCAGCTGTAAAGTTAGCAGTGCTGTATTTAGATATAATAATGCAGAACGTCAAGCCTGGTACCAACAAAGACCTGGAGAAGTTCCTAAACTCCTCATTTACGATGCTAAAACACTTCAGTCTGGAACTCCATCTAGATTCAGTGGCAGTGGATCTGGGAGTGACTTCACTCTGACCATCAGTGGAGTCCAGGCTGCAGATGCAGGAGATTACTACTGTCAGAGTTTCCACTATCCTAATAGCAAATATGTGTTCACACAGTGATACAGAGCCGTACAAAAACCTCCCTCAGTCAGACTGCACAATGACTGCACTGCTACAGCTGGGACCCACTGCAGGTGCTGAGGGGGAAGAGACAGTGACATGGAACACTGAATGAACTATGATACGCTGATCTGAATATAAGTGTTGCTGACAATACAATTATGTCAACTCATCCAACCTCATACCAATGAAGTCCTGGAGTGGTTTCAAGCTGTTGAAAATGTAGTAAGATGATGACTTGAGAAGTGGAAGCACATACACAATCTTACCAACGTCCAAAGTCCCGAATAAGACTCCAGTTTAACGTCTTAAATGATGTGTGTCACTGTGGGTGAAGATGCTCCATGCAGGGTGTAGCTTTGCTGACCTGTACATTTTGACTTTCCACTCTAATTTAGACCCAGCATTGATTAGTGAATTTATCATTTATCATGACTCACAATAGAATATGATCACTGTTCCATCACAATAGTGAATAACAATAGACCAAGACAGAATATCTCGCTGTCTACAATATGAGATGTACAGAGCATCTATTCAATGGTAAATGTGAAGTCATCATTTTCATGTGGAGCTCACACACAGACTGTACTGATTCTTACTGTCAGTTTATTAATAACTTAAAAGTCCAAGCATGAATGACCAGGCTGTTGATAACACTTCTGACTAGGCCTACATGAGGAACAGCATCACTTGTTAGGCTCTTTGATACATCACTACACAAATACAGAGATACAAAAGTAAAGCAACATTTAACAATTTTACCTTTTTTTGCAGTTTATTGTTTTTAAAAATGGATGTTTGACTACTCTTGAAACCTTACTTATTTGCATTAGACAATACATTATAAAAGCATTATGTGTGTGATTGTTTTAAGTCTAAAATTAGAAATTACCTTTACTTCATTTTATTTATATATATATTTAAAAAAGAAGCTCAATACATATTCACAAGCAGGATTAAGCACACTTATCAGTTCAACATTCTCAAGGGGATGTCCCCATCTACTGAAATAGACATGAAATTTGAATTTGCATAATACTTTCTGACTTACTGCTCCATAAGTGCTTCCAGCCCTGTGAGTTCAACACTTCATGACTGAGAACCGTCCTTCATGACAACAGAACCACACCAACAATGACTTCCATCACCATCTTCATCTGGACATTTGCTCTCTGGATTCAAGGTGAGATCTGAAGTGATGAATATCACATAAATGTACTTGTTCATTGATATACATTCTATAGTTCTGCCTCAACGCTGATATAGCCTTGGGCTCCGTTTACATGTCAAGTATTCATTTGTTTTGCAGGATCTACTGGACAGTATGTTTTAACCCAGAGTCCTGCAGTGAAAGCTGTGTCATTGGGACAGTCAGTCAGTCTCAGCTGTAAGGTTAGCAGTGCTGTACATACAAATAGTAATGGACACTGTCTAGCCTGGTACCAACAAAGATCTGGAGAAGTTCCTAAACTCCTCATTTACTATGCTAAAACACTTCAGTCTGGGACTCCATCTAGATTCAGTGGCAGTGGATCTGGGAGTGACTTCACTCTGACCATCAGTGGAGTCCAGGCTGCAGATGCAGGAGATTACTACTGTCAGAGTTTACACTATCCTCCATACATGTTCACACAGTGATACAGAGCCGTACAAAAACCTCC
Source organism: Nansenia antarctica (assembly GCF_963989245.1). NCBI lineage: Eukaryota > Metazoa > Chordata > Actinopteri > Argentiniformes > Microstomatidae > Nansenia > Nansenia antarctica. Next base: position 67,601,633 of record NC_137676.1, read on the forward strand.
CTCAGTCAGACTGCACAATGACTGCACTGCTACAGCTGGGACCTACTGCAGGTGCTGAGGGGGAAGAGACAGTGACATGGAACACTGACTGAACTATGATACGCTGATCTGAATATAACAGTGTTCCTGACAATACAATATGTCAACTCATCCAACCTCATACCAATGAAGTCCTGGAGTGGTTTCAAGCTGTTGAAAATACAGTAAGATGAGGACTTTGAAGTGGAAGCACATACACACTCTTACCAACATCCAAAGTCCCTAATAAGACTGCAGTTTAGAGTAGTAAATGATGTGTCACTGTGGGTGATGATGTTCCATACAGTATGCAGGGTTTAGCTTTGCTGACCTGGACATTTGGACTTTCCACTCTAATTTAGACCCAGCATTGATTAGTGAATTTATCATTTATCATGACTCACAGTAGAATATGATCACTGTTCCATCACAATAGTGAATAACAATAGACCAAGAGAGAACATCTCGCTGTCCACAATATGAGATGTACAACACATACTTAGTCATGAACTATGGCACAAGAGTCACTGATGATCACTATCTAAATATGCAATAGTTATTTAGAAATGTCTCAACATGTGAATTACATTTTAATTTCATCAATCTTAAGAAGAAAATACCAGAAAGTCAATCAAAAAGCGTCATATGAACCATACAAACTATAAATAATGTCATAATGTTGTTTGTCTGATCAGAATATTCATATGTTTAGAATTCACACACTTAGAGAATTCTTAAGTGACTTTCTGGCACACATCAAACATGGCATGAAGTCATAACTAGTAACCTAACAACACTACAGGTAACATGCAACGATAACTGCAATAACTGATACATTTACTAGTTGTTCCCAGAATGATACATAACAGCAAACACATGACATCATTTGAACATTTTTGATTTTCTAAATTATCAAATGAAACAAGACTCTTTAAAATAAATTATTCTTAAATATTCCTAGGTGTTAGAAAGTAAGTAGATACACAACATTACTCTGAACTGATCAGAAAGAAACATTAAAAGTGTATCACTTACTTCCAACATCAAGTCTGGTGCCGCTACCAAAAGTGTACCACAGTGATACAATCCCTATTACTGACTGTACAAAAACCTCCCTCTCATTGTGCAGGTGGATATAAACATTTTTAGACTCATATTCATTTCTTAAGCTGATAAACTCAAACACCTACTTACATTCATACCATTCTCCGCATTTATTAAAATTACATTTTAAATATGATTAAATTATATGACATTTATATTAGAATTGGTAATGTTGTACTGCTATCAGTGCACTTTCTCAATAAATAATACTTTTGATTTGAAATATTGTTCATTAAACTAAATAATTTCATGCAATGTGAAAAAAGTGAATAAAGTTGTTAACTTTGTAGTTTACTTACTGCCAACATCCAGTCTGGTGCCGCTACCAAAAGTCCACCACAGTGATTGAGTGTAACTGAACGGCCGTACAAAAACCTCTCTGTGCTGTAAAGCTGCAGCTCCAACAATACAGATCTCACAAAGACAATCTCATTCAACACGAATATCATCTAACAACCCCAAAGGCGATGGAACACTTCATATGATATCTGTCAATAATAACTTGATGAGTTGACTTGTGATTTAAATCCAGATATGTGTATTTTTCCTCTAGTGTTTACCAGGTGTCCTCATAGACACACAGCAGCCAGAGTCCAGCATTAGATCCAGTGTTTGTATTCCTCCATATTGTCCATGACAGAGAGCAGCAGCAGCTGTGATAGTGATACATGTTGTATATTCCTTTATTAAAGATGTTGATCACAGACTGAACAGTGGAGGTGAAGTCACAGAGGACAGACACCACTAACAGAGGAATCCCACCAGCTTTAGTTGGCACAAGTGTTCACTAGCTGATTTGAGGACCTTAAAAGTCCAAGCATGAGTGAGCAGGCTGTTGATAACACTTCTGACTAGGCCTACATGAGGAACAGCATCACTTGTTAGGCTCTTTGATGCATCACTACACAAATGCAGGGAAATAAAACTTAGGCAACAATTAAAAATGTTATAAAAGTAAAGCAACATTTAAATATGTTACTGTTTCATACAGTTTGTTGTTGTAAAAAATTATGTTTGACTACTCTTGAATAACCTCACTTCATTGCATCAGACAATACATTATCCAAGGTAAGCATTATGTGAGTGATTCTTTTATGTCTAAAATAAGAAATTACATTTACTTTATTTGAAAAAAAGCTCAATACATACAGGATTCAGCATGCTTAATAGTTCAACACTCTCAAGGGGATGTCCCCATCTACTGAAATAGACTTGAAACTTGAATTTGCATAATACTTTCTGACTTACTGCTCCATAAGTGCTTCCAGCCTTGTGAGTTCAACACTTCATGACTGAGAGCCGTCCTTCATGACAACAGAACCACAACAACAATGACTTCCATCACCATCTTCATCTGGACATTTGCTCTCTGGATTCAAGGTGAGATCTGAAGTCATGAATACCACATAAATGTACTTGTTCATTGATATACATTCTATAGTTCTGCCTCAATGCTGATATAACCTTGGGCCCCGTTTACATGTCAAGCATTCATTTGTTTTGCAGGATCTACTGGACAGCATGTTTTAACCCAGAGTCCTGCAGTGAAAGCTGTGTCATTGGGACAGTCAGTCAGTCTCAGCTGTAAAGTTAGCAGTGCTGTATATACATATAATAATGGACACTATCTAGCCTGGTACCTACAAAGACCTGGAGAAGCTCCTAAACTCCTCATTAAGTTGGCTAAAACACTTCAGTCTGGGACTCCATCTAGATTCAGTGGCAGTGGATCTGGGAGTGACTTCACTCTGACCATCAGTGGAGTCCAGGCTGCAGATGCAGGAGATTACTACTGTCAGAGTTTCCACAGTCCTCCAAACATGTTCACACAGTGATACAGAGCCGTACAAAAACCTCCCTCAGTCAGACTGCACAGTGACTGCACTGCTACAGCTGGGACCTACTGCAGGTGCTGAGGGGGAAGAGACAGTGACATGGAACACTGCTCAGAAGAGGAGGTCAACTGTGACATGTGACATCCTTAAAAAATCCCCCACAAAGAACATTGTATGAAACAAAAAATATTATAATTTTCATCATCAAAATATTCCTTATGTCTGGTCAAAAGACTAAAGCTGAATTCAGAGTCCATGGCTGCAGAACCAACATAGTCCACCGGCCCATTATGACAAACCAAGCCTCATTAAATGTCATTTTAATAGGCTCTCATGCAGCATATCACATACAATGGGAATCAGGATTCACTGTAATGAACTCAGTGGAAGGGATTGATTAGCTATGACTTTTTAATTGTTGACATATCCTTTATTTAACCAGAGAAGTCACATTGAGAGTTTCATCTCTTTTTAAAGTCAGCCCTGACCAAGAAGGCAGCATGCACAGACACAGAACACAACGCAGCATGTATACTAAGACTTGGCTCAATCAATCAATCACATGTGTTTGTAGAGCGCTTTTCAAAATGACAATAGTCCCAAATTTCTTTACAACAAGAGGAATCCGAACAATATAAACTAGAAATACAAACCACGTGAACAACGAACACTCAACCATAGCTCTAGTCTAGACCTTTCCAGTTTAATCCAATCTACTGCATCAATCACTATAGAAACAGATCTAGCTCTAACATTGAGTCTATGGCTTCGTTCACATAGCAGGTCTTGATGCTCAATTCCGACTTTTTACACAGATCCGATGTTTTTGTTTGGCAGTTCACATACATGTTCAAATGTGACCTATATTTGACCTACATTGACTAGTGTGAACATTCCACGGCCCTGAACAGACCCGCATGCGCAGAAGGACAATAACAATGACGTCAGGATGTCACGCGAAGCACACTGTTGGACGTAACCATGGATAATAATAATAATAATAATAATAATAATAATAATAATAATACATTAGACTTATATAGCGCTTTTCTAGACACTCAAAGACGCTTTACAAACTGAAAAGATTGAGTAGTAAAATAAAAAGAAACAAAAAATAATAATAAATAAAAGAAAGTATATGGGTCTAATTCAATTTTAGATTACTAAATCTAACTACTAAATGTCTTTGTAGGATACATGCCTACTCTGTGTACTGCAAGTATCAGGGGTGTAGTAGCTGGGGGAAAGGTGGACCTGACTACCCAGGGCCCAAGCAGATAGAGGGGCCTTTGAAGATCCTGGATTTTTTTTTTTTTTTTTTTGTAATGTTCTTTATTTCAAATGAATTAGTGTCATAACTTTAAGTTTGTTGATTACATGTTACATCAATTGAGAGAATGAACTTTTGTGCCACAGTTCTCCCCACATATTGGAAGACCAGTGATCTGTGAGACCAGACCCCTCTTTGGCGCAAAATGGTTTAGTCCCGCCCACAGACTCTCCATAGGCGCACAGTTAGTAAGAGAAGCAAAAGGAGAAACGTGATCGCTGATGTCCTACCGGCTACCGCCACCATGTCATTCCCTAAAGTTAAATCGGGGTATCAAAAAAGAAAAGAGAAGGAGCAAAGAGAAAGGAAGCAGAATGAGTGGGAAAAAGCTTTTGACTGCTTTTTTTTCTTCCAGAGAGTGTAGCTCTGGTTTGTGACGTTATCTTGCTAGCCATAACGTATCTAACTTGCTAGCATGCAGTGCACTGCCAGTTTGTCAGTTCGTGAGCTTGATAAGGTTCTATCTCCGTTTAGGGCAGTTCAGAGATATTGAGCGTCAAAGTTTTTACATTCCATTATGTTCTGTGAGATGGAATCTTTGTATTTTATGATTTACTAACTCAAAAATGTCAACATTTAAAAGATAACACCACACAGGCATTAATAAACACCTAATGGATCAGATTATGTAAAAAACTACATTTTGACGCTTGGCCATCAGTTTCAGAAACAGACACAGACAGTGGAGCAGTGGCCAATCCTGATGGTTCTGAGGAGGATATGAGACACGGTGAGATGCGAGTGCTAGCTAGCTAGTGCTAATAGTGCTAGCTAAGACTCCAGAAATGACATTACAGCTCTCCGGTGGACACACAGACAGTCTATGTTGACTAGGTATTTGTTACTTGAATAGCTTATTTATTAATTAAATCCCCTAAACACTGGAATGTTGTCATAGAAAATATGTATTATACGTGTGTGTGTGTGTGCGTGTGTGTGTGCTTGTGTGTGTGTGTGTGTGTGTGTGTGTGTGAGGTGTGTGTGAGAGGTGTGTGAGGTGTTTTCCAGTAGCGCTCCCGTGCCCTCCCAGAATGAGGAAGTCCTGTGCTGTGCATACTAGACATTTTACACATTTCTGAATCTCTTCCTTGAGTCAGACGAAACTCCCAACTTCCTTGAGTCATATGCCAGGCTCCAGGGTCCAGGCTCCAGGGTCCAGGCTCCAGGGCTGAGTGTGTGTCTGAGTGTGTGTCTGGGCATCTCTGGCACCGCACACTCCTGGTTTTCTTCCTACCTGGCGGGCCGCTCCTACCAGGTGACCTGGAGAGAATCACTGTCTTCTCCACGAACCCTCTCCACTGGGGTACCCCAGGGTTCTGTCCTAGGGCCCCTACTTTTCTCTCTCTACACCAAGTCTCTTGGCTCGGTAATCTCTTCACATGGGCTCTCCTACCACAGCTACGCAGACGACACTCAACTCTTCCTGTCCTTCCCCCCGTCTGATGTACACGTGGCAACCCGTATCTCTGCATGTCTCGCTGACATTTCAACATGGATGGCTGACCACCATCTCAAGCTCAATCTTAACAAGACCGAGCTCCTCTTCATCTCCGGGAAAGCCTGCCCTCTCTAAGACTTCTCTATCACAGTGGAGAACTCTACTGTAACCCCCTCCCTGACAGCCAAGAACCTTGGAGTGATCCTGGACAACCGACTATCCTGTGCGGAGAACATTGCAGCAACGGCTCGCTCCAGTGTGCAGTGTGTAGGGTGTTATGTGCAGTGCTTAGGGTGTAGGGTGTATTGTGTAGTGTGCAGTGTGTAGTGTTTAGGGTGTAGTGTCTAGGGTGTAGTGTGTACGGTGCAGTGTTTAGGGTGTAGGGTGTATTGTGTAGTGTGCAGTGTGTAGTGTCTAGGGTGCAGTGTGTAGTGTGTAGGGTGTAGGGTGTAGTGTGTAGGGTGTAGTATCAGTGTATCAGTGTAGCTCTTGTGATGAGTAGCCCTGCCTGAGACTTGTCAGCCCAAATGTCTTCCTGGGACCACAAGGACGTCCTCTTGGGTTAATAGCAGAATCTTGGGTCATCCAGAGCCCTGCTGGTTACATCAGTCCCACTCTGACCACTAGAGGGCAGCAGTGTATGTACATAAGAGTTAGTCACATTGGGTATTTGAGCTATGATGCTGTATTACGTAGCTATGTGTCGTCTGTGTGTAGTGTCAGTCCCACTCTGACCACTAGAGGGCAGCAGTACAGGTCCTGTGAGATGGAGGAGTCTCTGACTGTAAAGTCTTCAGGACTGTGTCAGTGTAGGTTTATACTCCTGCCTCAGATCCTATCTGCAGAAGTTGATGACAACCAGTTGGTTATTTGCTCATTGTGTAAAAGTATGAAAAAGTGCAATAGACTGACAAAACAGAAGTGTGGAAATGTTCTGAAATTCACTTTCCATGTATTTCTGTACCTGTCTATCTATCCAATGTACATATTTTGAATATATTTCTATATACATATATTTTCTCGTGTGTGTCAGTGTAGCTCTTGTGAAGTCCAAGTGGACAGACAGAGAGATCTGGGGCTGGTGGTCAGAGAGGATGGTGCCTCTGTGTTTTAGTTGTAATTATTACAATAACTATCATCTTCTGCCTCCTCCTTCTCATTCTGACAGAGGCGCCATAGTGGCAGCACTAGTCTACTAGCCTGAACTAGTCCTATAGTCAAGTTCCTTCATTTTAATATGATGATGATGATGATGATGATGATGATGATTACTGTGTCAATATCAATAAAGTTTTTGTGAAACAAAGAACTGTGTGACCTCATGATGACTCTACACATGTCAGAGAGGCATGTCTTGTTCTATGTGATGTATTTCTATCTGAACGCAGCCCTGTGCAGGACCATGGACAGCACCTGATCAGCCCACCTGAAACCACTCAGTTGCAGGCAGTGGAGCTGTCATGCCAAATCGTGTGCACTGCCAAATCGTGTGCACGGCCATCAGCGCGTCACGACCTAACGCGTCACGACCAGCTGGCCCGCGTCACGACCAGCTGGCGACTGTGACGCGTCAGTCTAGTGTTTTTGAAACCTCCGTTTTGGCCGCCATTAGCGAAAAGCTTTAATTTGGCTCTACAAGTGTTAATATGTCATTTTATGAAGTTTTAATATGTTTTCAGGCGAGAAAGTAACCATATATATTCACAAAATGTATCCGGTTTATCAAAATAACCCGTTTATATATGAAAACACATATAATGCTATCGCATCTCCACAGGCTAAAGTACAACTACACTCATATACTCAACTTATGTCCTAATCACACTACTGTCATACAATATGTCCTAATCACACTACTGTCATACAAGTCGTACCTTCTCCTTGACATGGACATACACACCTGCTACCTTCTTTGAAAGAAATCGCGATTTATTCAGTGAAAACTAGTACACCATTCAACATAGCATAACAATAGCATAGCATTCGCGGACACAGTCAGGCAATGCACCTAGCACAACAATAGCATAGCATTCGCGGACACAGTAACATAGACAGATAGACAGCTAGACAGCTAGACCGCTAGACAGATAGACCGCTAGACAGCTAGACAGCTAGACAACTAGACAGCTAGACAACTAGACAGCTAGACAACTAGACAGCTAGACAGCTAGACAACTAGACAGCTAGACAGCTAGACAGATAGACAGCTAGACAGCTAAACAGCTAAACACCAAGACAGCTAGACAGCTAGACAGCTAAACACCAAGACAACTAGACAACTAGACAACTATACAACTATACAGCTAGACAGCTAAACAGCTAGACAGCTAGACAGCTAGACAGCTAGACAACTAGACAGCTAGACAGCTAGACAACTAGACAGCTAGACAGCTAGACAGCTAGACAACTAGACAGCTAGACAGCTAGACAACTAGACAACTAGACAGCTAGACAGCTAGACAGCTAGACAACTAGACAGCTAAACAGCTAGACAGCTAGACAGCTAAACAGCTAGACAGCTAGACAACTAGCTCTTGGTGTTTAGCTGTTTAGCTGTCTATCTGTCTAGCTGTCTAGCTGTCTAGCTCAGTGGCGGCTGGTGCTAAACATTTTGGGTGGGGCACAGGTTATGGGGGCATGCTCCACGGGGAAGAATATCAACTTTAAAATCTGGATTTACAGTCGATTTTAGCATGAGAATAGCTCTACCCCCCTGTACAGACCTCGCCATCCCCTCTACCCCCCTGTACAGACCTCTTCATCCCCTCTACCCACCTCTTCATCCCCTCTACCCCCCTGTACAGACCTCTTCATCCCCTCTACCCACCTCTACAGACCTCTTCATCACCTCTACATCTCCTCTACCCACCTCTACAGACCTCTCCATCTACTCTACCCCCTGTACAGACCTCTTCATCCCCTCTACCCCCCTGTACAGAGCTCTTCATCCCCCCTACCCACCTCTACAGACCTCTTCATCCCCCCTACCCCCCTGTACAGACCTCTTCATCCCCCCTACCCACCTCTACATACCTCCTCATCCCCCCTACCCCCCTGTACAGACCTCTCCATCCCCTCTACCCCCCTGTACAGACCTCTTCATCCCCTCTACCCCCCTGTACAGACCTCTTTATCCCCTCTACCCCCCTGTACAGACCTCTTCATCCCCCCTACCCCCCTGTACAGACCTCTTCATCCCCTCTAGTGAGTGTGTGAGTGTGAGTGTGTGTGTGTGTGTGTGTGTGTGTGTGTGCGTGTGTGCGTGTGTGTGTGTGTGTGTGTGTGTGCGTGTGCTGAATACATAAACAAACAAGCTAAAAGACGACAATAGAAAACGTACCATGCTGACGATATTACTAAATGTTTGAAGTAGCTTTTATCTTAGCTGACTCTCTTACCTTCAGGTCGAGTTTGTGTATTCTGGCTTCGCAAAACACCAACAGTAGCAGCCTAACAGCCGCGGAGATTGCGACCACAAACGAAGTTTGACTTCGGTAATAGGTCCAGTTGTAATATCCTCAAGTTGGGAACAAAAGATGCCTCCTTCTAATCCATTTGTTCAATTTGTTTACAGAAAGAAATCCTCCTAAATCCTCGGTTATACGATTTTCCAATTTTCCCTGCCTTTGTATAAACTTGCTTTATAATTAAATTTGGTCTGGGTGGTCCTAATTCCTTTACTGTTAATTTCTCCTGGTTGCTACGACGGCTGAACGGTGTTTCTTTTAAAGATTCAACCGAGTTGTTCAGAACATTACTAGCCGCCATAGCGATGGTGAAGCAGGTGAACGAACGTCCGTATGACATGACGTAAGCACGTACGATTCTTTGTGCATGTCCCAAAACCCCATAGACAAATTACCGAATGGCCTGAAGTTACCAAAATAGATTTTACATGCAAGTCTACGAGAACAGCCTAGTGCAATTTCGCGTAGAGTGAAAGTTGCCCCGAAAGGGGCGGGACTTGAAGCTGATTGGAACATACTCCACAGAACACTAGCTGATTGGACTATGATATACGCCACAGAACACTAGCTGATTGGACTATGATATTCAGAAGCAACACTGTCTAGAAGTCATAGAAAAAAAATCTCTCTCTTCTCCCTTTGGTGGGGCATTGTCCAATTGCCCCTAATGAACCAGCCTCCCCTGGTCTAGCTGTCTTGGTGTTTAGCTGTTTAGCTGTCTAGCTGTCTAGCTGTCTAGCTGTCTAGCTGTCTAGTTGTTTAGCTGTCTAGCTGTCTTGGTGTTTAGCTGTTTAGCTGTCTAGCTGTCTATCTGTCTAGCTGTCTAGCTGTCTAGTTGTCTAGCTGTCTAGTTGTCTAGTTGTCTAGTTGTCTAGCTGTCTAGCTGTCTAGTTGTCTAGTTGTCTAGTTGTCTAGCTGTCTAGTTGTCTAGTTGTCTAGTTGTCTAGCTGTCTAGTTGTCTAGTTGTCTAGCTGTCTAGCTGTCTAGTTGTCTAGTTGTCTAGTTGTCTAGCTGTCTAGTTGTCTAGTTGTCTAGTTGTCTAGCTGTCTTGGTGTTTAGCTGTTTAGCTGTCTTGGTGTTTAGCTGTCTAGCTGTCTAGCTGTTTAGCTGTCTAGCTGTCTAGCTGTCTAGCTGTCTAGTTGTCTAGCTGTCTAGCTGTCTAGCTGTTTAGCTGTCTAGCTGTCTAGTTGTCTAGTTGTCTAGTTGTCTTGGTGTTTAGCTGTCTAGTTGTCTAGCTGTCTTGGTGTTTAGCTGTTTAGCTGTCTAGCTGTCTATCTGTCTAGCTGTCTAGTTGTCTAGCTGTCTAGTTGTCTAGCTGTCTAGTTGTCTAGCTGTCTAGTTGTCTAGCTGTCTAGTTGTCTAGTTGTCTAGCTGTCTAGCTGTCTAGCTGTCTATCTGTCTAGCGGTCTAGCTGTCTAGCTGTCTATCTGTCTATGTTACTGTGTCCGCGAATGCTATGCTATTGTTGTGCTAGGTGCATTGCCTGACTGTGTCCGCGAATGCTATGCTATTGTTATGCTATGTTGAATGGTGTACTAGTTTTCACTGAATAAATCGCGATTTCTTTCAAAGAAGGTAGCAGGTGCGTATGTCCATGTCAAGGAGAAGGTACGACTTGTATGACAGTAGTGTGATTAGGACATATTGTATGACAGTAGTGTGATTAGGACATAAGTTGAGTATATGAGTGTAGTTGTACTTTAGCCTGTGGAGATGCGATAGCATTATATGTGTTTTCATATATAAACGGGTTATTTTGATAAACCGGATACATTTTGTGAATAATATTACTTTCTCGCCTGAAAACATATTAAAACTTCATAAAATGACATATTAACACTTGTAGAGCCAAATTAAAGCTTTTCGCTAATGGCGGCCAAAACGGAGGTTTCAAAAACACTAGACTGACGCGTCACAGTCGCCAGCTGGTCGTGACGCGTGCCAGCTGGTCGTGACGCGTTAGGTCGTGACGCGCTGATGGCCGTGCACACGATTTGGCAGTGCACACGATTTGGCATGACACCGCCTTCAGACAGACAGGCTAGAACCAGCATGGAGCTGGAGTTTTACAGTAGAACAGTTATCATAGAAACAGACCTTGAACAAGTTGACATGAAACATCTACGATGAGGAAGATGGATGGAGACCCAGAAGCCCTGGTTACACCTGGTAGGTCTCCTGATTGATGTGTCAAATATGGAAATATCTGCAGTATTCAATGTCTTCACTATGATGTCACACGTGCAGAGTAGTGTGTCTATGGTTGTGTCTACTGCAGACACTGCTAACAAGCACAAGAGCTCAGAGGATCTATCCTAGCTGATATGGCGTACGCACCTACTCAGAGTAGGAAGGACAAGCTCGGCCCATCACAGGGGAAAGAGGAGAGGGAGGTGTGGTCACACAGCTCTCTACTACACGTTGTACAGCCAATGGGAGGCCTTGACCGAGTCAGTTACATGAACTGTTAGAACTGTTGGTGAATATTTATTTTTCTGTTCTGTGCGGCCTCGTACCTATGACCGAATCACAGCCGTGCTGATATTCAGTATAACAGCACTCCCTCTCGTGTGATATTGCTTAATTATCATACCAGAGACTGGTGAATCAGTGCCCTATACTGTATGTGCATCATAAGGTGATACAATGTGGACAAACAGGTTCATACAGGGAAGAAGAGTGTCTGAAATATGTTTGATTGTCATCAACAAATACCAACTGTAGAGAAGTTGATAGAAGTAGGAGGTGTCCCAGGTGATGAGGTGATACAATGTGGACAAACTAGTTCATACAGGGAAGAGCTGCATCAGTGAGGAAGACAGAGACAGAGAGCAGAGATGAGCACTGAGGTGGGAGACAGACCACAACCGTAAGTTGCTGTCTTTCATTGTTTTTCACTGTCCAGTATGATTAGGATGAACTCATATGTCTTTGTGTCATCTCACAGAATGATGTAGCCCAAACATATTACGCTAGCCAGCATTCTGTGACCAGCTTGTGAATGAAGCCTCAACCTGGTTTTGTCCATATGACTGTGATCTAGTAGGTTCAACTACATGAGGCCCTAGATAATAATAGATAAGAAATAGCGGCAAGCACTTAAGGGTGCAAGAGATTGATTAGTCTAACAATGACTGACACAGCCCAATTTGTATATGTCATCATTTATGGTATATATGAATTAGCATGATGCTGTGTATTTTGTATGATCATGTATGAACTTGTCCGCAACCTTTGCAGGGACTGGTACAAGCATACTATGTAACAATTTCAGTTTTTTCAATCATATTTGCGTTTCATAAAAAGTAAAATGTTAAAAATGACCGATAAGAAGTGGTTAAAAATAACTGGAAATGCAGAATATTGAGTGTCATGTTTTTCATCCGATCATGTTGGAATGTGGTACACATTTGTCTTGACGCTCACCAAGTTTCACATTCATTTGCATTTTTCCTGAGTTAAGGTGCTGTTTATTTACCATGTAGCGTGGTCATTTTCTGACATACTTACTTAGAGGTAAAATTTAATGTCGATGAATAGCAGAATAGCCGTCTTTTCAGTTTTATAGCGTTTTATATGTTTGTCTTGAGGAGGCAGGTCAGCGTCTCTCGGACAAACCGTTCAAAGGTTACAGCCTCACAATGTTGAAGAATTCAACATGTGGCTCTAGCGCCCCCTTCTGGAATTTTGGCTTCAGAATTGGTGTTGACTGGGTCCTCCAGGTGCCTGCCAAAAAGCAAAAGTTACCAATATTTGAGGAAGTCATGGCCATTTTTCATGAAAACAGAACAGGGCTGAATAACCAACAGTTACAATAGGGCTATGCCCACTGTGTGTCTAGACTAGTCAACAGTCTTTACACAGGTCACTATTGACCAATCAACAGAGCTGTAAGACTGACAAAAAGACTGTGAGTGTTGAATACACTCCTCTATGAAAGGTCAATTTATTGGCTTACTGTATGTTGCTATCTGTATGGAACTACAGATAAGAATTAGGTCATGAGCTAACTCTGGCACATTTACATTGATGTGGAAACTGATTTGTTGATTAATGTGCACTGTCCCTGGTAAATGAATACATGTTTTATTTTGTTTACATAAAGATTGGGTTGTGTAATGAAATCTTTGATTTAATTTGACATTTATTCAATCTGTAAGTGAAGATCCAACTAAAAGATCCACATTTTAGTAGAGCTACCTTCCTCATTCTCTGAACAGTGATGGACACAAGAATGTACACACTCAGTCTCACCGGAGCTACGCTGATGTGGGTGATACAATCTGGCTTCTTATCTTACAGGGAAATCAAACCGGGAGGGGAGAGAGAGAGAGAGGGAGAGAGAGAGAGAGTTATCTTCTAATGTGGGGAGAGAGAGAGAGAGAGAGAGAGAGAGAGAGAGAGAGAGAGAGAGAGAGAGAGAGAGAGAGAGAGAGAAGAGCGTCAGACAGACAGACAGACAGAGACATTGTAAGTATCCCATGTTAGCTTCAGGAGAGAGATACTGTATACAGTGTCAGCAGCATTCATGTCCCTTTCCTCCCTCTGTTAAGCCCCATACTGTGGTTTCTCACTTCACTGTTTTTAACTTTTGTCTCCTTTGTTTATAGCAAGAGGTCATTTGAGGAGAGAAGAGAGATGAGGGGACCACTGCTGCTAGAATGAGTCTCTCTGGGGAGAGAGAGGAGGGGACCACTGCCTCTAAAATTAGTCTCTCTGGGGAGAGAGAGGAGGGGACCACTGCCTCTAAAATTAGTCTCTCTGGGGAGAGAGAGGAGGGGACCACTACCTCTAAAATGAGTCTCTCTGGGGATGTTGAAGCCATGGGGTAAGAGAAGAGTCTCTGGAGAATATGTATGATGATGATGATGATGATGATGATGATGATGATGATGATAACTGCTCTAGGAGCTCAGCTCATATGATATATTTAAAAACAACAACTCCACCTTGTAATCCAGGGTCCAGCAGGAGAGACCAGCCTCACCTGTACCCAGCTGTGTGTCCATGAAGAGTGACTGGTCTATGGATCGTGGAATAACCTTCAGAGAAAGACCTCCTCATTCTGGTCAAAGGTTTGTTTGATGTTTATTCCTTGTAGTCAATGTCCTGACAACACACAGACACACTCATATGAACACATGACATCCATTATCTTCTGTTAAACATGTGGGAATGTTGGTGTCTTTGTGTTTGACAGGGTCCAGCAGGAGAGACCTGTACCCAGCTGTGTGTCCATGAAGAGTGACTGGTCTATGGACGGTCCAATAGAATTCAGACAAGGAACCGTCACTACTAAACAAGGGTAGGTGTAACATGGGGATGTGATGAACTAATTGTGAGACTAGGCCACCTGTTTGTTTCATGAGGTCCTCCGGTAACTATAATGAACTCAGGTTCAACTCAGGTTCAACTCAAGGAGGGAGCATGGGTGTAAGAAAAATCATTTATTGTACAGCTTATCACATCATCTTCAGCTCTAGGAGCTCAGCAAATATTTATAATTAAAGGCAGAATTTCAAATGTTAGACTTATTAAAGTAGATATACTGTAGTTCAATATATACTGTAGCAACAGACAGTGTTGCAACTCTCACTAGAAGGCTTGTCCACGGAGGAGGAGATTGGATCCTGGAGGGAGATGGCCACTAAACACCTAAAAGCTTCTTACAATACAGATATATTATTTTGGACTGCCCACACCGTCCCCACTCTCCTCCTCCCAGCGCACCCCAACCCTCCATCATAATGGGGATCCCCTGAATGAAACAAAGACAGGTTCATTAACACTCTGTCCTTCACAATGCCACACTCCTGTGTAACTGGCTCTAGGAGCTCAGCTCATATGGTATATTTAAAAACACAACTCTACCTTGTTATCCAGGGTCCAGCAGGAGAGACCAGCCACACCTGTACCCAGCTGTGTGTCCATGAAGAGTGACTGGTCAATCGATCGTGGAATAACCTTCAGAGAAAGACCTCCTCATTCTGGTCAAAGGTCAGTTTGAGGTTTAATCACCATAGTGGTCTTTGACGCTGCCAATAACATTCAGTAGTGGTATACACTCTTAACTTATTCTATTTGGGAAACTGGGCCTCATTCACACTTCTCTGGATGAAGACATCTGCTTATTTGTTGTTTTTACCCAGAATCCCCAGTGACCAGGTGGAGAGACCAGAGTCAGAGATTCCCAGTGGTCAGACTGTTCAGAGTCAAAGTGAACTGGCCTCCATATTCAAGGTGAGCTAAAGAGAAAGTATGACATGGAACATGGCTAAGTAATCCCCAATGCAAAAGTAAACATTTTTCCTGTTTCAATTACATGCCAAAGTCAAGCGATTTAATTGTTGTATTTAGTTTTTCTACTGGGTGTAAAGGTTACATTACAGTTTTTCCCAATTGCTAAAACACAGAAGCCAATTCTCTAAACCAAATGACCAGTTCTCTAAACACATTTAATAAAACTAGCTCCCATTTGCCAAAACCATAAACACATTTCACATGAAGACACAATTCACAAAACACAATCCTCCTTTTCTCATAAATCTAAACACATTTTGTCTTGCTAAAACACAAGTTGCAAAAAACTCTGCTCAAATTCTCAAATTAAAGCTCATGTGATGCAAAATGCTTGCCACAGTCAGCAAAATTTGAACACAATGAACACACCTAGCTTCATTCATTAAACATAACGACTCAAAATGTAAGACACTTGTTGCAAATGATTGTGGTGTGTGTGTGTGTGTGTGTGTGTGTGTGTGTGTGTGTGTGTGTGTGTGTGTGTGTGTGTGTGTGTGAATGAATGAATGAATGGACTTTATTGTCATTGCTACAGTACAGGTACCAAACAACGAAATTTAGGAGGGGTGGCTCCCCTGGTGTTAGGAAAGAAAAAAACAAGAAAAAAACACAAGAAGGGAAGGAGCTGGTTTACATAAATAAAGGCTATGTACACTATCCACTATACTATACTGTACAGATAGACGACTAGGGTTGTCATATTGCACATAGTGTTATTGCACATTCATTTAAAGTGTCGCAGTTTGCAGGCTTGAAATGTACATATTTGTGCCTCAGCACTACACCTGATTTTTTCAGTCCAGCAGCTGCCATCAATCCGTCCAGACTGTCCAGGGCCCAGAACCTAGGTATTTGCTGTGTTCAGGGCCTGGATGGCCCTAGGGTAGAAGCTGTTCTTCAGTCTGTTTGTCCTTGCGGCCATGGTCCTGTACCGCCTTTTCGAGGGCAGCCGGGTAAAGTGTTCGTACCCAGGGTGGGTTGGGTCTCTGGAGATCTTGGAGGCCTTCCTGAGACAGCGTGTGTTGTACAGCTCTTCCAGAGAGGGGAGGGGGGCGCCGGTGATCTTCTGGGCTGTTCTCACGACTCTCTATAGCGCATTTCTCTCCGCGGTTGTGCAGCTGGAGAACCAGTTGCAGATGCCGTAGGTGAGGATGCTCTCCTCTGCGCCGCGGTAGAAGGTCACCAGTATCTCCTGCTTGCTGTGTTCCTTCCTGAGGACTCTCAGGATGTAGAGCCGCTGTTGTGCCTTCTTGATGGTGGCTGTTGTGTTGTCCTTCCAGGACAGGTCATCCTGTATGTGCACCCCCAGGAATCGGAGGGTTGAGACTCTCTCCACGCTCTCTCCGTCGATGAGCAGGGGCTGGATCTCGGACTTTTTCCTCCTGAAGTCCACAATGATTTCCTGGGTCTTTGACTTGTTCAGCAGCAGGTTGTTAACCTTGCACAGCTTGCTCAGTTGCTCTACCTCATCCCTGTACGCCGCCTCGCCCCCCCCCCCCCGAGATGCAGCCCACCACGGTGGTGTCATATGAACAGTATGTAAATCTACAGAAAATACAGTATGTATGTTACGGTACATGTGGGAATACGGTACATGTGGGAAAACTAGGGTTAGGGTTAGGTGCTAGGGTGCTAGGGTTAAGGTTAGGGTTAGGATTAGTGGTAGGGTTAGGGTTAGCGTTAAGGTTAGGGTTAGGGTTAGACATGCCAGCATGTACCAAGTCACCCTAGCACCTAACCCTAACCCTAGTTTTCCCACGTGTACCGTATTCCCACATGTACCGTAACATACATACTGTATTTTCTGTAGATTTACATACTGTTCATATGAAACAAGGCAAGGCAAGGCAAGTTTATTTGTATAGCACATTTCATACAACAGGGGCAATTCAAAGTGCTTTACATGCATTATTTAAAAATACAGCAAGCGGACATTCATTACAATGAATAAAAGCAAATATAAGAAGTAAATAGATAAAACATTTTAAAAGACAATAGTTAATGGAAAAAAGACATTGATAGAAGTGTTTGTGTTTAATCATATCCCTCCATATCCCTCTACATCCCTCTACATCCCTCCACATCCTTCTACATCCCTCTACATCCCTCTACATCCCTCTACATCCCTCCACATCCCTCTACATCCCTCTACATCCCTCCACATCCCTCTACAACCCTCTACATCCCTCTACATCCCTCCACATCCCTCTACATCCCTCTACATCCCTCTACATCCCTCCACATCCCTCCACATCCCTCTACATCCCTCTACATCCCTCTACATCCCTCCACATCCCTCTACATCCCTCTACACCACTCCATATCCCTCCATATCCCTCCACATCCCTCCACAAGAGGAGCATAAGAAAACAAAAATTACAATGAATAAAAGCAAATATAAGAAGTAAATAGACAAAACACCCAAAAAGACAACAGTCAATGGAAAAAAGACATTGACAGAAGTGTCTGTGTTCAATCATAACTGGTGCAAAACATGAAGGTTTTTAGCTTAGATTTAAATATCCCAAGGGTTTGGGCCTGTTTGAAACACACAAATCTATGAATGCCCAATACTCTACAGTGATATATTCTGAGAACAGATACTGTAAGGTTTCTTAAAATGTGCTTTGGCAGTTGTGAAAAAAAAGAACATTCTCACACACTGAACATTGTGTTTTCAGTTGTTTTGTTGTAGTCTGTAATGATGCTTATAGTGTTTACATTTTTGCAGGCTTTGAGCAGCTGTTTTGGTGTGAAAGTTTGAGTTTTGAAGAGAGAAGGTGTGGTTTTGGTTATGTAGCTTTAGAAAAGTGTGTTGTGTTTAGAGTTTTGGGAAAATGGAGGAACGTTTTGTGAAATGTGTTTTAGCAATTGAGAAAAACTGTATTAACTCTCTCACATCTTTTTTTATTTAAATGTTTCAGTTGCTTGAAGACAATGTCATCACTTTAGTGAGAAATCAGCTGAAGAGGTTCAAGAGGCTTATTTCTCAAGACTACCCAGAGTGCCTTGAGAGTGAGGGGGAGGAAGAGGAAGATGTAGAAGAAGAGAAGCAGGAGAGCAGTGCCAGAGAGGGGGCTCTGAAGATCACACTGCACGTCCTGAGGAACATGAACCAGAAGGAGCTCGCTGACACACTGGAGAAACGTAAGAGACCTCATATGTTTTCACAGAGAAGTGTTACTGGGCTGGGATATTATTGGAAATATAAACACCACTAACTGTAATTACTATGTACTGTATATCCCTGTTTGGTCACTCTTTATATTGTGTTGCCTCTATAACTTAGTATCTCTGTAATTACAGCAGTAACAACATTTGGTTGTTTGTGTATAATTGCATAGTAACAGGGTTGGACAGTTTCCTATATCATTCAACTACACTACATACTATGTAATTAATTACTATATAACAACTTGTTGAATAAACCAATGTATATGCCACAAATATTTTGTTAATTGTTTTGTCATTCAGATGAGCTCGCTGTGGTGTGCCAACATGAACTCAAGTCCACCCTGAAGAAGAAGTTTCAGTGTGTGTTTGAGGGAATAGCTGAGCAAGGCAAGCCAATACTCTTTGATAAGGTCTACACAGAGGTCTACATCACAGAGGGAGGAAGTGGAGAGGTCAATAAGGAACATGAGGTCAGACAGATTGAGACAGCATCCAGGAGAACAGCAACACAGGAGACACCAATCAAATGCACCGACATCTTCAAGCCTTTACCTGGACAAGACAAACCAAACAGAAGTGTGCTGACAAAGGGAGTCGCTGGTATTGGAAAAACAGTCTCTACTCAGAAGGTCATTACGGGATGGGCTGAAGGAGAAACCAATCAGGATGTCCAGTTCATATTTCCACTTCCGTTTCGGGAGCTGAATTTAATGAAAGAGAAGAAACGCAGTTTGAATGAACTTCTTGGTCATTTCTTCATTGAAATAAAAGAATCAGGAATCACCAACTTTGACAAGTATAAAGTTCTGTTCATCTTTGATGGTCTGGATGAGTGTCGACTTCCTCTAGACTTCCAGAACAACGAGACATGTTGTGATGCCACAGAGTCAACCTCAGTGGACGTGCTGCTGACAAACCTCATCAAGGGGAATCTGCTTCCCTCTGCTATCATCTGGATAACCTC
This sequence comes from Nansenia antarctica, assembly GCF_963989245.1. Lineage (NCBI taxonomy): Eukaryota > Metazoa > Chordata > Actinopteri > Argentiniformes > Microstomatidae > Nansenia > Nansenia antarctica. Next base: position 67,621,263 of record NC_137676.1, read on the forward strand.
CCGTCCTGCAGCAGCCAATCAGATCCCTCCTGAGTGTGTTGACCGGGTGACAGAGGTACGAGGGTTCAACGACCCACAGAAGGAGGATTACTTCAGGAAGAGAATCAGTGATGAGAACCTGGCCAGCAGAATCAACACACACATGAAGTCATCAAGGAGCCTCCACATCATGTGCCACATACCAGTGTTCTGTTGGCTCTCAGCTGATGTTCTGGAGAGACTGTTGGGTGGATCAGAGACAGGAGAGATGCCCAAGACTCTGACACAGATGTACACACACTTCCTGGTGTTTCAGACCAAACAGAGGAATGTGAAGTACCTTGGAGTCCATGACAGAGATCCACACTGGGATAAAGAGCTAATTCTGTCACTGGGAAAACTGGCCTTCAAACAGCTGGAAAAGGGCAATCTGATCTTCTATGAGGAAGACCTGAGAGAGTGTGGCATTGACGTCACAGAAGCCACAGTGTACTCGGGAGTGTGCACTCAGATCTTCAGAGAGGAGCGTGGGCTGCACAACGTGTTCAGCTTTGTGCATCTGAGCATCCAGGAGTTTCTAGCTGCTTTATATGTGTTCCTCACATTCAACAACAGCAATGAGAATCCACTGGTCAAACAGAAATCCTCACACTGGAAGCTATGGTCATCACTTACACGCAAGCCTCTAGTCGACTTACACAAGAGTGCAGTGGACATGGCCTTACAGAGTGAGAATGGACACCTGGACTTGTTCCTGCGCTTCCTCCTGGGCCTCTCACTGGAGTCCAATCAGAATCTCCTACGAGGCCTTCTGACACAGACAGGAAGCAGCTCACAGACCAATAAGAAAACAGTCAAGTACATCAAGAAGAAGATCAGGGAGAATCCCTCTCCAGAGAGGTGCATCAATCTGTTCCACTGTCTGAATGAGATGAATGACCATTCTCTAGTGGAGGAGATCCAAAGCTACCTGAGCTCAGGAAGTCTCTCAGGAGCCCAACTCTCACCTGCACAGTGGTCAGCTCTGGTCTTTGTGTTGCTGACTTCAGAAGAGGAGCTGGATGTGTTTGACCTGAAGAAATACTCCAGATCAGAGGAGGGTCTTCTGAGGCTGCTGCCAGTGCTCACAGCCTCTAAGACGGCACTGTAAGTAGATGGACAAAATTACTGTAATTAAACGTAAATTAAGATGATCAGGCTTATGAAAATGCATTGTAGAATAGTAATTAGTGAGTACGCTGCTTGATGAAAAATACAAAGAAAACCTCTTCATCACAAGCAAAAGTAACAACACATTCCTTGATTGTCTCCTTTTCATTCATACTTAGTTGACACACAAAAATGTATTATTTATATCATTGTACACAAAGCAAACAATACTAATTCATGCAAGAGGCAAAGTGACTTTATGCTGATCACTTATTATTATTTACGGATTAAACAGAAGAAATTGCATTCCAGTCGCGGTACCCCAGATAATCACACCGCAGATCAAATGGTGACTTCTTGTCTGACATTAAGTAAAACATAGCTATCTGGTTAGCTGTGTTCACAGTTCAGCTAATGAGTTTGTCAGCTTTATTTTATCTAAAGTGTAGAGATGAGAAGTTAGCTGGCCAGTGAGTTTACAGTTGGTGCAGTTGGAAGGAGCAGGCCACTCATCTCAAACTGAAAGCTCAATCCATCTTTTAAGGCATAAAACGTATGTAAACATTATGATTTCGCCTTTAAAACTAAGTGAAATGACTAGAAAACATATTGGTCTGGTGAAATGTTAAAATCCTAAAACAGCCCATATAAGGGTTTTTAAGGAAAATGTCATTTTATCCTAATTAGGTGCGGTGACATTTTTTCTCAATGACTTGTATTCATTCCTCATTCAGGCTGAATGGATGTCAACTCACAGAGAGATGCTGTGAAGCGTTGGCCTCAGCTCTCAGCTCAGACTCCTGCCACCTGAGAGAGCTGGACCTCAGTCATAATGATCTGCGTGACGGGGGGGTGAAGCTGCTCTCTGCTGGACTGGGGAGTCCACACTGTAAACTACAGACACTGAGGTGAGGTCTTAGACTATTCTTGTTGTCATTCCTAAATGTCTGTTACATTATCATGCTATAGAAGTAATGATACTTGTAGAGAAAGGCTGAATGATTGAGACAGACAATTTACATTATCTTCCAATCAATTACTATATTGTTTGTGTGTGTGTGTGTGTGTGTGTGTGTGTGTGTGTGTGTGTGTGTGTGTGTGTGTGTCAGAGGGGGCTGCTCTGTCTGCACTCTCTGAATATGTTTGCCCTCCTCAAATCCTGACCCACCTGGCCTTAGATCAGCTCATGGGGCTACACAATACTGCACTAATAATAATAATAATAATAATAATAATAATAATAATAATAACCTTTATTTGTGTAGCACTTTCCTGCAAACATTGCAGCTCAAAGTGCTTTAATCATTATATAGTAATCATTTAATTATTTAGTCATTTAAAGGCAATATTAAAAAGATGGGTTTTTAGTCTTAACTTGAACATATTTCCTGAGGTTGCATCCCTAATGTAAACTGGCAGTGCATTCCACAATCTGGGTGCATAAAATGAGAATGCATCCTCACCAAATATCTTCTTTTGTACATGTGGTACACAAAGAAAGCCAGCGTCAGAAGACCTGAGAGCTCTATTGGGCTGATATGCTAGCAAAAGGTCTTTCAGATATTCTGGTGCTGTGCCAGTGAGAGCTTTATAAACAAGCAGAAGGATCTTGAAATATATTCTGAACTTAACAGGAAGCCAGTGTAGAGTCTCTAAAATAGAAGTTATATGAGCTCTTCTGCTTGTTTTGGTTAAAACAACAAACCCAATATCTACCAAATATGTCATACCAGACGTAAAAATCCAGTGACTACAAATGTATCCATGGTTGCTTGCTCCCATGTTGAGAGCAACTACAACTCTCACTCATGAATTCTTGCACCATAGTGATCGTTTGGCTGCATGTATTTATTTGTATTCCTCATTCAGGCTGAATGGATGTGACCTAACAGAGAGATGCTGTGAAGCGTTGGCCTCAGCTCTCAGCTCAGACTCCTGCCACCTGAGAGAGCTGGACCTCAGTCATAATGATCTACATGACGGGGGGGTGAAGCTGCTCTCTGCTGGACTGGGGAGTCCACACTGTAAACTACAGACACTGAGGTAGTATATACAAAATTAAAATAATTTTTGATGAAGGCTACTGTCTTACCTGTCTCAGATAAGGTGTTTTTGAGAAACCATTTAATAGGAACAGCAACACATGAACAGTTCAATAAGGAGCGGCCACCCTTTAGGTCAGGATGGCCTTGCAGCTAACTCAGCACATCCTCACCAACAGATATCTGACCCAGGGGACAGATAGAACCCAGGGGACAGATAGAACCCAGGGGACAGATAACACTCAGCTTGTATTCCTCATTCAGACTGAATGGATGTCACCTCACAGAGAGATGCTGTAAAGCGTTGGCCTCAGCTCTCAGCTCAGACTCCTGCCATCTGAGAGAGCTGGACCTCAGTCATAATGATCTCCGTGACGGGGGGATGAAGCTGCTCTCTGCTGGACTGGGGAGTCCACACTGTAAACTACAGACACTGAGGTGAGGTTTTTGGGGTGTAGAAGCATTGTATGTAGGGCCATTATAATGTACTAGTTTGAATGTTCTTCACTTAAATACAATGTGTCTAGCCTTTCAACTGCTGAATTAAGAGGATTTAAAGCTGTAAAGATGTAAATTAGTGAGGAACAATCAGATTCTTGATAGCAGATGGAGTGACACTATTTCCCCAGGTTGTCATTCTGTGGAGTCCCAGAGGAAGGCTGTGCTTCTCTGGCTTCAGCTCTGAGGTCTAACCCCTCCCACCTGAGAGAGCTGGACCTCAGCTACAATCACCCAGGAGACTCAGGACTGGCACTGCTCTCTGCTGTACAGAAAGATCCACTCTGTAAACTACAGACACTCAGGTAAAGGCTGAATGTGGCTGGACGTATCAATGAGATTAATGCACAGTATCTATTTCCCACATGATCGTGAGTGTGTCATCCAACCACTGTATGTTCTTCTGTGGTTGATATAGTGTGGACCATGGTGGAGAGTGCAGGCTCAAACCTTGGATGATCAAATGTAAGTCTCCAACACTGTAGAGAACAGGACTGTGATATTACTCAAGAATCAGGGTACAGCTGAGTTAAGCAGAGCATCACTATTGTATTCATTTGTAGATCTAAAATATGAGTAAATGTGAATTAGTTGTATTCCTTGTAAAACATTTTAAATTAATGGGTAATATTTTGTGAAAAAAAGTAATGTTAGCATATAAAGTCCAGTTCACATCTATGCGATGCGATACAATGGAACGCAACAGAACTCGCAGTCGCAAGGAATCGCCAGCGATTTGACATGCAAGTCTCATCAGAACGTCCAGATTTTATGGAACGTCTGATATTTCTCTTCAGCCAATCAGGAAATAGCACAGACCAGCGTCATCTGTTGTCTAGAAGTGGAGTGGACCTTATTATTACGACCCGTTTCCGAACCAAACAGGAATTAACATTTCGTGGTAACGATGAGAGTGCAAACTATTCTAATCATGGCAGCTATGTTGAGCTATTACATGCTTTTGCTGAGAAAGATGAAAATGTAGCTAGACATTATTGTAGACAGGTAGGCAAGACTCTTGAAACTCTCACCTAGAAAGGAGTACATCTTTGTGAGTGACATGAAACTGACCCCTCCGTAGCCAGGGCTCTCCGTAGGGCTGTCATGACAATGGGGTCTGAATGAGTGCAGCGGTGTGTTTTTATGTTTTCGTCTAGTGTGTGTGTGTTAGCCTTGACAGCTAATGCATTAGCGTTGCAAATGGGAGGCAAGTTAGCTAGCTAGATAGCCTAGATACTCAAGTCAAAAACGGCTCCATATTTCCTAGCTCGGCGTCTTCGCCGTTTATTGATCAGTGCTACTGCCAGCATGTCACTGTCGCTGTCAGACATCTTGCAGGGTAAACACAACTTATTTTGTTGTTATGGAAACCGTTGTTTGTGTCGTCTGTGCCTCGTTGCGTCTCATCACCCAATACCATCTGTCTCACCACCCATCTGTCTCATCTGTCTCACCACCCATCTCTCTCACCACCCATCTGTCTCATCTGTCTCACCACCCATCTGTCTCATCTGTCTCACCACCCATCTGTCTCACCTGTCTCACCACCCGTCGGTCGCAAGTAGTTGCCAAGTTTTTTTCTCTTCAACGGTCTAAACGTTCTAAAACGGGCCCATTGCGTTGCATAGATGTGAACTGGGCTTAACAAGATCACATTGTGAATATTGTAATTTATCCAATTGTATTGATTTGATGATTATTTTGGCCCTCTCAATCAGATGCCTGTGAGCTCACACTGGACCCAAACACAGCACACAGACACCTCTCTCTGTCTGAGGAGAACAGGAAGGCGACAAGGGGAAGAGAGGAGCAGCCAAATCCTGATCACCCAGAGAGATCTAAGTACTGGTCACAGGTGTTGTGTAGAGAGGGTCTGACTGGGCGCTGTTACTGGGAGGTAGAGTGGAGGGGAGGGGGAGGGGCTAATATAGGAGTGACATATAAAGGAATCAGCAGGAGAGGGAAGGGTCTTAACTCTGTGTTGGGATACAATGACAAGTCCTGGTGTCTGTTCTGCTCTGCCACCTCTGATAGTTACACTGCCTGGCACAATAATAATCCAACTGACATACCTGCCCCCCCCTCTGACTCCCACAGAGTAGGAGTGTATCTGGACTGGCTGGCCGGCACTCTGTCCTTCTACAGCGTCTCCTCTGACACACTGACCCTCCTGCACACATTCCACTCTGCATTCACTGAGCCCCTCTACCCAGGGTTTGGGGTTAGGGACTATGGCTCTTCAGTGACCCTGTGTAAACTAGTATAAGGGAGATCACACTGAATACCTAAGGTTCAAAGATGTTGGATCATAACATGATGTCATGATGTAGTTTTACACACATCAAGCTTCATACACTCAAACTGTGTGCCTCTGTGTGTAGGGTGTTATGTGTGGGTGTAGTGTGTAGTGTTCAGGGTGTAGTGTGTAGTGTTTAGGGTGTAGTGTGTAGTGTCAGTGTAGCTCTTGTGTGTAGCCCTGCCTGAGACCTGTCTGCTTGGGTTAATGGCAGAATCGTGGGTCATCCAGGGGAGAGGAGAGGTCCCCAGTTTGAGCCCTGCTGGTTACATCAGTCCCACTCTGACCACTAGAGGGTAGCAGTGTATGTACATAAGAGTTAGTCACATTGGGTATTTGAGCTCTGATGCTGTATTACGTAGCTTTGTGTCCTCTGTGTGTAGTGTCAGTCCCACTCTGACCACTAGAGGGCAGCAGTACAGGTCCTGTGAGATGGAGGAGTCTCTGACTGTAAAGTCTTCAGGACTGTGTCAGTGTAGGTTTATACTCCTGCCTCAGATCCTATCTGCAGAAGTTGATGACAACCAGTTGGTTATTTGCTCATTGTGTAAAAGTATGAAAAAGTGCAATAGACTGACAAAACAGAAGTGTGGAAATATTCTGAAATTCACTGTCCATGTATTTCTGTACCTGTCTATCTATCCAATGTACATATTTTGAATATATTTCTATATACATATATTTTCTCGTGTGTGTCAATGTAGCTCTTGTGAAGTCCAAGTGGACAGACAGAGAGATCTGGGGCTGGTGGTCAGAGAGGATGGTGCCTCTGTGTTTTAGTTGTAATTATTACAATAACTATCATCTTCTGCCTCCTCCTTCTCATTCTGACAGAGGCGCCATAGTGGCAGCACTAGTCTACTAGCCTGAACTAGTCCTATAGTCAAGTTCCTTCATTTTAATATGATGATGATGATGATGATGATGATAATGATGATGATGATTACTGTGTCAATATCAATAAAGTTTTTGTGAAACAAAGAACTGTGTGGCCTCATGATGACTCTACACATGTCAGAGAGGCATGTCTTGTTCTATGTGATGTATTTCTATCTGAACGCAGCCCTGTGCAGGACCATGGACAGCACCTGATCAGCCCACCTGAAACCACTCAGCAATCACACAGCTGCAGGCAGTGGAGCCTTCAGACAGACAGGCTAGAACCAGCATGGTACTGGAGTTTTACAGTAGAACAGTTATCATAGAAACAGACCGTGAACAACTTGACATGAAACATCTACGATGAGGAAGATGGAGGGAGACCCAGAAGCCCTGGTTACACCTGGTAGGTCTCCTGATTGATGTGTCAAATATGGAAATATCTGCAGTATTCAATGTCTTCACTATGATGTCACACGTGCAGAGTAGTGTGTCTATGGTTGTGTCTACTGCAGACACTGCTAACAAGCACAAGAGCTCAGAGGATCTATCCTAGCTGATATGGCGTACGCACCTACTCAGAGTAGGAAGGACAAGCTCGGCCCATCACAGGGGAAAGAGGAGAGGGAGGTGTGGTCTCCCTCTACACACACAGCTCTCTACTACACGTTGTACAGCCAATGGGAGGCCTTGACCGAGTCAGTTACATGAACTGTTAGAACTGTTGGTGAATATTTATTTTTCTGTTCTGTGCGGCCTCGTACCTATGACCGAATCACAGCCGTGCTGATATTCAGTATAACAGCACTCCCTCTCGTGTGATATTGCTTAATTATCATACCAGAGACTGGTGAATCAGTGCCCTATACTGTATGTGCATCATAAGGTGATACAATGTGGACAAACAGGTTCATACAGGGAAGAAGAGTGTCTGAAATATGTTTGATTGTCATCAACAAATACCAACTGTAGAGAAGTTGATAGAAGTAGGAGGTGTCCCAGGTGATGAGGTGATACAATGTGGACAAACTAGTTCATACAGGGAAGAGCTGCATCAGTGAGGAAGACAGAGACAGAGAGCAGAGATGAGCACTGAGGTGGGAGACAGACCACAACCGTAAGTTGCTGTCTTTCATTGTTTTTCACTGTCCAGTATGATTAGGATGATCTCATATGTCTTTGTGTCATCTCACAGAATGATGTAGCCCAAACATATTACGCTAGCCAGCATTCTGTGACCAGCTTGTGAATGAAGCCTCAACCTGGTTTTGTCCATATGACTGTGATCTAGTAGGTTCAACTACATGAGGCCCTAGATAATAATAGATAAGAAATATAGCGGCAAGCACTTAAGGGTGGAAGAGATTGATTAGACTAACAATGACTGACACAGCCCAATTTGTATATGTCATAATTTATGGTATATATTAATTAGCATGATGCTGTGTATTTTGTATGATCATGTATGAACTTTGCAGGGACTGGTACAAGCATACTATGTAACAATTTCAGTTTTTCAATCATATTTGCGTTTCATAAAAAGTAAAATGTTAAAAATGACCGATAAGAAGTGGTTAAAAATAACTGGAAATGCAGAATATTGAGTGTCATGTTTTTCATCCGATCATGTTGGAATGTGGTACACATTTGTCTTGACGCTCACCAAGTTTCACATTAATTTGCAATTTTCCTGAGTTAAGGTGCTGATTATTTACCATGTAGCGTGGTCATTTTCTGACATACTTACTTAGAGGTAAAGTTTCATGTCGATGAATAGCAGAATAGCCGTCTTTTCAGTTTTATAGCGTTTTATATGTTTGTCTTGAGGAGGCAGGTCAGCGTCTCTCGGACAAACCGTTCAAAGGTTACAGCCTCACAATGTTGAAGAATTCAACATGTGGCTCTAGCGCCCCCTTCTGGAATGTTGGCTTCAGAATTGGTGTTGACTGGGTCCTCCAGGTGCCTGCCAAAAAGCAAAAGTTACCAATATTTGAGGAAGTCATTTTTCATGAAAACAGAACAGGGCTGAATAACCAACAGTTACAATAGGGCTATGCCCACTGTGTGGGCTTGCACCCTAATGACTGTCTAGACTAGTCAACAGTTTTTACACAGGTCACTATTGACCAATCAACAGAGCTGTAAGACTGACAGAAAGACTGTGAGTGTTGAATACACTCCTCTATGAAGGGTCAATTTGTTGGCTTACTGTATTTTGCTATCTGTATGGAACTACAGATAAGAATTAGGTCATGAGCTAACTCTGGCACATTTACATTGATGTGGAAACTGATTTGTTGATTAATGTGCACTGTCCCTGGTAAATGAATACATGTTTTATTTTGTTTACATAAAGATTGGGTTGTGTAATGAAAGTTAACTTTGATTTAATTTGACATTTATTCAATCTGTAAGTGAAGATCCAACTAAAAGATCCACATTTTAGTAGAGCTACCTTCCTCATTCTCTGAACAGTGATGGACACAAGAATGTACACACTCAGTCTCACCGGAGCTACGCTGATGTGGGTGATACAATCTGGCTTCTTATCTTACAGGGAAATCAAACCGGGAGGGAGAGAGAGAGAGAGTTATGTTCTAATGTGTGGAGAGAGAGAGAGAGAGAGAGAGAGAGAGAGAGAGAGAGAGAGAGAGAGAGAGAGAGAGAGAGAGAGAGAGAGAGAGAGAGAAGAAGAGCGTCAGACAGACAGACAGACAGACAGAGACATTGTAAGTATCCCATGTTAGCTTCAGGAGAGAGATACTGTATACAGTGTCAGCAGCATTCATGTCCCTTTCCTCCCTCTGTTAAGCCCCATACTGTGGTTTCTCACTTCACTGTTTTTAACTTTTGTCTCCTTTGTTTATAGCAAGAGGTCATTTGAGGAGAGAAGAGAGATGAGGGGACCACTGCTGCTAGAATGAGTCTCTCTGGGGAGAGAGAGGAGGGGACCACTGCCTCTAAAATGAGTCTCTCTGGGGAGAGAGAGGAGGGGACCACTACCTCTAAAATGAGTCTCTCTGGGGATGTTGAAGCCATGGGGTAAGAGAAGAGTCTCTGGAGAATATGTATGATGATGATGATGATGATGATGATGATGATAACTGCTCTAGGAGCTCAGCTCATATGATATATTTAAAAACAACAACTCCACCTTGTAATCCAGGGTCCAGCAGGAGAGACCAGCCTCACCTGTACCCAGCTGTGTGTCCATGAAGAGTGACTGGTCTATGGATCGTGGAATAACCTTCAGAGAAAGACCTCCTCATTCTGGTCAAAGGTTTGTTTGATGTTTATTCCTTGTAGTCAATGTCCTGACAACACACAGACACACTCATATGAACACATGACATCCATTATCTTCTGTTAAACATGTGGGAATGTTGGTGTCTTTGTGTTTGACAGGGTCCAGCAGGAGAGACCTGTACCCAGCTGTGTGTCCATGAAGAGTGACTGGTCTATGGACGGTCCAATAGAATTCAGACAAGGAACCGTCACTACTAAACAAGGGTAGGTGTAACATGGGGATGTGATGAACTAACTGTGAGACTTTTTAAATGTATTTTTAATTTAACCTTTTTTTTACCAGGCGAGACAATTAAGAAGAAAATTCTTATTTACAATGCCGGCCTGCCTCATAAGGGGAAAGGGGAGGAGGGCTGAAAGATAAAACATGTTAAAAACAAAGCACTTAAAACCACAATCAAATCGACAATTAAATGAGATGCCACAAAACAACAATAAGCATTAAACACAGGCATGTAACATAACAATACAACAAAAGCACTAATGGACATTAAGACTAGAATATAACAGTAAGCACAAAATGCAGACAGGCAACACAAAACAATACAATACAACAAAACGTACTGGGACACAGCCAAGCAAACACAACAATACAGCAATAAGCACTGATACACAGTCAGGAAAAAGACAATAATACAACAATAAGCGCTGGGACACGACCAATCAACACAGCAATACAACATAGACACTAAGACAGCTAGTAAACAAACCAATACAACAATACACACTGAGACACAGTCAAGCAAACATAAATACGGTACAAGCCACCGATACAACAACAGCAATAAGCACTTACGAAACAGGCCAACAAACATTAGAAAACAGCATTAACATTAACACAGAAAAGCTTAAAAGCAGAGAATGAGCAGACATGAGCACATGGGGGCATAAAAACAAGTGCAGGTGGACAGAGGGGGTGTATAAAGGGAGTGATACAAGTGCTGCCCTACAGAGAGGAGAAGCATGTGCAGGAATCAGTGAGGGTGTCTGAAATAGTGAGTCTGAAGGCAGAGAGGGAGATGAGTTTGTCCAGTTTGAGGGTTTTTTGCAGAGCATTCCAGTCAGAGGGGGCAGCAAACTGGCTGGCCCTTTCTGATCAGATTTGGATTTTGAGTAGTTCAAAACCAAAAAACAGGATTAGGATCACTTTGATATCCGATCAGATTAGGAAATCAAATCCAAGCTGGATCAAATCTTCAAAATGGGTAGTTCAAACCGACAACAGGATTGGGATCAGTTTGATCCCAAAAAACTGTATTATCTTGATCCCACCAGAGGGGTGGATTCCCAGTGGATTACGAGAGCAAAATGTACTATACAATTTATTTTAAAAATATATGTTTCAATATAAATAAGATGGCAAAGTTTGTTAACTGAAATAATCCAACATTTTTAGCCTTCATGGCAAATCAATTTTATTTCACATTTTTTGGTCACGTTTGTGGTGGCCTATTTTGTTTTCAACCAAATGTTGATGACAAATGTTTATGCTCATAAAAGTATCACAACAAAGATTGTCAATCACAAATGTAATTTAGATTAAAGAAAAAATATATTTAACAAAAAAATAGTCCATCATCTGTCATCACCTTTCAAAAGTAATTGCGGACAATAGCATCTGGCATTGCACCACCACTCAGTCTCTCATTTAGAGGGAAACCCAGAGGTGGGCCTAGATCATCAGCAGGTACAAGGGGCTCTGGGGGATCATGGATGTCAGAGAGGGGGACTCTGCCATGGACAGGATATTGTGTAGCACAATACAAGCCAGTGTTATGTGGCAGGGTCGTTGGGGTTCCACTCTCAGATAGTTGAGGCATGCAAAACGCCTCTTCAGTACTCCATTATGATTTGAGTCCTTTATGTATTTAAACATAATGATTAGACATTATAGATGTCTCTGCAATGTGGTCTCTTGTCTTCCTTGTATTATTTTTCATATCCACTAGATGGAGATTGGTAGGATTAAAGCAATGATATTCAGGATCTAGTCATCTTGAAAAGTCTGAACCTGGATCAGGGTGATCCTATCCTGAATTGCTTTGAAATACTGGGACAAAATCTGTCCGAGTTGTCTGATCCTGGATCACAAAAAATGGGATTTCAAAATCTGATCGGATCTGATAGAGATTAAACGTTTTGAACTACTGAGCCCTGATGACTTACAGACACACACTCATATGAACACATGACATCCGTTATCTTCTGTTCAACATGTGGGAATGTTGGTGTCTTTGTGTTTGACAGGGTCCAGCAGGAGAGACCAGCCTCACCTGTACCCAACTGTGTGTCCATGAAGAGTGACTGGTCTATGGACGGTCCAATAGAATTCAGACAAGGAACCGTCACTACTAAACAAGGGTAGGTGTAACATGGGGATGTGATGAACTAACTGTGAGACTAGGCCACCTGTTTGTTTCATGAGGTCCTCCGGTAACTATAATGAACTCAGGTTCAACTCAGGTTCAACTCAAGGAGGGAGCATGGGTGTAAGAAAAATAATTTATTGTACAGCTTATCACATCATCTTCAGCTCTAGGAGCTCAGCAAATATTTATAATTAAAGGCAGAATTTCAAATGTTAGACTTATTAAAGTAGATATACTGTAGTTCAATATATACTGTAGCAACAGACAGTGTTGCAACTCTCACTAGAAGGCTTGTCCACGGAGGAGGAGAGTGGATCCTGGAGGGAGATGGCCACTAAACACCTAAAAGCTTCTTACAATACAGATATATTATTTTGGACTGCCCACACCGTCCCCACTCTCCTCCTCCCAGCGCACCCCAACCCTCCATCATAATGGGGATCCCCTGAATGAAACAAAGACAGGTTCATTAACACTCTGTCCTTCACAATAGAACACTCCTGTGTAACTGGCTCTAGGAGCTCTGCTCATATGGTATATTTAAAAACACAACTCTACCTTGTTATCCAGGGTCCAGCAGGAGAGACCAGCCACACCTGTACCCAGCTGTGTGTCCATGAAGAGTGACTGGTCAATCGATCGTGGAATAACCTTCAGAGAAAGACCTCCTCATTCTGGTCAAAGGTCAGTTTGAGTAGTGCATGCTGCCCACCGGGGCCGGGGTTCGTATCCCGGCTCGCCAGATCCAGATATGGCCGAGGCACACGGGAAGCGGCATATTGGCCGGCCGCTTCCGAGGGGGGTATAGGAGTAGTTCTGGACTAGGATCCGTCGCGCAACACCGCCCCCGTCTGGTGTCGGAGTAACGGTACTGGGCTCGAGGAGCCAGTCAGCCTAGTCTGCCTGGCGGCCTCCTCTGGGACTGCCGACCACGGGGTCGTGCGGCGGATCCTTCGCAATAGGCAGGGGATAATTGGATGCTAAGTTGGGTTAAATTGGCTACCAAATTGGGTGAAAAGGGGATAAAATCTGAAAAACAAATTTTTAAAAAAAAAAAAAAAAAAAAGGGGAAAAAAAAAAAAAAGTCAGTTTGAGGTTTAATCACCATAGTGGTCTTTGACGCTGCCAATAACATTCAGTAGTGGTATACACTCTTAACTTATTCTATTTGGGAAACTGGGCCTCATTCACACTTCTCTGGATGAAGACATCTGCTTATTTGTTGTTTTTACCCAGAATCCCCAGTGACCAGGTGGAGAGACCAGAGTCAGAGATTCCCAGTGGTCAGTCTGTTCAGAGTCAAAGTGAACTGGCCTCCATATTCAAGGTGAGCTAAAGAGAAAGTATGACATGGAACATGGCTAAGTAATCCCCAATGCAAAAGTACATTTTTTTCCTGTTTCAATTACATGCCAAAGTCAAGCGATTTAATTTGTGTATTTAGTTTTTCTACTGGGTGTAAAGGTTACATTACAGTTTTTCCCAATTGCTAAAACACAGAAGCCAATTCTCTAAACCAAATGACCAGTTCTCTAAACACATTTAATAAAACTAGCTCCCATTTGCCAAAACCATAAACACATTTCACATGAAGACACAATTCACAAAACACAATCCTCCTTTTTTCATAAACCTAAACACATTTTGTCTTGCTAAAACACAAGTTGCAAAAAACTCTGCTCAAATTCTCAAATTAAAGCTCATGTGATGCAAAATGCTTGCCACAGTCAGCAAAATTTGAACACAATGAACACACATAGCTTCATTCATTAAACATAACGACTCAAAATTTAAGACACTTGTTGCAAATGATTGTGGTGTGTGTGTGTGTGTGTGTGTGTGTGTGTGTGTGTGTGTGTGTGTGGTATAGTTCCATAAATACATTTTAAAAACATCACACCCTGAACATTGTTTTCAGTGAGTATTGTTGTGTGTAATGAATGAATGAATGAATGGTCTTTATTGTCATTGCTATAGTACAGGTACCAAACAACGAAATTTAGGAGGGGTGGCTCCCCTGGTGTTAGGAAAGAAAAAAACAAAAGAAAAACACAAGAAGGGAAGGAGCTGGTTTACATAAATAAAGGCTATGTACACTATCCACTATACTATACTGTACAGATAGACGACTAGGGTTGTCATATTGCACATAGTGTTATTGCACATTCATTTAAAGTGTCGCAGTTTGCAGGCTTGAAATGTACATATTTGTGCCTCAGCACTACACCTGATTTTTTCAGTCCAGCAGCTGCCATCAATCCGTCCAGACTGTCCAGGGCCCAGAACCTAGGTCTTTGCTGTGTTCAGGGCCTGGATGGCCCTGGGGTAGAAGCTGTTCTTCAGTCTGTTTGTCCTTGCGGCCATGGTCCTGTACCGCCTTTTCGAGGGCAGCCGGGTAAAGTGTTCGTACCCAGGGTGGGTCGGGTCTCTGGAGATCTTGGAGGCCTTCCTGAGACAGCGTGTGTTGTACAGCTCTTCCAGAGAGGGGAGGGGGGCGCCGGTGATCTTCTGGGCTGTTCTCACGACTCTCTGTAGTGCATTTCTCTCCGCGGTTGTGCAGCTGGAGAACCAGTTGCAGATGCCGTAGGTGAGGATGCTGTCCACTGCGCCGCGGTAGAAGGTCACCAGTATCTCCTGCTTGCTGTGTTCCTTCCTGAGGACTCTCAGGATGTAGAGCCGCTGTTGTGCCTTCTTGATGGTGGCTGTTGTGTTGTCCTTCCAGGACAGGTCATCCTGTATGTGCACCCCCAGGAATCGGAGGGTTGAGACTCTCTCCACGCTCTCTCCGTCGATGAGCAGGGGCTGGATCTCGGACTTTTTCCTCCTGAAGTCCACGATGATTTCCTGGGTCTTTGACTTGTTCAGCAGCAGGTTGTTAACCTTGCACAGCTTGCTCAGTTGCTCTACCTCATCCCTGTACGCCGCCTCGTCCCCCCCCCCCGAGATGCAGCCCACCACGGTGGTGTCGTCTGCAAACTTTACGATGGAGTTGCTGGGGTGGACGGGGGTGAAGTCGTAGGTGTAGAGGTTGTAGAGGATGGGGCTTAGCACGCAGCCCTGGGGGGACCCAGTGCTGAGTCTGAGGGCTGTGGAGGTGTGGGGGCCCACCCGCACCCTCTGGGGGCGGTCGGTCAGGAAGTCCTTGATCCATGCACATATAGAGTGTGATAGACCCAGGTCTAGTAGTTTGGTCACTCGCCTGTCTGGAAGGATGGTGTTGAAGGCGGAGCTGAAGTCCACAAAGAGCAGTCTCGCGTAGCTGTTTCCCCTCTCCAGGTGGGATAGAGTGGCGTGGAGAGTCGTAGCGATGGCGTCCTCTGTGGACCTGTGGGCTCTGTAGGCGAACTGGTATGGATCCAGGTTGGGCGGGAGGCGTGTGAGTATGTGGGCCCGGACTAGTTTCTCGAAGCACTTCATGATGATTGGTGTGAGTGCCACCGGGCGGTAGTCGTTTAGGCAGCTCACCGTGCTTTTCTTCGGGACTGGGATGATAGTTGAGGTTTTCAGGCAGGGTGGGATGGTGGCCTGGGACAGGGACTGGTTGAAGATGTTGGTGAAAACCCCGGCCAGCTGGTCGGCGCAGTCCCTCAGCACCCGTCCCAGGACGCCATCCGGCCCCGAGGCTTTCCTGGGGTCCACCGCCTTCAGCACGCGTCTCACTTCATGCTCTGTGAGGGTGAGGCTGCTGAGAGCTGGAGAGAGTGGTGTTTGTGTTGTGGTTACCTCCACAATGGATCCTCTGTAGTGTTTGCATTGAGTTGTGATACAGTACAGTAGTGTACATGTTACGGTACATGTGGGAATACGGTACATGTGGGAAAACTAGGGTTAGGGTTAGGTGCTAGGGTGCTAGGGTTAAGGTTAGGGTTAGGATTAGTGGTAGGGTTAGGGTTAGCGTTAAGGTTAGGGTTAGGGTTAGACATGCCAGCATGTACCAAGTCACCCTAGCACCTAACCCTAACCCTAGTTTTCCCACATGTACCGTATTCCCACATGTACCGTAACATACATACTGTATTTTCTGTAGATTTACATACTGTTCATATGAAACACACAAATCTATGAATGCCCAATACTCTACAGTGATATATTCTGAGAACAGATACTGTAAGGTTTCTTAAAATGTGCTTTGGCAGTTGTGAAAAAAAAGAACATTCTCACACACTGAACATTGTGTTTTCAGTTGTTTTGTTGTAGTCTGTAATGATGCTTATAGTGTTTACATTTTTGCAGGCTTTGAGCAGCTGTTTTGGTGTGAAAGTTTGAGTTTTGAAGAGAGAAGGTGTGGTTTTGATTATGTAGCTTTAGAAAAGTGTGTTGTGTTTAGAGTTTTGGGAAAATGGAGGAACGTTTTGTGAAATGTGTTTTAGCAATTGAGAAAAACTGTATTAACTCTCTCACATCTTTTTTATTTAAATGTTTCAGTTGCTTGAAGACAATGTCATCACTTTAGTGAGAAATCAGCTGAAGAGGTTCAAGAGGCTTATTTCTCAAGACTACCCAGAGTGCCTTGAGAGTGAGGGGGAGGAAGAGGAAGATGTAGAAGAAGAGAAGCAGGAGAGCAGTGCCAGAGAGGGGGCTCTGAAGATCACACTGCACGTCCTGAGGAACATGAACCAGAAGGAGCTCGCTGACACACTGGAGAAACGTAAGAGACCTCATATGTTTTCACAGAGAAGTGTTACTGGGCTGGGATATTATTGGAAATATAAACACCACTAACTGTAATTACTATGTACTGTATATCCCTGTTTGGTCACTCTTTATATTGTGTTGCCTCTATAACTTAGTATCTCTGTAATTACAGCAGTAACAACATTTGGTTGTTTGTGTATAATTGCATAGTAACAGGGTTGGACAGTTTCCTATATCATTCAACTACACTACATACTATGTAATTAATTACTATATAACAACTTGTTGAATAAACCAATGTATATGCCACAAATATTTTGTTAATTGTTTTGTCATTCAGATGAGCTCGCTGTGGTGTGCCAACATGAACTCAAGTCCACCCTGAAGAAGAAGTTTCAGTGTGTGTTTGAGGGAATAGCTGAGCAAGGCAAGCCAATACTTTTTGATAAGGTCTACACAGAGGTCTACATCACAGAGGGAGGAAGTGGAGAGGTCAATAAGGAACATGAGGTCAGACAGATTGAGACAGCATCCAGGAGAACAGCAACACAGGAGACACCAATCAAATGCACCGACATCTTCAAGCCTTTACCTGGACAAGACAAACCAAACAGAAGTGTGCTGACAAAGGGAGTCGCTGGCATTGGAAAAACAGTCTCTACTCAGAAGGTCATTACGGGATGGGCTGAAGGAGAAACCAATCAGGATGTCCAGTTCATATTTCCACTTCCGTTTCGGGAGCTGAATTTAATGAAAGAGAAGAAACGCAGTTTGAATGAACTTCTTGGTCATTTCTTCATTGAAATAAAAGAATCAGGAATCACCAACTTTGACAAGTATAAAGTTCTGTTCATCTTTGATGGTCTGGATGAGTGTCGACTTCCTCTAGACTTCCAGAACAACGAGACATGTTGTGATGCCACAGAGTCAACCTCAGTGGACGTGCTGCTGACAAACCTCATCAAGGGGAATCTGCTTCCCTCTGCTATCATCTGGATAACCTCCCGTCCTGCAGCAGCCAATCAGATCCCTCCTGAGTGTGTTGACCGGGTGACAGAGGTACGAGGGTTCAACGACCCACAGAAGGAGGAGTACTTCAGGAAGAGAATCAGTGATGAGAACCTGGCCAGCAGAATCAACACACACATGAAGTCATCAAGGAGCCTCCACATCATGTGCCACATACCAGTGTTCTGTTGGCTCTCAGCTGATGTTCTGGAGAGACTGTTGGGTGGATCAGAGACAGGAGAGATGCCCAAGACTCTGACACAGATGTACACACACTTCCTGGTGTTTCAGACCAAACAGAGGAATGTGAAGTACCTTGGAGTCCATGACAGAGATCCACACTGGGATAAAGAGCTAATTCTGTCACTGGGAAAACTGGCCTTCAAACAGCTGGAAAAGGGCAATCTGATCTTCTATGAGGAAGACCTGAGAGAGTGTGGCATTGACGTCACAGAAGCCACAGTGTACTCGGGAGTGTGCACTCAGATCTTCAGAGAGGAGTGTGGGCTGCACAACGTGTTCAGCTTTGTGCATCTGAGCATCCAGGAGTTTCTAGCTGCTTTATATGTGTTCCTCACATTCAACAACAGCAATGAGAATCCACTGGTCAAACAGAAATCCTCACACAGGAAGCTATGGTCATCACTTACACGCAAGCCTCTAGTCGACTTACACAAGAGTGCAGTGGACATGGCCTTACAGAGTGAGAATGGACACCTGGACTTGTTCCTGCGCTTCCTCCTGGGCCTCTCACTGGAGTCCAATCAGAATCTCCTACGAGGCCTTCTGACACAGACAGGAAGCAGCTCACAGACCAATAAGAAAACAGTCAAGTACATCAAGAAGAAGATCAGGGAGAATCCCTCTCCAGAGAGGTGCATCAATCTGTTCCACTGTCTGAATGAGATGAATGACCATTCTCTAGTGGAGGAGATCCAAAGCTACCTGAGCTCAGGAAGTCTCTCAGGAGCCCAACTCTCACCTGCACAGTGGTCAGCTCTGGTCTTTGTGTTGCTGACTTCAGAAGAGGAGCTGGATGTGTTTGACCTGAAGAAATACTCCAGATCAGAGGAGGGTCTTCTGAGGCTGCTGCCAGTGCTCACAGCCTCTAAGACGGCACTGTAAGTACATGGACAAAATTACTGTAATTAAACGTAAATTAAGACGACCAGGCTTATGAAAATGCATTGTAGAATAGTAATTAGTGAGTACGCTGCTTGATGAAAAATACAAAGAAAACCTCTTCATCACAAGCAAAAGTAACAACACATTCCTTGATTGTCTCCTTTTCATTCATACTTAGTTGACACACAAAAATGTATTATTTATATCATTGTACACAAAGCAAACAATACTAATTCATGCAAGAGGCAAAGTGACTTCATGCTGATCACTTATTATTATTTACGGATTAAACAGAAGAAATTGCATTCCAGAAATTGCATTCCAGTCTGGTACCCCAGATAATCACACCGCAGATCAAATGGTGACTTCTTGTCTGACATTAAGTAAAACATAGCTATCTGGTTAGCTGTGTTCACAGTTCAGCTAATGAGTTTGTCAGCTTTATTTTATCTAAAGTGTAGAGATGAGAAGTTAGCTGGCCAGTGAGTTTACAGTTGGTGCAGTTGGAAGGAGCAGGCCACTAGTCTCAAACTGAAAGCTCAATCCATCTTTTAAGGCATGAAACGTATGTAAACATTATGATTTCGCCTTTAAAACTAAGTGAAATGACTAGAAAACATATTGGTCTAGTGAAATGTTAAAATCCTAAAACAGCCCATATAAGGGTTTTTAAGGAAAATGTCATTTTATCCTAATTAGGTGCGGTGACATTTTTTCTCAATGACTTGTATTCATTCCTCATTCAGGCTGAATGGATGTCAACTCACAGAGAGATGCTGTGAAGCGTTGGCCTCAGCTCTCAGCTCAGACTCCTGCCACCTGAGAGAGCTGGACCTCAGTCATAATGATCTACGTGGCCAGGGGGTGAAGCTGCTCTCTGCTGGACTGGGGAGTCCACACTGTAAACTACAGACACTGAGGTGAGGTCTTTTGTGGTGTAGAAGCATTGTATCTAGTGCCATTATAATGTACTAGTTTGAATGTTCTTCACCTAAATACAATGTGTCTAGCCTTTCAACTGCTGAATTAAGAGGGTTTAATGCTGTAAAGATGTACATTAGAGAGGAACAATCACATTCTTGATATCAGATGGAGTGACACTATTTCCCCAGGTTGTCAGGCTGTGGAGTCCCAGAGGAAGGCTGTGCTTCTCTGGCTTCAGCTCTGAGGTCTAACCCCTCCCACCTGACAGAGCTGGACCTCAGCTACAATCACCCAGGAGACGCAGGACTGGCGCTGCTCTCTGCTGTACAGAAAGATCCACTCTGTAAACTACAGACACTCAGGTAAAGGCTGAATATGTGGCTGGACGCATCAATGAGATTAATGCACAGTATCTATTTCCCACATGATTGTGTGAGTGTCATCCAACCACTGTCATCCAACCACATGTTCTTCTGTGGTTGATACAGTGTGGACCATGGTGGAGAGTGCAGGCTCAAACCTGGGATGATCAAATGTAAGTCTCCAACACTGTAGAGAACAGGACTGTGATATTACTCAAGAATCAGGGTACAGCTGAGTTAAGCAGAGCATCACTATTGTATTCATTTGTAGATCTAAAATATGAGTAAATGTGAATTAGTTGTATTCCTTGTAAAACATTTTAAATTAATGGGTAATATTTTGTGAAAAAAAATAATGTTAAGGCCAATGCACACTCTTCAGCAAATCAGGAAATAGCACAGACCAGCGTCATCTGTTGTCTAGAAGTGGAGTGGACCTTATTATTCCGACCCGTTTCCGAGCCAAACAGGAATTAACATTTCGTGGTAACGATGAGAGTGCAAACTCTTCTAATCATGGCAACTATGTTGAGCTATTACATGCTTTTGCTGAGAAAGATGAACATTTAGCTAGACATTATTGTAGACAGGTAGACAAGACTCTTTAAACTCTCACCTAGAAAGGAGTACCGGTACATATTTGTGAGTGACATGAAACTGACCACTCCGTAGCCAGGGCACTCCGTAGGGCTGTCATGACAATGGGGTCTGAATATGAGTGCAGCGGTGTGTTTTTATGTTTTCGTCTAGTGTGTGTGTGTTAGCCTTGACAGCTAATGACATGCGTTGCAAATGGGAGGCAAGTTAGCTAGCTAGATAGCCTAGATACTCAAGTCAAAAACGGCTCCATATTTCCTAGCTCGCCGTTTATTGATCAGCGCTACTGCCAGCATGTCACTGTCACTGTCAGACATCTTGCAGGGTAAACACAACTTATTTTGTTGTTATGGAAACCGTTGTTTGTGTCTTCTGTGCCTCGTTGCGTCTCATCACCCAATACCATCTGTCTCACCACCCATCTGTCTCATCTGTCTCACCACCCATCTGTCTCATCTGTCTCACCACCCATCTGTCTCACCACCCATCTGTCTCATCTGTCTCACCACCCATCTGTCTCACCACCCATCTGTCTCACCACCCATCTGTCTCATCTGTCTCACCACCCATCTGTCTCATCTGTCTCACCACCCATCTGTCTCATCTGTCTCACCACCCATCTGTCTCATCTGTCTCACCACCCATCTGTCTCACCACCCATCTGTCTCATCTGTCTCACCACCCATCTGTCTCATCTGTCTCACCACCCATCTGTCTCATCACCCATCTGTCTCATCTGTCTCACCACCCATCTGTCTCATCACCCATCTGTCTCGTCTGTCTCACCACCCATCTGTCTCACCACCCATCTGTCTCATCTGTCTCACCACCCATCTGTCTCACCACCCATCTGTCTCACCACCCATCTGTCTCATCTGTCTCACCACCCATCTGTCTCATCACCCATCTGTCTCGTCTGTCTCACCACCCATCTGTCTCACCACCCATCTGTCTCATCTGTCTCACCACCCATCTGTCTCATCACCCATCTGTCTCACCACCCATCTGTCTCATCACCCATCTGTCTCGTCTGTCTCACCACCCATCTGTCTCACCACCCATCTGTCTCATCTGTCTCACCACCCATCTGTCTCACCACCCATCTGTCTCATCTGTCTCACCACCCATCTGTCTCACCACCCATCTGTCTCATCTGTCTCACCACCCATCTGTCTCATCACCCATCTGTCTCACCACCCATCTGTCTCATCACCCATCTGTCTCATCACCCATCTGTCTCATCTGTCTCACCACCCATCTGTCTCACCACCCATCTGTCTCATCACCCATCTGTCTCGTCTGTCTCACCACCCATCTGTCTCATCTGTCTCACCACCCATCTGTCTCACCTGTCTCACCACCCGTCGGTCGCAAGTAGTTGCCAAGTTTTTTTCTCTTCAACGGTCTAAATGTTCTAAAACTGACCCATTGCGTTGCATAGATGTGAACTGGGCTTAACAAGATCACATTGTGAATATTGTAATTTATCCAATTGTATTGATTTGATGATTATTTTGGCCCTCTCAATCAGATGCCTGTGACCTCACACTGGACCCAAACACAGCACACAGACACCTCTCTCTGTCTGAGGAGAACAGGAAGGCGACAAGGGGAAGAGAGGAGCAGCCAAATCCTGATCACCCAGAGAGATCTAAGTACTGGTCACAGGTGTTGTGTAGAGAGGGTCTGACTGGGCGCTGTTACTGGGAGGTAGAGTGGAGGGGAGGGGGAGGGGCTAATATAGGAGTGACATATAAAGGAATCAGCAGGAGAGGGAAGGGTCTTAACTCTGTGTTGGGATACAATGACAAGTCCTGGTGTCTGTTCTGCTCTGCCACCTCTGATAGTTACACTGCCTGGCACAATAATAATCCAACTGACATACCTGCCCCCCCCTCTGACTCCCACAGAGTAGGAGTGTATCTGGACTGGCTGGCCGGCACTCTGTCCTTCTACAGCGTCTCCTCTGACACACTGACCCTCCTGTACACATTCCACTCCACATTCACTGAGCCCCTCTACCCAGGGTTTGGGTTTTGGCACCTTGGCTCTTCAGTGACCCTGTGTAAACTAGTCTAAGGGAGATCACACTGAACACCTAAGGCTCAAAGATGTTGGATCATAACATGATGTCATGATGTAGTTTTACACACATCAAGCTTCATACACTCAAACTGTGTGCCTCTGTGTGCAGTGTGTAGGGTGTTATCTGTGGGTATAATGTGTAGTGTGTAGTGTTCAGGGTGTAGTGTGTAGTGTGTAGTGTGTAGGGTGTAGTGTCAGTGTAGCTCTTGTGTGTAGCCCTGCCTGAGACCTGTCTGCTTGGGTTAAAGGCAGAATCGTGGGTCATCCAGGGGAGAGGTCCCCAGTTTGAGCCCTGTTGGTTACATCAGTCCCACTCTGACCACTAGAGGGCAGCAGTGTATGTACATAAGAGTTAGTCATTGGGTATTTGAGCTATGATGCTGTATTACGTAGCTTTGTGTCCTCTGTGTGTGTAGTGTCAGTCCCACTCTGACCACTAGAGGGCAGCAGTACAGGTCCTGTGAGATGGAGGAGTCTCTGACTGTAAAGTCTTCAGGACTGTGTCAGTGTAGGTTTATACTCCTGCCTCAGATCTGCAGCAGTTGATGACAACCAGTTGGTTATTTGCTCATTGTGAAATATGTGGGAAAAAGTGCAATAGACTGACAAAACAGAGGTGTGACATTTTTCTGTATATTATTTTATCACCTTTTATTATTTTATTATTATTATTATTTTATTTCTGGAAATGCAACTGATTGTGAAACAATCCAGATGAATCATTATATTATCAGTCAGACTGGTGATGAACTCTGAGACCCAGAGTCTCTGACCCTGAGGAGAGAGAGTGGATGTGTATAAGAGTTGGTAAAGTTGTGTGTTTGAGTTCAGATGCTGTATTATGTAGCTGTGTGTAAGATAGCAGGGAGTGGATGTGAAGACAGCTCTCCTCCTCTGTCAATACAACATGTTCTGAAATTCACTTTCCATGGATTTTTTGTACCTGCCTATCTATCCAATGTACATATTTTGAATATATTTCTATATACATATATTTTCTCGTGTGTGTGTGTCAGTGTAGCTCTGGTGAAGTCCAAATGGACAGACAGAGAGATCTGGGGCTGGTGGTCAGAGAGGATGGTGCCTTTGTGTTTTAGTTGTAATTATTACAATAACTATCATCTTCTGCCTCCTCCTTCTCATTCTGACAGAGGCGCCATAGTGGCAGCACTAGTCTACTAGCCTGAACTAGCCCTATAGTCAAGTTCCTTCATTTTAATATGATGATGATGATGATGATGATGATGATGATGATGACTGTGTTAATATCAATAAAGTGTTTGTGAAACAAAGAACTGTGTGACCTCATGATGACTCTACACATGTCAGAGAGGCATGTCTTGTTCTATGTGATGTATTTCTATCTGAACGCAGCCCTGTGCAGGACCATGGACAGCACCTGACCAGCCCACCTGAAACCACTCAGCAATCACACAGTTGCAGGCAGTGGAGCCTTCAGACAGACAGGCTAGAACCAGCATGGAGCTGGAGTTTTACAGTAGAACAGTTATCTGTTTTACAGTAGAACAGTTATCTGTTATCTAAACAAACTGGTGAAGAAGGCCAGCTCTGTGGTGGGGACCGGGCTGGACAGCCTTGAGGTGGTGGCAGAACAGAGGATGGGGAAAAAACTGGCGGCCATGCTGGCCAATCCCTCCCACCCGATGTACTGCGAGCTGGCGGGGATGAGGAGCAAGTTCAGCCACAGATTTGTTCTCCCCCGTCAAAGTACAAAAATATTTGGACAGTCCTTTGTTCCAGCTGCACTCCGACTCTACAACCAGGCCCTGCAGGGTGGGGGAGACCTGGAGCTGAGAGGCCGTTAAGACTGCTACTTGGACTACATGCACTTGAGCACTTTATCTTGCACTTTTTGCTTGTTGAGCCTGCACTGTTTTATTTATTTATTTATTTGTTGAATGTTTTCTGTCTGCCCTAACTGAGCTGTTTGACAACGGAATTTCCCCATTGGGGACAATAAAGGTTTTCATTCATTCATTCATTCATTCATTCATTATCATAGAAACAGACCTTGAACAACTTGACATGAAACATCTACGATGAGGAAGATGGATGGAGACCCAGAAGCCCTGGTAGTTACACCTGGTAGGTATCCTGATTGATGTGTTTCAGATATGAAAGTCTTCAGGACTGTGTCAGTGTAGGTTTATACTCCTGCCTCAGATCCTATCTACAGCAGTTAATGACAACCAGTTGGTTATTTGCTCATTGTGAAATATGTGACAAAGTGCAATAGACTGACAAAACGGAAGCGTTGGATTTTTCTGTATATTCTTTTATTACTGTTTTATTTGATATATATTTGGGTTGATATCGGTACGTATTAATTCTGAGAAGTCCTTATTGACCCTCTATTGCTTTCCCAGGATGACAAGACAAGCCCATAGCATGTTGTGTGAGTGTGAGGAGAGAATTACATATGTCCCATACATTAATGTAATAAAAGCAATTCTGACATGCACACTCTTATCTATCCATGAACTGACAGCCCCTGTATTTAATGTACTTTACTTTTAGATGCTAAAAGGGCTACAGTACATTCTTCCCTAAACATCATGGCTCCCCATAGAGACGTCCTAAGTTACTCCTGTGTCGTCCACAGGTTGGGAAACTGAAGAGTCTGCGGGAGGTCCAAGACGGACGAAGCAAGTTCCTGGAGAGAGCAAAGAGACATGTAAGCATCTGTACCATGATCAACAGATCAACACCACCACATTTATACAGCACATGTCGTGCAATGCTTAGCGCTGCTCAAAACCAGGTCATTTGCCTTTTTGTTTGTTTCGTATAGAGCCTTTCTCAGAGTCGCTGTGATCTGTACCCAGCACACCTAGCATAACAACAAATCACTCTTATGCTGATGTTTGCTGTGTGTGCTTATGCTGACCAAACCATAGAAAAACAGAGGGATTTATATATCATTTATTGAGGAGACTGAGGAAGCTAGAAGTCAATCGATTCAAATCACTCAATTCAATGATCAACAATTAGTTATCACTTGCATCAATAATTACTTTTATTTTACAATTTATTCTAGATGCAGAAGAGTATAAAAATGGAGATCGACCACACAGGGCATATAACAACTGGGTTCCAGCATACACGTGGCAAAATGCTAACACTACTTTATTACAATAAACTCAAATAGTGGGCTACGGCCAACTGCGGGGAGGTATGCTCAAGCTGGAGGCCCTTGTGCAACTTACCACACCATATGTACATGCCCCTTACCAAGTAAATTCCATGGAATTTAATGGGAATGCTCATGTGTGAATGAGGTTTTAGATTATCACTCACACATGCAATTGGTGATGGGTAGGACCTAAACAGACTAACTCCCCCCACCAGAATGGCGCTTTACACAGGTCTAAAAACGTAGTAGGCTAGGTAGCACAAGGTTAGCATACACAGGTACCAGTTGGTGTGACAGAACTAGAAATATATTAAAAGGGAACAAGCGTTAAGCTACTACGCTAAAAGATTAGAGGCAAAACTGGGATTCAGTGACAGCAGGTTTTGCAGGAGGCAAAACGGTGCCGCATCAATATGCCGACGGACCGTTGTGCCGACAGCCCTCCCTGCATGTGAATGCTCTCCGCTTCTCTGTCTAGGTACATGTGGGAATACGGTACATGTGGGAAAACTAGGGTTAGGGTTAGGTGCTACTTCGACTTGGTACATGCTGGCATGTCTAACCCTAACCCTAACCCTACCCCTAACCCTAACCCCAACCCTAACCTTAACCGTAGCACCCTAGCACCTAACCCTAACCCTAACCCTAGTTTTCCCACATGTACCGTCTTGTCAGCTCTCGCAGAAATCCGCTAATAAACTGTCGGCATCGTGGTCAGTGGCGGCTGGCCGATAGAGGGCGCTGGGGCGCCGCCCCCACCTTCACTTCCACCTTCAGTTGCGATTTGTAAAAGTTTTTTTTTTAAATAAACATTGTTTATTCACAAAATGCGGCTGATATTCTGTCGGCGCCTATCAGCATTCATTAAAAATCCTCCAATACAATAAACATTTTTATCTGTGTGTGTGTGTGTGTGTGTGTGTGTGTGTGTAAAACTCACTGTTAAAATACGTAGGGGGAGAACGCGGGGCGCCGTGTCAATGCAAGTCTATGCCAGGACGAATACTTTTCGTTTACACGTGAGCTGTAGCAGCGCTCCAATTGGCTGTCTCTATTTCTTGGCCAGGACGCACATTTGTGCGCCCTGGCCAAGAAATCTCCTGTTGTATTGCAGACAATGCATTATGCTGAGGACTCCCGACTTCCGGTATTCCGGACTTCGGGCTTCCGGAGTATTTTAAATGAACATTCGTAATGTCTGTCTCTGATGTTCATGGTCAATTAAATCAGCCTATTTTGTGCAACTAATAATGTTCCCGCTAATGGGTTAACCAAGCAGCCTCGCACCTAACGTGCAAGCACCTATCTTCGAACTATTCATAGCAATATGCGCGGGACAAGGCGGAGGTACGGGTAAACACGGCTCATGTTCTGTCATCAAAGGTAAGAGTTGGTTTTCTTTAACTCAGCTGATGCATTGTTGTGTTTCTGACATGGTCTGGTTGTGTTACAGACATGGTCTGGTTGTGTTTCTGACATGGTCTGGTTGTGTTTCTGACATGGTCTGGTTGTGTTTCTGACATGGTCTGGTTGTGTTTCTGACATGGTCTGGTTGTGTTACAGACATGGTCTGGTTGTGTTTCTGACATGGTCTGGTTGTGTTTCTGACATGGTCTGGTTGTGTTACAGACATGGTCTGGTTGTGTTACAGACATGGTCTGGTTGTGTTTCTGACATGGTCTGGTTGTGTTACAGTCATGGTCTGGTTGTGTTACAGACATGGTCTGGTTGTGTTTCTGACATGGTCTGGTTGTGTTTCTGACATGGTCTGGTTGTGATACAGACATGGTCTGGTTGTGTTTCTGACATGGTCTGGTTGTGTTTCTGACATGGTCTGGTTGTGTTTCTGACATGGTCTGGTTGTGTTTCTGACATGGTCTGGTTGTGATACAGACATGGTCTGGTTGTGTTTCTGACATGGTCTGGTTGTGATACATCATTGAATGTGTTGACCACCATCACTCTCCATCATCATCCATCATGTGTCTATGAAATAGATAGTACTGTACTACTGACTGCAGCATTCATCTCTGCTCATTGATGTAGCCATGTCACACAGACACAGTACACATATTCATCTGCTACCTTTATTAACCTGAGTGTAGCTGTGAGGCCTGTACTAGCCTTGTTGACTAGACTTCCTCCTTGTCTGACACTGGGTATTGGACCGTACCGACGTCCATAGACCGGTCACTCTTCCACCTCAGTGTCTGTAGTTGACAGGGTAACTTCTCCATGGCCACACACGGTCATTTTAAGGGTGAAAGTTGAAATTATACAATGGTTGTAACGCCAGTGCGTGTTTTATGCGCGTGCACGCGGGGAAAAAATCGTGCACGCGAAAAAAAAATCGCGGAAGAGGACTCCCCCGCCACACTGCTGTGCACCACCCCAAAAAATGTGCACCAGCCGCCACTGGTACAGATACAGAGGATAGAGAGGATACAGAAGAAGCGGGGCCGAGTCAGCCTGTAACCGTTGACCCGGTAAGGAAAATATAGGTAGCTGTTAGGGGTGTAACGGATCGCCCCCCACGGTTCGGCACGCATGTGTACCGCGGATCAATTGCAAAATGTAACCAAGTAATAATATTACTTAATATTAGTTAATATCCCTTGTAAATCACAATGTAGAGTTGCCATGAAAAGATAGACGCGACAGTTGCGTGCTTTGTTTTACTCTAAAGCGCAATGATAGGTTGATAATGGAAAAAAAAATCTAGAACAACAAGGCTGCGTTCGTAAATTCGCTCTGGAATCTGATCACTGAGTACACTGGTCTACTTGCACTGGTACCATTGCTTACTGTATGTAGTCGTCTTTGTAGTGGTTTGGGGGAATACTACAGTTTGTTATGACTGTACAGCACAGTATATAAGACGAGTATATAAGGCAAGTATTTTTGTGCTGGTGGGTGTGGTCCGACCGATTGGGGTGGGCCTGTCTGGGCCAAAAATGCCAGGGCCTAATTTTTGTCCCAGTCCAGCCCTGCAGCCAATTTAACCTTATGTACTTATAAACAAAGTTAACCTAACATTTACCCATAAATGATTTGATATGCAAAGTAAATTTAGTGCTGCTTTAAAGCCATGGTTTTGTCATTTTGGCATGCAAGTAAAACAATGTCCCAAATCTTTACCTGTTTCCTGAGGTGTGCACTTCTGTTCTCCTCAGCATGGGTCCTCAAGACTTAAAAGCCCAGTAATGGTGCAAGCATAGTCTCTGGTTTTCCATCCATGGGTGGCAGTAGCCTAGACGGAAGAAAGAGAAGAAATGGCAGAAGCAAGAGTGAAAAGTCCTGAACACATGACACAAGACATGAGTAAAAAATAAATGTATACCTTTGCACTCAATCAAATCACTTTCAGGACCCTCCTTTCATGGCATTTCCTAGATATGTGCTTTCTACCACCCAGTATCCTTACATTTTCAAAATCACATCAGGATAAGCTAGTATAAAGCTATTCTGCAGTATTTCTGTGTAGGAGGCAGGCTAATTTACAAGAAGTGCCCTCTAGTGATCTTTGTGTGTAAATAGCAGATTTCCATTCTAGCCCTCTACTAGTAGGTGAAATAGGCAAGGCTGTCCTAGTGTTAAGACCTTCGCCCTAAGATCAAGGGATTGAAGATGATGATGTTTGTTGTTGTTGATGTTTCCTCAAACCGTCAAGTGAATTACTTTGAATTTGAATTTGAATTGCTCAATTTGAATTAAAAAAATGACTTTGAATCACATCATTTGAATTTGTATTGTTTAACTTGAATAACTGAATTGAAAAATGGAATAAAGTTAAACAATACAAATTCAAATTATGTGATTCAAATTCATTTTTTAAATTAAAGTATTCAAATTGAGCAATTCAAATTCAAAAGTCAGTAATACAAATTCAGTTTCTAGTAGCACAGATCTCTGTCCATAGTAAATAGTAAATGTACCAAAACTAACATAGATTGTTCAGTTAATCAGTCACCCACAGCTGAGCCAACTCAATAGTGCATATAACAGCTTATTCATTTTAATTAATTTTGCCATTTAGCAGACGCTTTTATCCAAAGCGACTTACAATTACGAATTACAGGGACATTCCCCCTGGAGTAACTGAGGGCTAAGTGCCTTACCCAAGGGCACACTAGTAGTGGTGTGGCTTCAGGCGGGATTTGAACTCACAACCTTCCGATCACAAGTCCAACTCACTATCCACTAGACCACCACTACCCCTAAGCTTATAAGCTTATTTTCCCAAACCAAGGGGAAAAAAAACTAAAATCCCACAAATCTCCTCCAGGTCCCAGGTCAGGGTGGGACCACTGAGGCCATGGCCCTGAACCTCTTTTGGGCCGGTCCTCAGAGATGGAAACACACACACACACGTCTGTGTATTTGGACCAAGCACCAGTGTCAAAAGTGACAGTTGGAAAAGACTCATTAGAGGATGGTCCATGTTTTGATCAGGTCATCTTTGTTCGCTAAGGTAGTAGACCCAGCCCTATCCTAGACCAGGTAGTAGGCCCACCCCTATCCCAGACCAGTTCTTCATTTCATAAACGTTGTTCTTTCACAACAGAATTAAGAAGACAAAGAAGACTGACCTGTGAACATTGTGTGGGGAGCATGCGGCGTCTGGCCTGTAGAGGGAGCTACAGGACTGGGGTGGAGAGTGGGTGATG
Organism: Nansenia antarctica; assembly: GCF_963989245.1. Taxonomy (NCBI): domain Eukaryota; kingdom Metazoa; phylum Chordata; class Actinopteri; order Argentiniformes; family Microstomatidae; genus Nansenia; species Nansenia antarctica. Next base: position 67,652,338 of record NC_137676.1, read on the forward strand.
AGCATCATTTGCCACAGCCAGTGTCCAGTTATCCCACCCCCCGCTCTCCACCACGGTCCTGTAGCTTCCTCTACAGACCAGACACACATTGGTTTTTACAAGTGTAAGAAGCCTCAATTTCTCTCTATTCCTTTTCTTTTCCCTCTTTTCTCCCTTTCTCCTCTCTTTTACCTCTCCATTCTTCTTCCCCCTTCTTCCCCCTCTTCCACTTTCTCCCCCACCCTTAACAGACTATTGTTCCCCTCGCCCCTCCCCAGATGTAAAAGCATATGGCTGGTGTAAGAGCCCATACTTAAACCAATCCTCTGCTTATACACCTGTGTAGGGGAGTAGACAAGTGTACAGTTCAGGGGAAAGAATCACAATAGCTTTTATTACAACTTACAAGTACACAAGAGTAAAATGCTTTGGCTTTGGTTCCTCAACATTGACATGGTAGCATTCAGATACAGGGGAAAACAACAACAATCACACAGTAATAATAAGCAACATACTGTAAGTAAGCAAAGAAAGTAATCCCACAACGACAAGGAAATAAAGTGGCCTTTTGGTAAAGTGGTCATTTCACAGTGGCCTCAATAGTGCAAAAATGCTGTGCAGAGCACGATGACACAAAACGCAATACAACACAATACAGCACAATACAACACAATACAACACAATACATCAATGGAAGAGGAAGTCACTTCCCCGTTTAATCCACAGGGTGGCGCTCTCCCCATTCTGCTCCAGATAGTTTACCTCTTGCACCACTAGATGCTTTATACTTGTGCTATATAGGCAAAATAAAATTATGAAAGCAGCAAGTCTAAACATTAGGCGCGTAACATTCATAATACTGTGTAAATAAAGTTTGATTTATGTGCGCGTTGCGTGCGACCAAACCATTCAGCGCGATTCTTGTGCTAAATAGCCTACACTTGATAAACCAGTGCTGTGATATTATTTATCGTCTTAGAAACATCTTAGCAAGAGGCACTTCAACAAATATCATAACCTTTATTATGCATCAGCTCTTTTTGTGAGTCATACACCTGTGCCTGACATACACCTGCCAGCACTTGAAGCTCAAAACGAGAGTGAATACCAACAGAAGAATATAGGGGATTTTGGCAAATATTTTTGGGCCGCTACCCACACGTTTAGCTGTGTTGCTCATTCCACGATTGCATGATCCTTCAATTCAATTCAATTCAATTCAATTCAACTTTATTCGCCATGTGCAGTGCACTAGGAACATGATTTGGTATTCTACCATACTAAACAAGCTACAGTACATACAACAACAAGACGACAACACGACAATACTCAAGACAAAATATACAGTACCAATATGAGTGGATATTATGAATAAATACTGTACAACTAAGTGCAAGAACGTGTAAAGTGCAAGGTACAATGATCAGGAGTTATTGAGGAGGGCTATGGCTTTGGGGAAAAAACTGTTCAAGTGTCTTGATGTTTTTGTCCTGGTGGCCCTGTAGCGCTGTCCAGAAGGGAGTAATGTAAACAAGCTGTGAGCTGGATGTGATGTGAGGGGTCAGCCACAATCTTGCGTGCTCTCTTCAGTGATCTGGAGCTGTGGACGTCTGTGATGGGAGGCAGGGGGCAAGTTAGGCAGGGGGCAAGTTACAACCTTGTTGTAAAGGTGACTAATCAGGCTTTCCAACGATATAAAATACAATACCAATTGGTATTATTAAAGGGGAGGAATAATCAACCAAAATAACATTTCCAAACTTTTTTTGAGTTTTTTTTTTACCAACAACCAGTGAAGATCCAATGACCTGAAAAACAAACAATCAATGTTTCGGCTTAAAACAATTTGATCCGTAAATTTAACATCAAACGCTAAAGCAAGGCACTTAAATCATAAAACAAAAATACTCACACTTGAGTGACTCTTGATCTCATTAATAATATTTTTTTTCATCAAGGGTGAGGTTACTCTTGTCCATGCAGGGAAGCTTTGCTTGGTCTGGAGGAGGGTTATATCTGCAGCACAGGTACCGGTCCCCATCCATCAGCACAGACGCCACCCAAAGCAATGGTGCACATAGTACCATGCAAATGAATGAAACAGACTTCTTTTAACTCCATTTGAAGTACCATAAAACATATGATAAAGAATGGCAATGCCATGCAGCAATCACACATTGGAGAGCTTTTGTATGGTCTACAAGTGCATTTCAGGTCGATTCCTAAAATAATGTGGTAAATAAAGAGGAATATCATGAACAAATAAGGCCTGACATCTTTTGGCAGTAGTTGAGTAAGTCCATTGCTCATGTTCGACAGGATCTTCATAATATGAACTACTATCAAAAATGTGAATATTCCAAGGTCATTAACTAAAGTCTTGTCAGGCTTTCTGTCCCCAGATGCACAGAGAGCTGTTTGTGTCTGACACACGACTCCGTCTAGCTCACCAGCCAAGCCTGGCACACCTGCACACTCACCACACCTTGGCAGAGGTAACATTGTGCGAGGCATATCTGAGGTAAGGGGTTATTTAGCTATCTCCTTTACTGGTTCTGTACCAGGATCAACAACAACATAACACAATGTTAGCCATAACATCTGAGGCAAAAGTAAGGAGAGAGAGAGGGAGAGAGAGAGAGAGAGAGTGAGTGAGTGAGTGATATTTAAGTGACTTTCCACCATCCCAGCTCACTATACCCCTAACTATACCCTGTCAACATAATATTTACAATAGTTTGTTGAGAGAACTACTTCAATCACTCTTCCCTCTCTCCTCTCCACTCTTCTATTACCTTCTTCTCTTTCTTCCTCACTCCAGTACCTTCCCATCAAACTTGTTTGTAAAAGCACAAGTGTGTATTAGATGTTGTGCAGTTAAACAGCAACGCCTGGCACACTTGCACCGTCACTAACCACACCTGAAGTGACAGAGGGAGAGTTGAGGTTTTACACTTTCTTATAGTATGCACAATTTAAAACTCTAAAGGCAGGTTCCTCAGACACAGATTAAGACAAATCCTAGATTTAAATACATTTTATATGGAGGTTTTAGGTAGACTTAACGTATTCTAGATGAGGTTCAATTACTGGTTTCTCAGATGCAGATTAGGCCTGATCATAGACTAAAATCCACCTTCGATTGAGTTATTTTTCTTTTCTTTTTAAAATAAAGCACAAGACAAGAAAATATGTGCAAGAATAATGTGTCCAGAAAACTGGGGGCGTAGTGTTTTGTTGAAGACTGGTGGAAGGTGGAAGGTGAAATGGTTCTTACAAGGACACTTCGCAGTCTAGATTGACGGGTATGTTTTGTTTGGTTCTCATGCCTCTTGAGCAGGGCTTATTCTCTGACACATCTTGGGTAAGACGTTGAATGCTTCTGACAACCTTGAGCAGCAACAGGAAGTGAGTTTTGTAAGCGAGGCATTGGCTAACCATAACATGTCAACATGCTTGACTTTCACAGTCGAGTGAGGACAAGATTAGAAAAAAAGGAGAGAAGGAGAGAAAAATAATAACTACTACAATACTATTCTACCAAACGTGTTTCTTTTAAGGCACAAGTGTGTATTTTATCACATTTCACACTCATAGATAGTAGTCTCCTACGTCACTGAACTAATAACATTATCACAGTCTACTGTATGACATCACAATGTGATTGTGATTGTGACATCACAATGTGATTGCCAGCTTACCTCAGTAGGTGTGACCTCATCAAGATGGCCGACGTGAGAAAAACTGACAGTTATCCAATGTTGGCGACTCTAGGAAATGTCAATTAGCAGCGTAGAGGAGAAAGTGTCTTGTGTGTGTGTGGCAAAATGTCAGGGTTGAAGACCAGATCTGAAGAGAGCACTACATTGTGGCATGTTTCTTATTATGCCTGCGCACAGAGAGCTGATAAACATAAATAAATGAATAATTATAAAATAATAATAATAATAACATTAAAAAATGATATTGTTTAAAATATTTTTAAAATATTATATGTATAAACATATTTTTTTTTACTCTAATTGTCTTGTCAAAACATGTATCATCGTTGACATCACACGATGCAGAAACAGAGTTGATACTGTTGTTTGAATCAACATTTGTTTTCTCTTGAATCCATACACCATAGCACAATACAAAATAATTTAAAACAGCACTGCGACAGTGAACTGTAAACAGTCCCCTCCTGTCAACCTTCCTGAACCCAGACGCAGCGTGAGAGTGGTTGGTGTCTCAAACACACGTACAGCCAAGACCAGGAGGGTATTCCATCAACGTCGCTAAAGGAAAAGCCAGGCTTATTTCGATAAGTCTCACTTTTTAAAAAAAGGTGCGATAAATCTCACTTTTAAAAAAAAGGTGTGATAAACCTCACAAAAATAAGCCTGGATTTTCCTTTAGCGACGTTGATGGAATACCCCCCTGGCCCTTCTCAGTAAAACCATCAAAGGTCCCACAGCCCCTAAACCCACACATGAGAAACACACAGGCACTGATGTCAATGCAGCCATTGAGAAGAGACGTTTTTTTTTTCTTTTCCATGTCTGCCACATCTGTTCTATAAAGCCGCAGGCTCACAGAGGGTAACATAGGTCATGTGATTTACGAGAACAAGAAAAGACCAGTAAAGCTGGAGGTCATGTGACCTCCAGGCGGAGGCGGAGGCGGAGGTGCAGGTGCGGGCTCAGCTTGTGTGGACATCAGGGGAGGCTGGCGGAGGTACAAATCGGAGGACGGAATGGAATAGAATGAGGAATGTATCCATGAATTACAATAAGCCCGTCCTCTGATTTCTACCTCCACTTCCTGATACGCTCCAACAGGGGGTGTCAAAGAGTTATTTAGCTATCAGTCAGCTGAGCACTCTTTTAACGTGCCTATTACAATATGCCATGACAATCTGGCAATCGAAAAAGTCATGATGAGGAGGACAAGAGCCCCCACCCCACTATTACACAAAGTAATAGTTTTTGAAAATCAGGATTAGTTAAAAGTGGATGATTTGTGTTTACTGAACATATATCTATATGCATATATATATATCTATATATACTGTATATATATATATATATACAGTATACTGTATATATATATATATATATATATATATATATATATATATATATATACACACATACACTCTCTGAACGCAATCACTCTATAGATCCAAGCATCACAAGCAAAATAAACAACGAAGCTGCTCTGTGTGTGTGTGTGTGTGTGTGTGTGTGTGTGTGTGTGTGTGACCTGCACAGTAAAACTTACCTCAGCAAGATGGTCGACACAGACTGGTATCCCATCACAGCGTAGAGGAGAGTGTGTCTTACACAGTGTGTGTGCGCACACGCGTGTGTCTGTCTAAATATCAGTGTTGTTTAAAAAAAAAATAGATATTCATATCTGTATCTTTTATTTTGGTTTATTGAGGAGACATTATTTGTATTTTTTTTGCATTCACACTGCAGCTAGTAATGATAGGCCACTGGTTTAAAAAGACAGAAAGAGACGAGTTTGAGACATGAATGAGGAGATTTGATCTAAAACAATGAGAAACAAAACCGTCTTAGGTGACAGATCCCAGATATCAGCTGTTAGCTCAGTCCAACCTCCCGGATACAGAAGCTGACGCAACACCAGAGGCAGGTGAGGACTGGATGTTGGGTCCATTTTGGTCCATGTCCGACCATTTTGTCTCTGAGCTTTTACTTCCTGGTCACGTCGCGCTCCAGTTCGTCCCAGAGAATGAGAAGCAGACCTAGAACCTAGAACCGAGTGCAGGTGTTTTTCTACTGGACTAAATACTGGACTGGTCCAATCAGCACAAACAAGCAATCCAAAATGGAACCCCTGGTTTGTTGTCACTGTTAGCAACAAGTCGATGAAAACCCGCTGTGGCGCTTTTCCAAAATGGCCGACATGTCAGGAGATGACGAGGACTCCAACGGAAGGCCCCCAGGAGTGAAAAGTGATTTTACTAAATGTCGGCACGGCTGTATAAAGTTCTGCCTGATCAGAATCACAGCCCATAACAACAACAACAACAGCAACAACAACCAAAAAAACTACAGCTAGCTTCATTTAAAAAAGAAAAAAAACAACAACAATAACCCAAAAACCCAACCAAAAAAACATTTAAAACAACAGCCCATCCACTGTCCTGAGTCCATGGTCTTTCTTCAGTACCACTTATCACACTGTCAGCACGAAGCCCCTCAGCCGCTCAGTCTCCCTCTACGTTCTAGACACATACACAAAATAAAGGAAAAAAAATAAAACTTGGCTTGCGTGTGTGTGAGGCATGGAACGGAACTTAGTGCAAATTCATCTCCATGGAAACCAGCCAGCTGACCAGCGCTGCTCTGGGATCATAAATTAAAGGTAAAAAAAAAAAAAAGGAAAATAAAAGATATCAGAGTCACCGCAGGGTGCACGTGCACGCACACACGTGCACGCTCGTCAGAGGGATGGTTGGGTTGCAACAGCAACAACTCAAATGCTGCTCTTCATGCCTCTCTCTCTCTCTACCTCCCCCCTCTCTCTCTCTCTACCTCCCCCTCTCTCTCTCTCTCCCTTCTGCATCCCTCATATCCTCCTAACCTTTCCATTCTTCCTCACCCTCTTCTCCCCATCTTCTCAATTCTTTCTAATCCCTTTTCACACACCAGTCTATGGACTGAAACAGTTATTTTCCAGTGGTATTCCAGTAGTCCCAACCCTCCATCCATCCATCCATCCATCCATCTTCTCTGGAGTTCAGAGTCCCTCCATTCTTTGTGCATCTCAGTGCTCTAGTCTCTACCATCCCTGTGTCACGTCAAACAGGGTCATAGTTCAGAGGTCATATGAGATGTCCACTTCCTCTATTCCTCTCCTCGTTCTCAGAGAGGTCATCTAGAGGTTGCGTCCTCGTTCCACTTCCTGGTCCTTGACCCCTGACCTCTCCAGCCCCGGGCTCTTGGCTTCGGGTTATCTTACCTTATTGCAGAGAAAGAGAAAGAAAGAACTGCGGTTTAGCCTAAAATACACTAATTGCTAATGTTGACAAGCAAACCAATGCTTGATTTTTGGTTTGGCTTTATGGTTACAGTTAAGGTTAGTGTCAGTGTTATGCTGGGGAGGAAAGTTGGATGCTGGGGAATTAAGTCTGAAGGAGGAGAAGCATGTTAGTTACTGACTTTGCAAGTTAGCTACTGACTTAGGCCCGATCCCAATTCACCCCCCTATGGCTCCGTTTCAACCCTACGGCTCCGTTTCAAACCTACAGCTCTGTTTTGTGCGTTCACGTTTAGGGTAGGGTAGGGTCATGTTTTCATAGGCTAGGGGGAAGGGGGAGGGCTATCCACGGCTCCGTTTGGAGATTTTTCGGGACCACGTTCGATTCAGAGCCATAACCCTTCCTCCCAGGATGCATCGCGAATCATCTACAGAAAGATTTCTCTCTAGGCAATGCGGAAGACAACCACAAATGTCACTACTTCTTCTGTAATTACTTATTAATAAAGATTACAACAATTATGATAACCATCTTATTATCTTAGTTTAATGTCATTTCAATGCATTATACACCTTTTCTTCACAACAAGCATAACAAAAAAAAAATCGCTATTTTGCCGATGTGCTGTGCGTAAGGTGTGTCTACTTAGCGAGTGGCACTCCCAAAACGAGCCGTAGGGGTAGGAAAGGGAATCGGGATCGGGGACCTTAGTGTGCTAGCTACTGACTTAGTGTGCTAGCTACTGACTTAGCGTGCTAGCTACTGACTTAGTGTGCTGGCTACTGACTTAGCGTGCTAGCTACTGACCTTCTGCAGCTCCTCCCGTAGCCAGGAGGGAAGGGGCTGACCCAGACGGTGGAGCAGCTTAGACAGCTCGATGTTGGGCTCTCTGTAGTTCCTGGACAGGAAGGCACGCGCCTGAGGGGGAGAGAGAGGGGGAGGGACAGAGGAGGGACAGAGGAGGGGGGTGATGATAGAGTGTGAGGGACAGAGAAGGGAGGGCGAGGGACAGAGAAGGGGGTGAGGGACAGAGAAAGGGGGGGGGGGGTGGGGGTGATAGAGCAGGGGAGGTAGAGGGGGAGGGACAGAGAAGGGGGGGGTGATAGAGGGGGAGGGAGAGAGAGGGGGGGAGGTAGAGAGCGGGGGAGGTAGAGGGGGAGGGACAGAGAAGGGGGGGGTGATAGAGTGCGAGGGAGAGAGGGGGGAGTGTGTGGTGGTAGTGGTGGGGAAAGGGGTGGGTGGGTATTAGAGATCCAGTATGGAGATTTGAGCTTGAAAATTAAAATCTGTAGCGATCAAGGATGAGATCACATGATAAAGACCAGCGGCACGCGTTGTTTTGGTCTGAACAAACCGCTTTCTCAAACATGGCCTTAATTATGGCCTGTACCTATTTCACACGTTTAGAAGTGAAGAAAACATAGCATATAATAGCAACTTTACATGTTTTTGCACTTTGTACAAGTTGTACAGTATATTTATTCACTTGCATTGGTACTGTATATATTGTATGGAGTATTGTTGTGTTGTCGTCTTGTTGTTGTATGTACTGTAGCTTGTTCAGCATGGAGAATACCAAGTCATGTTCCTAGTGCGCTGCACATGACGAATAAAGTTGAATTGAATTGAATTGAATATATTTCCAGATAAGCCACAGATGGCAGCAAGGAGCCAAACAACAAGATTTCCCCCGTAATCACAAGTCACGATTCAATAAACGTCTTTTTTGGGATTAGTTACCTTAGTTACCAAAGAACAGGGGGAATAACCAAAGAGAAAGAGAGAGAGAAAGGAAGAGAGAGAGAGAGAAATAGAGTGACAGACAAAGTGTATAGACACCTTCTTCACTTCACCTTCACCCTCTTCACTCCTCTCCTGATTCTCTCCATCTCTCCACCTTACTCCCTGCGGTCGATCCCTCATTTCTCCATCCCTTCCTTTTTGTTCCCTCCAGACGTGCTCTCCCTCCATCTCTCTGTCCGCCTGTGTGTGTGTGTGTGTGTGTGTGTGTGTGTGTGTGTGAGTGTGAGTGTGTGTGTGTGTGTGCATGTGCGCATGCATCTGTGTGTGTGTGCATGCATTTGCGTGTGTGTGTGTGCGTGAGCATGTGTGCGATGGGTTCTCTGTGGGTCAATCCCCTATGGAGTCAGTGGCTAAGACAATGATTTATGGATTAGATTCCCCGTCTCTTCTCTATCTCCCTTACCCCCTCCTCCCTCCCTCCCTCCGTCTCTCTCTCTCTCTCTCTCTCTCTCTCTCTCTCTCTCTCTCTCTCTCTCTCTCTCTCTCAGGGGTGTTGTGTCAGTATTGAATCCTCATAATGAGGTTGTAACTTCCTGGCTCCATCTGATTGGATGACAGTTTCCACCTTGCCGCTCGAGCCCTGTGGGAAATTTCACTACGGCAACGGCAGGGACTGTGGGATGCCTCGGCGTGGACGCTCCCAGAATGCAACAGTCAGACACTGAGCTGCTTCTTCAGCCGACAGGTGAAGCAAGAGACAACACAGCGTTTATCTCTCTCTTTTTTTTAATCTTTTTCTCATTTAATGTCTCACCATCTTATCAAGCAGATCTACAGTAAGCCAACTATCTGTCATAACGATGTTGACACACACACACACACACACACACGTGTGTGAGATAGAGCTGTGTTTAATTTATTTGGAGTGGCTGTGTGATAACTCGCAGCCGCCTACTGCGCTCTCTCTCTCTCTTTCTCCTTCTGTTCTCTCTCTCTCTCCCCCACTGCTCTCTCTCTCCCTCTCTGCTCTCTCTCTCTCTTTGCTTTCTGTCTCTCTCCCCTCCCTCTCCCTCCCGCTGCCCTCTCTCTCCCCCTCTCTCCCTCTCTGCTCTGGTCACAGATGCACAGCATCAACACCTGTTAAATGAAATGGTTGTTGTTGCTGTTATTTTCTTCTTTTTTTTTTCTTCTTCTTTTTTATGTTCTCTCGCTGTGTCTGTCAGTGTTAATGACTGAATCGGTGTTAAAGGCTGCATAAAAAAAGAATGAACATTCCCAATTCGCTAATGTGTGTCTCTGCCATCTGTCATGCTCTCTTCCACCCGCGCCTGACCCAAGAGTATCAGATCCATTTGTTAGCATAACAAACTTCGCCACGTGACGCCTTCTCTCATGGACCGCTATTGGCATCGATGCTTCAGCAAACAACGTGACATAAAACACCAAGATCTGGATTTCATTTCGGGAAATACGCTGTGGTATTCTATAAAGGCTGGGTAAAGACATGTGGTTGATGGTCACTAAGGGGACTTTTCAAAACAGTCTCTCTCCCCTCTCTACTCTTCTCTTCTCCTCTCCTCTCATGACTCAATCACGTCATGTTGCTGTTGTGCGCAATGGATAAAGACATGGTCTTTTATATATATCTTTTTATATATATAAAATATATATTTTATATATATTTATCTTCTCAAGTATTTTTTTTCTGAGTTCTTTTCTTTCTATTGCGACAGAGACAGTAGAGATTTGACAGAAGGATGGGTGAGAGAGAGAGAGAGAGAGAGAGAGAGAGAGAGAGAGAGAGAGAGAGAGAGAGAGAGAGAGAGAGAGAAGGGATGACATGCAGGATATGTCCATAGGCCGAAATTGAAACCGGGAACCCTGTGGTTACATGGTCGATGCTCAGTGCAATATGCCACCAAGCGCCCCAGTATATATATATTGTTGGACTTGAGAAAATGTCTTGGATGTCATGTTGGTCTCATCTCAATGGGACCGGTTTGAATCTTTTCGGGAGTGTTAAAAACTCTAGCGAGCTAGTGTGGACCTACCTCTGGCTCATGGGTGGGTACTTCCTGCCTTTGCTCTTCCCAAGACACTTGGTCCTCCCTCCCTCCAGCAGCTGGCACCAGAAACCCTTCTGGGGGTCAAATCTGAGAGAGAGAGAGAGAGAGAGAGAGAGAGAGAGAGAGAGAGAGAGAGAGAGAGAGAGAGAGAGAGAGAGAGAGAGAGAGAGAGAGAGAGAGAGAAGAGAGAGAGAGAGAGAGAGAGAGAGAGAGAGAGAGAGAGAGAAGAGAGAGAGAGAGAGAGAGAGAGAGAGAGAGAGAGAGAGAGAGAGAGAGAGAGAGAGAGAGAGAGAGAGAGAGAGAGAGAGAGAGAGAGAGAGAGAGAGAGAGAGAGAGAGAGAGAGAGAGAGAGAGAGAGAGAGAGAGAGAGAGAGAGAGAGAGAGAGAGAGAGAGAGAGAGAGAGAGAGAGAGAGAGAGAGAGAGAGAGAGAGAGAGAGAGAGAGAGAGAGAGAGAGAGAGAGAGAGAGAGAGAGAGAGAGAGAGAGAGAGAGAGAGAGAGAGAGAGAGAGAGAGAGAGAGAGAGAGAGAGAGAGGGAGAGAGAGAGAGGAGAGAGGGAGGGAGGGAGGGAGGGGAGGGAGGGGGAGAGAGAGAGGGAGGGAGGGGGAGAGAGAGAGGGAGGGAGGGGAGAGAGAGAGGGAGGGAGGGAGGGAGGGGGGAGAGAGAGGGAGAGCCAGAGAGAGAGAGAGCGAAAGAGAGATGTTAAAATTGTTCAAATGTCAAACTCCAGACATTTGCAGCATTACATTATCAGCATTATCCACTGAAGAAAAAGGCAAAAGACAAAGGCAAAGCGAGTGAGAGAGAGAGAGAGAGAGAGAGAGAGAGAGAGAGAGAGAGAGAGAGAGGGAGGAATGCATCATCTTAGTGTTTCCAGGATGAAAGAGGGATTGAACACATGGCATTGGGATGTCGATGGGAACCCTATCATGTTCTAGAGTGAAGGACTCTATCCCCAAACTCACTTAATGTATCTGTCTCACATACACGCGCACACACACACACACACACGCACAGACACACGCACGCACACACGCACACACGCACACACACACACACACACACACACACACACACACACGTAAACACATACTGCAGTGCGTATTCTGGGTTTTCACTGCACTGGATGAGGGCCCTGACCAAGTTCACTCACACACACACAGGCAGGCACACACACACACACACACACACACACACACCACACACACACACACACACACATACATGTGCAGGCACACAGACACACACACTTACACACACATATACACATTTTAATCATTTATTTATGTCCACATAGAAACAAGTATACAGGACACAAATACTGAAGGCACAGATGGGATGCATTCACAAACAGACATGGACAATGTCTTTCACATACAACAGGACAAGACTCACGGGTACAAGTAACACCGTCTCCGCCATATATGGCGGCTGCCAATAATCGCAGAGACAGAGCAATACTTGCTGAGCCCTTTTTGCTTCTCCCTTGGACATTCCCAGTAGACGTAGTCCTCTGACAACCAATCTGTGCACATGTCCAAGACTGCCAAATATAAAGACTAATAGCGTACACGGGTACACTATAGCCTAGCTCTGAGATGGTATCTACAAGCTGCTGGTATTTCATGACCTTAGTCATGAAGGCTTCCTCTAGGCTTATATCAAAGGTGCATGCTACCTCTAATACAGACACCTCTCTGGACTCTTCATTAACAACAACAACATCTGGAGTGTTAGCAGACAACTGTGAAAAGTGACATTGGTCATTACAGAAATTGAACATAGATGCATTGACACAAGCATGTGTATACATTTTCACTGTAACTGGGAAGTGGAGTGATATGTCCTTTACTATAAGGCTCACAATTCTGTCATGACGTGCTATATACATTCCTTTGTAAACATAACAGCCATTCAAGATGTGTGATAGTGTTTCTGTAACCTGTTCTGTGGTGTGGTGCAAGCAATGAGGAACATGAGTGGAAGGAAACCAAATAGAGAGGTTGAGTCTGGTAGGAAGGACTTGTAATCTGGCCTTGGTTGTGAATATTGACAATGACCTCATCGAGTGCAGTGT
>NC_137676.1:67692895-67697895 GCF_963989245.1 Nansenia antarctica
TCACAGGCACACACACACACTCACAGGCGCACACACACTCACAGGCGTACACACACACACACACACACACACACAGACAGACAGACGCACACACATTCACAGGCACACAGACAAACTCACAGGCGCACACACACACACACACACACACACACACACACACTCACACACACACGTGCACACACACACACACACCCACACCCACACCCACACCCACACCCACACCCACACACACACCAAGCATCTTCATTAGGTGTAATCTAATGGTATTCTAAAGGGCTGCATGCTGACAGATGTACACAACTCCCTAACCTGATCACCAGTCTCCCTCACGACCGTACGCTTTGCATCTTAACTCAATACACACATGGCCTTGAATGGTGTGAGAGAGTGTTCTCGGCTGTGCACTTTGCATCTTAACTCAATACACATGACATGATGAACGCGGCACCAATGCATTATTAACGTGTGTGTGTGTGTGTGTGTGTGTGTGTGTGTGTGTGAGAGAGAAAGCGAGAGAGAGGAAGAAAGAAAAGAAAAGAGAGAGATGTTCCGACCCTAACCTTCTAAACACAAAACCGAGCTATGCAAACTTTCACGGCTATTTCAGGATCCCTTTTTTCAAACGGCATTCTCAAGGATGTCGAAAAACTCTTCGATAATGTTGTGCTGGTATTGTCCTAAAAAACCCTTCAGTAGGCTACTACACCAGAGAAAAAGGGATTTGTGCCATGTCACACTTACTGCGTGGAGCCTTTGATACTTCAATAGGAAAATGTACAGAATAGGATTTATATAGGTCTCCAGTAGCTGATTAGCATAATCCCTTTGGCCAAGCTTACTTCAAATGGCAAAGAATGCTAACATTCCAGAGCAAGACTCAATGGTCCTCTATGGTTAGGGACGGTTAGCATCAACCTAGCATCAGAGCAACACTCAATGGTTCTCTATGGTTAGGGTTAGCATCTACCTAGCATGAGAGCAACATGGTTCTCTATGGTTAGGGTTAGTTTTGTAGTAGGCTATATTTATTTAAGAATTTGGTTGAAATAGATTGAATAGAGTAAGTAGTAGTAAGTACAGCACTCCTCTCTGATGGTAAATAGACAGCTCTGGTCAGCTGGTGGAAAAGAAAGAGAAAGCCTTTGCCTTTCTTTACACATGTATACCCCTAATGACCAGGGTGTGAAAAGGGGGTTAGGTTACAGAGAGTCATTCAGGTCAAAGGACAGGGGGCAGGTCACAGAAAGGGAGGCCATCTTGGACATTTGCTAGGACAAAGAAATGAACATGTGACTTGTAAGACAAAGGAATGCTAATTCATAAAACCCCCCTTGTTAACAGAATCTATACAGGTCTATGTGTGTGTGTGAAAATATACCACAGCATCGTCCTAGCATGAGAGCAACACTCGATGGTTCTCTACGGGTTGACAACAGGTCTAATCCACATCGAACCCTGACATTGGCACTGGTGTAGAGCTGAAACGATTGAGCAGGTAAAGGAATTCGCCTGCAGCCACACCCCCCTCTGCTGCCTGGTCTGGGAGGCTGAGCAAGGCTATCCCTTGGTCAATCAATTCAATTCAATTCAAACAACTTTATTAGTCCCACTGGGGGCTAATTAATTTAGAGCAGCATGTTCACAGAAAAACAAAAAAAGCGTCTCACCACGTACAAACAGCAACAACAACAACAAGTGCACCAGGAGCTAGGAAGACCATTGGGTATCGTGGGTACCTTGAAATCCCCCCCCCAAAAAAACAGGCTGGTGTTGGAGGACCACCACTAGGTGGCACTATTCCCCCTCCCCCTGGTCTAGGAGACCCCAGGGCCCCCGGACAGTGAACGGGCCATTGCCATGCAGAGGCTGCCATCCTTTGCTTTAGATGATGATGTTAAAACCAAGGACCCGACTCCCGACAGAGTTGTTAAAGATCCCACGGTACTTATCGCAAGAGGAGGCGTGTTTTCATGCCTTTGCCCTGGCAACACTGCCAACCTGGCCCTCGTTCCGTATTCTATATCACGGTCACCTGATCACCCTCTCTGCATTCAATTGGCTCATTCCTCAGGTCGTTGCTGCGAGACAGAACACGTTCTCCGTCAACTTACCTGGTAAAATAAGGGATAGTTCACAGAATAATGGTCGTAAAATATGGCAGTAATAGCTCACAATTGCCTTATGAAAAGGTTTGGGGAGGATGGCTGCTGTATTGCTTAGTTACACCTACCAGGTCTTCTGATATCTAAACTTGTGTGGGTGGGAGTTGGTTTGGAATCGGCCTTTAACAGTATAGCTCTTGAAAGTGGAGTGTCGGTTGGGATGAACCTCTGTCGTTCGTTCTGTTGCTAACCTCAGTAGACATGCTATGGGGTTAGCGCTTAGCGATCGCCCTCCTATCACTGGGCCCAGTCCCACAGCTGGCTAACACAGTTAGCGTCAGAAGCTGTGTGTGTGTGTGTGTGTGGGTGTGTGTGTCTCTCTGTCTGTCTCTGTGTGTGTGTGTGTGTGTGTCTCTCTGTGTGTGTGTGTATCTCTGAGTCAGTGTGAGTGGGTGCTAGGCTGGAGCAGTTAGCCACAGCTGGCTAACACGGTTAGCGTCAGACGAGATGCCAGGGACAGGGTTACACACACACACACACACACACACACACACACACACACACACACACACACACAGGGGGAGGGTGGGCATCAGAAACCAGGAGCCGGCAGCTGGACAACAACTGGCATTCTACACGCTATGCCAACCTGTCCTGTGTGCCAGCAAGGGATTTACTACCCACACACACTTCTCCCCCTGTGTGTGAGTGTGTGTGAGTGTGTGTGTGTGTGTGTGTGTGTGTGTGTGTGTGTGTGTGTGCGCCAAGCTCTTTCCACACCCACACATGCCAAGAGGAAACAAACAACCAAACCTTTTAAGCCGCTACATGTCAGCTGGACCCCTCCACTCCCTAGTTTGTTTCAGTGTGTGTGTGTGTGTGTGTGGGTGTGGGTTTTGATTGATTGATTGATTGAAAACCTTTATTGTCCCCAATGGGGAAATTTTGTTGTCAAACAGCTCAGTTAGGGCAGGAAACATTCAGTACAGAAAACAGAAAAACATTCAATAAAATACATAAAACAGTGCAGGCTCAATAAGTAAAAAGTTCCAAAAGTTCCATCTCCAGGTCTCCCCCACCCTGCAGGGCCTGGTTGTAGAGTCGGAGTGCAGCTGGAATAAAGGACTGACCAAATCTTTTTGTACTTTGACGGGGGAGAACAAATCTGTGGCTGAACTTGCTCCTCATCCCTGCCAGCTCGCAGTACATCGGGTGGGAGGGATTGGCCAGCATGGCCGCCAGTTTTTTCCCCATCCTCTGTTCTGCCACCACCTCTAGGCTGTCCAGCCCGGTCCCCACCACAGAGCTGGCCTTCTTCACCAGGGTGTGTGTGTGAGAGAGTAACTGTGTTTTCAACTCTGTACAAAACCAGGCCATAGTTTCTGATTCATCTACTGATCTGTACATCTGCAGAGTCGTAAATAATGAGAAGGGTACGTGTGGGTGTGTGGGTGTGTGTGTGTGTGTGGGTGTGAATGAGTGCGTGAGTGAGTGTGTGAGAGAGTGTGTGTGTGTGTGT
Organism: Nansenia antarctica; assembly: GCF_963989245.1. Taxonomy (NCBI): domain Eukaryota; kingdom Metazoa; phylum Chordata; class Actinopteri; order Argentiniformes; family Microstomatidae; genus Nansenia; species Nansenia antarctica. The sequence goes on from NC_137676.1 coordinate 67,696,517, forward strand.
GTGCGTGCGTGAGTGAGTGTGTGAGAGAGTGTGTGTTCCTGTGTGTGTACGTGTGTGTGTGCATGAGTGAGTGTGTGAGAGACTGCGTGTTTGTGTGTGTGTGTGTGTGTGTACGTGTGTGTGTGTGTGTGTGTCTACGTGTGTGTACGTGTGGTAGTGTAACTGGTAAACTGGGTCAGTCATCTCTTTTTGATGAGCGAGAGGAGGAACAAGCTCACGCAACCAGCAAGCATCAGACGAACCCCCCCCCACCCCGCCCCCCCTTCTCTGCATCACACACACCCCGCCCGCCCCCCCTTTCTCTGCATCTTACACCCCCTGCCCCCCCCCCCCCCCCCACTCGATATTGTAGTCAGAAGTGTACATCAACTTTGTCCTCTCATACATCCTGTTCTGCTATTCATGACCGCAATATCACAGCACCATTACACCTGTCTGCTTCAGGGGACATAGAGAGTTGGTGTGTGTGCGTGCGTGCGTGAGAGTGTGTGTGTGTGTGTGTGTGTGTGTGTGTGTGTGTGTGTGTGTGTGCGCGTGCGTGTGTGCGTGAGAGTGTGTGTGTGTGTGTGTGTGTGCGCGCATGCGTGGAGTTTGCGCTATCAGCAGTGACATTGCTGACTGCATCTTTAGGAGTGGAGAGAGGGAGAGGGGTGAGGGTAGAGGGGGAGGTGGGAGGGTGGTGAGGGTAGAGGGGGAGGAGGGAGGGGGGTGAGGGCAGAATACAAATAGTCTTTATGTGGTGATCAATGACTCTCAGGGGGGTGGTGGGGGGTGGAGAGGGGGAGGAGGGAGGGGGGAGGAGAGCCTGAGGAATACGGGGGGAGAGGGGGGTCGGGTTGAAAGGGTAGTGGAGGGAGGGAGGGAGGGAGGGAGCGAGGGAGGGAGCGAGGGAGGGAGTAGGGAGGAAGGAGGGAGGTGATCAGCTGAAGAGGTCCAGGAGTAGAGAGACAGACACCTCCCCTGGAGACTGGCTGATCTTTGGGAAGGACGGAGAGAGAGAGATACAGTACACACACACACACACACGCACACGCACACACACTCGCACGCACTCGCACACGCACACGCACACGCACACACACACACACACACACACGCACACGCACGCACACACACGCACAGGCACACAAACAGGTACACACGCACTCACACACAAACACACAAACACACACACACACACACACACGCAGGGGTAACAGCCTTCACTTTGAGAGATGACAGTGCTGGAACAATTGAAGAAATATAGGTGTGTGTGTGCGTGTGTGTGTGTGTGTGTGTGTGTGTGTGCGTGTGTGTGTGTGCGTGTGTGTGTATATTCAGGTATTGCTTGTCGCGAGCTGAATTCATGGGGCGAGACTAATGAGGTAAGGAAGAGAAGG
>NC_137676.1:67710395-67712569 GCF_963989245.1 Nansenia antarctica
GTTGGTAAATCCATGTTAAAATGAGTCACTCCGTGTCTGAGGACCGACTCTCTCTCTCTGTCTGTCTAGTGGTGGTCTCGGTGGCGGCTGGCAGCGGGTGTATTAATAGCCTAGCGGTGGCTTTCTGACACCACGTGAGGCTCATGATGGAGTTAGCTGTGGTCGGGTGTGTTGATGTTGTGTGTTTTCGGTGTAGCAAATGGCCCTGGTGGCGCCAGGGTGGGGGGTGAGGGAGGGGGTAGGTTTATGTTTGTGTGTGTGCAATAAAATAATGTGTTTGTGTGCGTGTGCGTGTGTGTGTGCGTGCATGCGGGTGTGTGTGTGTTCCCAGTACACTTAAATAAATAGTAGTTATGTCTCCCCTTCCCCACCCCCATGCCTGGAAATGATGATAGATGTTCTCCTAAGAGCTCTGGTAGCTGTGGGGGTAAGTGAGGCCTGTCTCTGCCCAGAGCACATTAGAGGAAATATCACTACAGCGATCAATACTGGGGTTACAGATTGATAAAGGGAAGAAACACTCGCGCGCATGCACACATACACACGCAGGCGTGTACACACACACACACACACACACACACACACACACACACACACACACACACACACACACTATCTCTGGGTGTAGAATAACCCGGCCAGAATCAATGTTACTTACTGGAACCCAGCCAGCTCTTGGATTACCATGGTAACCCCTGTCAGCGAACCAAAACAGTCCGTTCGGTGCTCCAGGAGCTTGGACTGGACATGCCGCATCTCACTGGGGGGCTCCGCTCACACACACACACACACACACACACATACACACACACACACACACACTGTACAACAGGGGAGGCTGGGGGAGGTAGAAATCGGAAGACGGCCTCATTGGAATTTATGGGATGGAATGAAGAATGGTGTCAAACACACGTGTCATACGGTAGATGGATAATATGTGTGTGTGTTCCAGTCTTTGTCTTCACTGTAGCATAAACTCATAAAGAGTGTCTTGGTCCACTACACACGAGATTAGAATGTTTGGAACACTACATTAGAGTGTTTCAGTACACTACACACTACATTAGAGTGTTCTGGTACACTACATACTATATTAGAGTGTTTTGGTACACTACACACTGCATTAGAGTGTTTTGGTACACTACACACTATATTACAGTATTTTGGTACACTACACACTATATTAGGGTGTTTTGGTACACTACACACTACATTAGAGGGTTTTGTTCCACTAGACACTATATTAGAGTGTTTTGGTACACTACACACTATATTACAGTATTTTGGTACACTACACACTATATTAGGGTGTTTTGGTACACTACACACTACATTAGAGTGTTTTGGTACACTACACACTAGTGTACTCACTACATTAGAGGGTTTTGTTCCACTAGACACTATATTAGAGTGTCTAGATCCAGTACACACTAAATTAGAGTGTTTTGGTACACTACACACTATATTAGAGTGTTTTGGTACACTACACACTATATTACAGTATTTTGGTAAACTACACACTATATTAGAATGTTTTGGTACACTAGACACTACATTAGAGTGTTTTGGTACACTACACACTAGTGTACACACTACATTAGAGGGTTTTGGTCCACTAGGCACTACATTAGAGGGTTTTGGTCCACTACACAGTAGTGTACTCACTACATTAGAGTGTCCTGGTACACTACACAGCACATTAGAGTACGTTGGTACACTACAACCTCCACACTGCATTAGCAGAGATGTAATTCCTCAGCACCATGTCAGGCCATGCTACGCTAGGCTAACCTAGCCCCATGAGATTACCTGTCTGTCTGTGGAAGAGGAGACAAGTGCTAATGCACTGCTCTGTGTGTGCACGTCCGTCGTCCCAGTGTGTCTGTGTGTGTGTGTGTGTGTGTTTGTGTGTGTGTGTGTGCGCACGTGCATGTGTGCGTGCATGAGCGTGTCTGTGTGTGTGTGTGTGTGTGTGTTTGTCTGTGTGTCTGTGTGTGTGTGTGTGTGTGTTTGTCTGTGCGTGCGTGCGCGCGCGCGTGTGTGTCTGTGTCTGTGCTAATGCACTGCCATGTAAGAGAGCTTTTAGATGTGTTAATGTGGGTGAAGAATCTCAGTTTGGGGGTTATTTCTGGAGGTGAGAGGCTTACCACAGGACACGGGTAGGGAGGAATACC
>NC_137676.1:67717769-67722769 GCF_963989245.1 Nansenia antarctica
CAGGGGAGGCTGGGGGAGGTAGAAATCGGAGGACGGCCTCATTGGAATTTATGGGATGGAATGAAGAATGGTGTCAAACACACGTGTCATACGGTAGATGGATAATATGTGTGTGTGTTCCAGTCTTTGTCTTCACTGTAGCATAAACTCATAAAGAGTGTCTTGGTCCACTACACACGAGATTAGAATGTTTGGAACACTACATTAGAGTGTTTCAGTACACTACACACTACATTAGAGTGTTTGGTACACTACATACTAATGTACTCACTACATTAGAGTGTTTGGTACACTACACACTATATTAGAGTGTTTTGGTACACTACACACTATATTAGAGTGTTTTGGTACACTACACACTATATTAGGGTGTTTTGGTACACTACACACTACATTAGAGTGTTTTGGTACACTACACACTGTATTAGAGTGTTTCGGTACACTACACACTGCATTAGAGTGTTTTGGTACACTACACACTACATTAGAGTGTTTTGGTACACTACACACTGTATTAGAGTGTTTTGGTACACTACACACTGTATTAGAGTGTTTCGGTACACTACACACCATATTAGAGTGTTTTGGTACACTACACACTACATTAGAGTGTTTTGGTACACTACACACTGTATTAGAGTGTTTCGGTACACTACACACCATATTAGAGTGTTTTGGTACACTACACACTATATTAGAGTGTTTTGGTACACTACACACTAGTGTACTCACTACATTAGAGGGTTTTGTTCCACTAGACACTATATTAGAGTGTCTAGATCCAGTACACACTAAATTAGAGTGTTTTGGTACACTACACACTATATTAGAGTGTTTTGGTACACTACACACTATATTACAGTATTTTGGTAAACTACACACTATATTAGAATGTTTTGGTACACTAGACACTACATTAGAGTGTTTTGGTACACTACACACTAGTGTACACACTACATTAGAGGGTTTTGGTCCACTAGGCACTACATTAGAGGGTTTTGGTCCACTACACAGTAGTGTACTCACTACATTAGAGTGTCCTGGTACACTACACAGCACATTAGAGTACGTTGGTACACTACAACCTCCACACTGCATTAGCAGAGATGTAATTCCTCAGCACCATGTCAGGCCATGCTACGCTAGGCTAACCTAGCCCCATGAGATTACCTGTCTGTCTGTGGAAGAGGAGACAAGTGCTAATGCACTGCTCTGTGTGTGCACGTCCGTCGTCCCAGTGTGTCTGTGTGTGTGTGTGTGTGTTTGTGTGTGTGTGTGTGTGTGCGCACGTGCATGTGTGCGTGCATGAGCGTGTCTGTGTGTGTGTGTTTGTCTGTGTGTCTGTGTGTGTGTGTGTGTTTGTCTGTGCGTGCGTGCGCGCGCGCGTGTGTGTCTGTGTCTGTGCTAATGCACTGCCATGTAAGAGAGCTTTTAGATGTGTTAATGTGGGTGAAGAATCTCAGTTTGGGGGTTATTTCTGGAGGTGAGAGGCTTACCACAGGACACGGGCAGGGAGGAATACCAAGGAAATGAACACTTTGTCCACACATTGATAATATCCTTCATATCCTACAATAGGATGAAAAAAGTGTGAGTGTGTGTGTGTGTGTGCGAGTAAGTGTGTGTGTGTGTGTGTGTGTTTCTCTATCATATAGAGTAAAGGAAGTGGTTTACCACGACATGAATGCATGTTTTATATACACCCAGAGACACATCCACACGAAAACTCTCTACCACCCACATTACAACCACACGCACACACACATACACACACACACACACACATACACACACACACACACACACACACACACACACATAGTTTCATAATGTATGTGTCAGAGAGCAGCTTCACTCTATACTATGTCAACACCTCACCTTAGGTGTGTGTGTGTGTGTGTGTGTGTGTGTGTGTGTGTGTGTGTGTGTGTGTGTGTGTCTGTGCCTGCGTGTATTCCCAAAGAAAACTAGCCACACATTGTGAAGGACCCAACTGGTAATAATCTTTAGTGATGCAGTTATTAGTGCTCATGTTATTGTTAACAACTTGCGAGACAGAAGGTCGTCTAGGTAACAAGGCAGATCACACAGTGATGTGGGCGTTCTCAAATCACACGACCTAAAAGTAGAATGAGTGTTTGTGTTTTTGAGAGAGAGAGAGAAATTTACAATTTAAATCCACAAAGAATTCATAACAAAAACAAGTACAGAAAAATTACCATATGTGGAATATTTTTGACAGAACTTTGTGACAGTCAGTGGACCATAAACTGTACCATAACTGTGTATTGTTTCTTTTTGTTATTTCCCTTATTAGCTTAATACTACTCATCTTCCCTTTCTGATTGTTTTATATGCTTTATCTATAATATATAGATACTTTGTGATGCTTTGGCAATGTAAACATTTGTTTGTTAATGCCAATAAAGCCAATTGAATTGGGAGAGCGAGAGAGATAGAGTGAGAGAGAGAGAGAGAGAGGGGGAGAGATAGGTAAAGACAGAAAGATAATAAAGAGAGAAAGAGAGAGAGGTGAGAGAGAGAGACAGAGGGAGACAGAGAGAGATAGAGAGAGAGAGGAGGGAGAGAGAGAGAGAAAGAGAGAGAGAGACAGAGGGAGAGAGAGATAGAAAGAGAGAGAAAGACAGAGGGAGAGAGAGAGGGAGAGAGATAGATAAAGACAGAGAGAGAGAAATAGAGAGAGAAAGAGTGAGAGGGAGGAGAGAGCAGGCCAAGAGTCAGAGAGGAGAGAGAGAGAGAGAAATACAGAGAGAGAGAGGGAGAGAGGGAGACGGATAGAGAGAGAGAGAGAGAGAGACATACGGCTCACCTCCTGGCAGTAGTACAGTAGACAGTGTTATGGCAGACATAGATCCTCTGACATAGATCCTCTGTCTTTCAGAGCTTTCACGGTCAGTTCCACTACCACCATGATCAGACCAGACCACAGCAACATCACTGCATACCTAATACAGGAAGAAACCACCCAGGGGGGAACAGAACCCAGTTAACTACGCATCAACATGCAGCACTCGAGTTGAGGGGGGATGAGGGGGGATGGCATCCCCCACCCGAAATAAAAACAGTTAAAATCATCCCCCTTCTACAACTGCCATCCCCCCTTTCCATCCCTTATGTCATTGTATCAATGAACGTGGTATTACTGCTATTTCAACATTTAGTTTTGCGCATATTGAGTAAAATACTGTGGGCGAGGGGGAACGCACACATGCAACAACATTTCTACCAGCTCGCATCAGATTCAAGACCCTGGTGCTTGCATACCAGGCAGCTAAAGGGACAGCCCCTGCCTACCTGAAGGAAATGGTAACCCCCCAAACCCCTGCCCGCTCACTACGCTCCTCCACCTCGGCTGCCCGATCACGTCTCTTCACAACACTGGCTCCCCGCTGGTGGAATGAGCTCCCCACGGCTGTCAGAACGGCAGAGTCACTACCCATCTTCCGTCGTAGACTGAAGACCCATCTCTTCAGGTTACATCTTAACTGCTCCTCCTGAGACATCTTCCGACCCTCACCTCTACGTCTCCTAAAGACACCCGCTTTCCCCTCTACTGTGTCCCTAGAACTTCTATTGCCCCCCTTGTACTGCTTCTCAGTTTCTCCAGTAAAAATAAAATAAAAAATAAAAATAAAAAGTTTTAGTAGAAGGCGATAATAGGGAGAAGGTTTTTCCTTCTATCAGTGGCCCCGGGCCCGAGCTAGAGTACTCTTCCTGCAACGAATGGTGGACTGCTGATTCACATGCTTAGTATTCAAATGTATTGATTGTAAGTCGCTTTGGAATAAGGCGTCTGCTAAATGCCAAAAATGTAAATGTAAATGTAAAAGTCACTGACACTGAAGTCACTGACGCTGTGGGGATGCTAAAATTGTCCCCATATGATAAAATCCACCATCCCCCCTGATTTTCTTTTACAACTTGATGTCAACGTGGATCCCACAGGTGAACTAAGAATAGAATGGAAAATTACCGGCATGTAATGGGCAATTAAAAAATCAACAACAATTTCCTTGCCAGTGCATATCCAGACACTAAGGAAGGCGTAAAGCCTGACTGAAAAAAAAACAAGCAAAACATTTCAGACAAATTAGCATCCTTATCTGATTTGAAGACAAGACGAAGAACTGAAAGCGTTATGAAGCAAAAGAAAAGCACTCAGGAATACATCCAAGATGTGTGACTATCGTCAGGACAACAACAGCAGCAACAACAACAATATGTTAGACACTAACTCAGTGAAACCAGAAGAAGAAGAATCCATTGATTCAAACCATTTCTGGGATAATTGGAACCTTCTAGGGGCGGCTGTGGCTCGGGCGGTAGAGCCGGCGTCTGATGATCGCAAGGCTGGCAGCTCACAGTGGTTTAAATCCTGACTAGCCATGATGTGTCGAAGTGTCTTTGAGCAAGGCTGAACCCCTAATTGCTACAGGGTCGCCTTCAATGGCTCTGACCCCTGACCCCTTGCCTAGAACGTACCGGTAAATACATTTCTTTGTACCCTGACAATGACAAAGCTTGAATTCTTTTCCCTTTCCCTATCTTAATAAGCCACACCGGGAGGTATTGGCTATCCAAAACAAGGATGTATCGAAGAATCACTTTGGAAAATTATATTGAAATGTTACAATGAATTCAGCCCGAAATTGCATCCATGACAAACTACAAATTCTTTGAAAATATTGACAGAGGCATATGTGTCAATAGAAACCTGGGAAAGATGTATGTTCTCAGTGAACACAATGTCCTGAGTAAAAGACCAATTGATTTCCTACCAAATGATCGAACAAATGATCGAACACCCTCCACAGCCTAATTGAGAAACATGTAAACCAATAAAAAAAAGACCACCGTTTTTCTTCTGCTTTGTAGATTTCCAGAAAGAATTTAATTGAAGGGTCGGCATTATAAGGCCAACTGTATCCAATATCTATATCAATGAACCAGCAAAAACATTACTACCATCAGCAGCCCCT
>NC_137676.1:67737769-67740269 GCF_963989245.1 Nansenia antarctica
GTTCAAGCGTGGTAGAAGTCTGCATGTGAGTTATGTGACTGGTCGCTAATTGCAGACAAATCGCTTTGCCGCACACAATCATTCCTGGTTTTTTGATGTTTAATTTCACAAGTTGATTACTGGCAGAGATTACCTCTCTCTCTCTCTCTCTCTCTCTCTCTCTCTCTCTCTCTCTCTCTCTCTCTCTCTCCGCCGCCGCGCCGACCGCTCATCAGTCTTGCCGCACTCGCGGTCGTTGCGCATACGTAATGAGATCGCGCTGACGAACGGATGGATGGATTTCATAAATCATGCGCTTGTTTGTAACAGCTTCTCTCTCTCTCTCGCTCTCGCTCTCGCTCTCTCTCTCTCGCTCTCGCTCTCGCTCTCGCTCTCTCTCTCTCTCTCGCTCTCTCTCTCTCTTTCTCTCTCTCACGCTCTCTCTCTCTCTCTCGCTCTCACTCTCTCTTTTTATTTGTTTTGTTATTGGTTTCATTAAAGTTTTTTGGTTTGGTTTCAGGAAATTTGGGAAGAGACTCATTACAGCCAAGGATATCTCAATCATTAGTGTAGGGCAGGGGTATTCAACTATATATATATATATAGTGGGGGAAATACGTATTCAAAACATCAACAGTTGTTTTAATTCAACACATTTCCATTGCAGCTATTCTCATTTAGACCAGCCATTGGTTAAGGTTAGGGTTAGGGTTAGGGTTAGGGTAACCATAGGGTTTCCAATTCAAAATGGAATAATCCAGAGAGAAGCCTACTAAGTATTTACTAGCTAAGATTGACAAACGATTGGCGTGGTGCAACCGAAATTAGTAAACAACTAGTTTGAAACTAGCTAGTAACTACTAGGGATTTAGTAACTACTAAATGCCTACACTTAGTAATGACTTACGCCAAATTGGTGCAACCCAGGCCTGGAAGCAGCGGGTACAGTTGTCGCAACGAAAACAATACGTGACGTTAGAATTATAAGGTTCTATTTCAATTTTTGTCAAAATTGAGTTTTTTACATAATCTGATCCATTAGGTGTGTATTCATGCCTGTGTGGTGTTATGTTATGTAAAATGTTGCCATTTTTGAGTTAGTAATTCATAAAATACAAAGGTTCCATCTCACAAAACATAATGGAATGTAAAAACTTTGACGCTCAATATCTCTGAACTCCCCTAGACGGAGATAGAACCTTAGAATTCTAAGCTCACGAATAGGCAATGCACTCCACCGCCACCGCCTCCATTTGCGATCACCCCGAAAGACGCCATTACTGAAGAAAAGGCATGTTGAAGCTCGTTTGGTGTTTGCTACAGAACATTTGCAGAAGTCTACAGACGTATCTACAGATAACTGGGAGAATGGACCAAAATCGAACTTTTCGACAACGATGTTTGGAGGACAAATAGCTCTGCGTATGATCCTAAAAATACCACACCTACAGTGAAGTTCAGAGGTGGAAGCATCATGGTCTGGGGCTGTTCCACATGCCAGGGGAGAGATGATGGATGTGTGGAATGGATGGATGGTGGAATCTAAATTATTGAAGGGAAGATCAATGGAGCCATGTGTCGGGAAATCCTTGAGAAGAATCTGTTGCCATCCACCAGGATGATGAGGATGATGCGCGAGTGTATCTTCCAGCAGGACAACGTTCCAAAACATAGGAGACACAGGAGACTCTCAATTTGTTGACTCTCAAAGAGGAAGAAAATAAAAGTGTTGGACTGGCCTAGTAGTCAATCACCAGACTTAAATCCAACAGAAAAGAACTGTAAAGAACTGATGATCAACATTCACTAGCATGCCCCCTCGGAATCTAAATCAAGATTTAAAGACTGTCTGTGTTGAAGAACGAAAATCCCACCTGATCACTGTAAGCTGTCAATGGAAACAAAGGCTTCTCCACCAACTATCAAATACATTTAGCGTGTGAAGTGTTCAAAACTTTTAAAAAACTGTTATTCCCTTTTATTGCACATAACTTGTTTATGGATCGGAGAGTTACCTATATTTCTTTAGCTGTGTAGCTCTATTGAGTTAATAATCTGTCTGGTCTACATTTCATGTTTATAGCTGCAATGAAAATATGTGCATTATGTGCATATATATATATATATATATATATATATATATATATATATATATATATATATAAATAACATTTAAGTTCAACTGTATTCTTAAAGGGAACATATTTACAAAACCTTATTTGCACATGGGCCAAACATTTTCCATATGCATGCGATTATTTCCCCCCCAAAATACATACTCTTAATAATAAACAGTGCGCAGACAAGACTATATTAATTAAAAGTACCTTGAAGTAATACAATTAATGATTGTTTTATTTAAGTGCTCATTATAGGCCTATACACTGTTCATACTTTTTCATTTAAATAAATAATTTCTCAAGCACAGTAAGTCTGTCCCCTTGAGGAGACAAACGTCTCTTCTTCGATTGGGCGAGAGCAGAAATGTTGGGTTTGTATGAACTTAGGGGCAATTCTCAGG
>NC_137676.1:67755269-67762769 GCF_963989245.1 Nansenia antarctica
TTTTTAAAACATTGGCTCTCTGTAAATTGATGAAATACAACCCTCCTTCATTGATGATGTTTGTAGATGATTGTTAGATATTACTTTAATTAATTTAATTAATTACTAATTGATTGAATTAATTATTCAGATCATTTCATTTTCTGTTTCACAGAACTTTGATCAATTGTTTTGTGATAATCTAATAATAACCATTTCTTTGTGTCGATAATAGCTAATTGACTTTACAGGTTTACATCAATGAAGTGTCAATGAATAATTCTAACTAATCATTCATTCCTTTCACTTAACAAGTCGATTTCTTTACAGGTTATAATTAATATTTGTAATTTACATCTTTTATTTTAGTTAGGTCATTTCCACAGTGTTTGATTAAGGAATAGCAGAATAGTACATATTTGATAGTTGAGCAGTAAAAGGGTTTTTGTGGATCAGTGAATGCTTAGGTGTGACCAGCTTTTGTGATTTAATAATTGTGTTGACCAGAACTGTAATTAGTATTGAATGAGTAATCAAGTGACACATATTCATAAACAATTAGGAAACACATTTAAGTATAAAGTACTTACAAAGTGATTAGATTTAAGTTAATACTGCACTGACATACACAAGAGGCAAATCTGTTGTTCTGGGTTGTAGTGGTTTTGTGTGGACGGTTAATACAGTTATATTGGACTAGCATTTGTTTAGCAAACAAGACAATAGGAAGGTGGGTTGTAAGAAGCGTACACCTTATCTAATATAGAATATTGTCAGCATATTGAGCAAGTAGAATGGGGTCGAATTCCACGAAGCTGTTAAAAGATATTAGTGAACATCGTGGAATGTTGGCTACGTTATCCCCTATGGCTGTAGTGGAAAAAATGAATCCTCTTGTTAGGGAAATTAGCAAAATGTCTACGAAATGGAATAGCCGTTGGGCATACATTGAACAGCCGTGGCCGAAAGAGGGCAGCCTTAATTTACAATTAATTGCAACATTGGAGATACTTATCAATGGGCACAAAGCACATCAAAGAGGAAAGATTAGATCAGAGAAACGCAAGTTAGAGTTAGCTATTTTAGATCTATTTAAGGTAGAGGGACAGAAAATAGCTCAGATGGAACCGGAAAAGAAAAAAGAATTGGCCAGAACACTGGAACAGAAACTGAACATTTCATCCCCAGACCTGTGTCCTGCCCCCAGTCCCCCTCCATATGCTAAGGCACTGGAGGATCATTCCCAGAAGAAGAAGAAGGAGCCAAGGGGAAAAGGGGACGACAGGAGTGACGAGGAAGATGACAGCGAAGATGGCAGTGAAGACTCAAGTGATGACGACAATGCAGATGGAGGCTACAACGCGCAGGTCAGGAAGATGATAGCCACAGCCGAAAGGAAAGGTGGGAGAAGACGCCCGGAGAAAGAGGGAGATTGTCACCGAATGTCATCAAATACATTAAAGAACTGTCCAGTGCTGATTCGGGGTAACAAGATGGAATATCATCCGTGGCATCATACAGATTTGTCTGAAGTGATCGAGAAACTCCCAGTTCTTCAAGAGGGAGGACATTCGTGGACGCGAGAGGTCGACGTGATACTGACAGGAACGCAGGCCGCGATGGGAGACCTGAAAAGACTCTTAGCTTTTATTGCAGGATTGGATACAATGCAGGAAATATTGATGAAGGCAGGACTTCATAGATATATCAATACATCAGTTTATGATCCAGAGCTCTTCGCAGCAAACAGAGGCAGGCTGTGGAAAGCAATCAGAGAGACCTACCCTACTCACATTCACCCAGACAATATCATTGTGAAGCCACTGGGGGGGGATGAGAATCCCAGGGGTTATGTTGCCCGTGTGCACGCTCAATGGAGAAGTGTGACAGGGAAAGACGCTGAAGATAACCCCTTAGAAAAATCCATAATCAGGGAAAAAATACAAGAAGGGCTTCCTACCCCAGTTAAGGATAAGCTAGCAGAAGTGGTGGGGCTACGACACATGAACAAAGCTGTTTATATAGACCACGTAGCTCATCAAGTTGAGTTATATCGAAAGAACATTCAGATACAGAAGGCACGAGACGAAGAATCCCTCAGAATATTGACTCATTTGCAATTGACTGAAAGCGAGAGGAACATAGAGGGAGTGCAGGCTTTAGCCCCACAGCAACAGCCACCTGGAGTGCAGACTGCTACTTACCAGTCCTACTCACAGGGGCCACAAGGGGGGTATCCTGCTACTTACCAGTCCTACCCACAGGGGCCACAAGGGGGGTATCCATACCCACAAGGGCCACCAGGGGTGCAAGCGGTTCCATACCAGATGTACACACAGCCTGGCCAAGGACCACCACCAGGGGGATGGACAGCAGCAGGGAAGGAGATGCTAGAACCATGCCAATGCGACCAGAATGGACATCTAGCCTGTGCCTGCTGCAACAGGCCCCAGGGGGGCGCAGGGGGGAGCCAAGGAGGAGGATATTGGCCCCCTACTACACCTGCTCCAGGAGTGATGAACCCTTACGGAGGCCCAGCAGCTGGCCTATAGGGGTGCCCGGAAGATCCGAGTGGGAGGTGCCAGCTGGTGGTGACAAAGAAGCCTGAAGGCGCCACGCACCTCCCTATGTCTAGAGAATATGTGAAGACAATCGGATTTGAGGGAATTAAACAGCTGATTCCTACAACTGAGCTTGTAGACTTAGAGTACAAGGGACAGAGAGCAACTCTGTCAACACTTGTGTCAGAACACACGCCAACAGGGCTGCTAGGGAGAGATGCTCTATGCCAATTGAACTGTACAGTAAAATGCACACCTGACGGCTGTCAGGTGACGGTGCCATCCGGTGTTCAGATTCCATCGACAGCCAGAGTGATTAAGCATAGAACAGACCTACAAGCTTTGCCTTTAAAGGGAGCTGATATAGAATATTGGGTTGATGGGTCTTGTTACGGGGTAGGAGAAACGTTGTGCGCTGGGTATTCCTTAGTTAAAGCACAGAATTCAAAGTTTATTGTAGAACAGGCTGAGGCAGTTCCTCAGCCTTGCTCGGCTCAGTTGGCTGAATTGATTGCCCTCACAGAAGCATGCAACTTGGGAACCGGACGGAGAGTGACAGTGTACACCGACTCTGCCTATGCACATAATGTTTGTCATTTTAATGGAGCTGTATGGAGGGGGCGGGGTTTTAAGAGAACTGATGGTACGCCTATACAGCATCACGCACAGATCATGAAGCTGTTACAAGCCATGATGAAGCCAAAGGAATTAGCCATAGTGAAGTGTGCCACACACAGGTCTGACTCATCACATGTCACACAAGGTAACAGGGCTGCAGAAGATGCAGCCAAAGCCATTACAGGAGCAGACAAGGCAGGTAAAGGTCTTCTGGTCACACATGAAAAACAGTTACAGGGCATGGTCACACTTGAGGATTTATTGATGTTACAGAGTAGAGTAACTATGTTAGACAAGAACGTTTGGCTAGCAAGGGGGGCAAGTCAGGATGACACAGGTCTATGGAGGAATCATGAGGGGTTGGTTGTAGCACCCTCAGATTTATTAGGCATGTTAATACAGGAAGCTCATGGATTAGCACATGTGGCTAGGGGGGAGGTAAGACGCAAGATCACCAAGAAATATGGGTTTTGGAGTCCATATTTGATGGAACAGATTGACCATGCTTTAGGTCAATGTGGGGTCTGTTGGAGAAACAACATCAGAGTGGGTACACCAGTGGTGTCTGGGCATATCCCTACCCCAATAGGGCCACGGGTGGTGGACAGGGGGGTGGATGTACAGAGTAGGCAGGATGTTGTGCCAACAGGTGCCGAGGTCCCCAGAGAACCTGAGAAGGAGGAGCTACGAGGAGATGCTGTGGTGTTGCCAGAGCCAGTGGCAATGCCAGTGTTACAGCCAGTGACATTACCGGCAGTGCCTGAAACCGAGGGGACAGTGGAAAGCTGTCCAGATGCCAATGAACCAGAAACCAACGAAGCAGAGAGTGCTGACAGTCTGGAGGTCCAGCCTGGGAGTGTCCAAAGCCTGGACACCTGTGCTACTGGGGATGCTGGCGAGTGCCTGCACCATGCTTCAGATGATGCTGAGGGCGACTCCCCAGACCTTGATCAGCGTGGGAGGGGACCAGGCGGCTGCCTGAACCTCAATGACACTGACGGACGACGACCAGTTAGGACAAGATTAAAGACTATGAATAGGGTAGTGAAGCAGCAGATCAAAGGGAACGACGGGAATGGACAGCAGATGATAGCATGGCTGGAAACGGTCTTAGGGGCATGGGAAACTTATTTTGCCAAGATAGGAGCACCTATTATAGCAGACATGATTTTTGACTTTCTTAGGAGGCAGGGCCTCATTGACTGTTTTTGGAAAATCAGTCACTCAGTCCACGTTAATGAACTTTTCAGAAGACTAGTCCTCACCTGAGGTGAAGATCTATGCATTAATGCATTCCCTTTGTCCTATGCTTACTGTTGGAGAATTATGTGTTATGATAACTGAATGTCATTATTTGTGTATTGTTTGTTTGTTTCTATATCGTGTGATTGAGGTCAGTTGAGAAGTGATGTGGTGGTTATACAAAGCTAGGAGAGAGGTTCTGTTCCTAGCGCAACGAAAATGGAAAGCTCCTGACTATGAAAGTGTTATCAATCTGAGACAGCGGTAAAGGCTGTTCTCCAACTGGGTACAAGTGCTAGTAACCTCTGACCCTGACGCTTCAAGGACAAAGAAAACATCGGTCGTTAGAAGTTTCTGTATTGATTTGTGCATGATGAACTGTGTTTAGTTTAATTGTGATTGTTATTTTCAAAATTCTTTTTATTATTGGTTGTTTTCTATTTTTGTTTATGATATCTTTGGTTCCTAATACTGGTCCTGGGTTGGTCTGTGTTATTGTGCTTCTTGTGTTGTGTGTTGGTGTAGTTTTTCTGTCTGTTGTTGTTTATTTTTTAATTTTTAATTTTATTTAAAAAAAAAAAAAAAATTTGGGATGTTTTGTGGGGTTTTGTGTTTTTGTTTTTGTTTTATGGTAGTTTAGTTTCGGAACACCCTCTGGGTGGTCCGAGGGGGGATGTGTCGTATATTTCTGTAGTATGTATGATCTATGTATGAATATGTAGTATATTTTAAACACACACACACACACACACACACTGATCATTAACAGATGGCCCCTGGACCAGCTATCAGAGACCTGGGGGTTGGGCAAAGACACACACACGCTGGCCCCTCCCCTCTGGAAGGAAACGGGGACAGAGGGAGAGAGAGCGCTCTCTTCCCACCCGAGGTCCATGGGGAACGCATGTAATGTATAAATCTGCCTGTAACTGATTAAATTGTCTTAAACTAACTGTTCTTTGATTCATAACCAATAAGAATACACGACACATGCACACACACGCACGCACGCACGCACACACACACACACACACACACACACACACACACACACACACACACACACACGTTGTGATATCTAGACATAGAGAGATAGTGAGGCTATCTGAGGGTGAAATTCATGCAACTCGATGTGAACAAGAGCATATCATCAGTAACCGATGGGGATGGAAGGACACACACACACACACACGCACACACACACACACACACACACGCCTGAGCTGGAGCATCAATTATGGAGTGTGACAACAGGTAATGTAATTCATCTCCATTATTAGCTCTGCTGAGGTGACAGTCACGGTGCCGCTGGATGCCTGACACTGACACTCCCACCCACCCACCCACCCACCCACCCACCCACACACACCCACCCACACACACACACACACACACACACACACACACACACACACACACACACACACACACACACACACACAGACACGCACACACACACACACACACTCACACACAGCATAAAGCGCCAGAGATGCCTGTGAGTCTGTCAATCTGCACGTTGTCTCCTCTTTCATGTCATCCTAATCGTGGCTGATCTGGGAGCGGCTCGTCAGGTCTTACAGATACAGAGATCGCTTCAGATGCAACACAGACGTATTGATGTCAACAAGCAAAATTCACCCCCCTCTCTCTTTCACCACGCACACACGCGCACACACACACAAACATGAAGCGAAAGTGTGTTCATAGTCTTTGCACTGTTGCTACTTGGGTCTCCTGGAATATAATTAATTATCATAAAGCCATCAAGGCAACTCAGAATGGACTTTTTAGATTAGCAGATTGATACAGTGACATACACTGCACACACACCGACAACAAGACACACACACACACACGCACCCACGCACATGCACCGACAACCACACACACACACGCACCCACACCCACACCCACGCACCCTCATCCACCCCGACACACCACCCACCCACCCACACACACACACACACACACACACACACACACACACACACACACACACAATGGATACGACATAGCTTCCCGAAGGCTGGGGGCATTATGCGAGACTGTGTGCTACACCAAGTAATTAACTTGTCATTTTTTTAGACAGCTTTAATTGCTGCGTTTCTCTAATGGGATAAAGACACGCTAATTAGAAATATGATATGTAGAGAAAATAACTATCTATGGCTTTTAATAGATCAAAATGTCAACCAGCTCCCCTCTCCCTCTCTCTCACCCTCTCTCCCTCTCTCTCACCCTCTCTCTCTCTCTCTCTCTCTCTCTCTCTCTCTCTCTCTCTCTCTCTCTCTCTCTCTCTCTCTCTCTCTCTCTCTCTCTCTCCATTACCCTTTTCTCTCATCTCGTTGCTCATCTGTTTCCTGACATTGGAAGAAGGGCAAACAAGAACAATGAAGACCTTGACAATGGAAACCATTGGCTGACTCATCGCTGACACCACAGACGACTCGAGAGAGAGAGAGCCTCCTAGCTCGTTGTGTTAGGTCACTGCATCGTTTCATACACCTGTAGGTTCATACACCTGTTATGTAGCTACATAGTTTACATAGACATCCCATATGTAGCTGCATAGTTTACATAGACATCCCTTATGTAGCTAGATAGTTTACATAGACATGGCTTATGTAGCTGCATAGCTTACATAGACATGGCTTATGTAGCTAGATAGTTTACATAGACATGGCTTATGAAGCTCCATAGCTTACATAGACATGGCTTATGTAGCTCCATAGTTTGCATAGACATGGCTTAATGTAGCTAGATAGTTTACATAGACATGGCTTATGTAGCTCCATAGTTCACATAGACATGGCTTATGTAGCTAGATAGTTTACATAGACATGGCTTATGTAGCTAGATAGTTTACATAGACATGGCTTATGTAGCTAGATAGTTTACATAGACATGGCTTATGTAGCTAGATAGTTTACATAGACATGGCTTATGTAGCTCCATAGTTTACATAGACATGGCTTATGTAGCTCCATAGTTTACATAGACATCCCTTATGTAGCTAGATAGTTTACATAGACATGGCTTATGTAGCTCCATAGTTTACATAGACATGGCTTATGTAGCTCCATAGTTTACATAGACA
>NC_137676.1:67767769-67787769 GCF_963989245.1 Nansenia antarctica
CCTCCTGGCGACCGGCCCGGAGCCTCCGGGTGGGCCCGATAGAAGTCCCTGAGGAGGACTGGGGACATGATCTGGGACCGGGGAATCCAGCTCCGTTCCTCTGGGCCATATCCTTCCCAGTCCACCAGGTACTGGAAACCCCGGCCACAGCGACGAGCCCTGAGGAGCCTCCTTACCGCCCACTGGGGGTGGCCATCCACCAACTGAGGAGGGGGCGGTGCAGGGGCTGGTGGCATCAGGTCGCTGGCGACATGGGGCTTAACCCGGGAGACGTGGAACACCGGGTGGATCCGACGGAGGGAGTGAGGGAGGACCAGCCGGATGGCAGCGGGGTTGATGACCCGGTCGATGGCGTAGGGGCCGATGTATCTCGACGCCAACTTCCGGGAGGGGACATTGAGGGGGAGATCCGCCGTGGAGAGCCAGACCCTCTGGCCCACCTGGTACACCGGAGCTGGAGTGCGACGACGGTTGGCGCTTCGGGTAGTTCGGGCGGTGGCCCGAAGCAAGGCCGAGCGTACGGAGGTCCAGACCCGACGACAGCGAAGGAGGTGTGCCTGGACCGAAGGTACCGACGCTTCGCCCTCCTGGGTAGAAAGCAGGGGTGGCTGGTACCCCAAGGAGCACTCGAAGGGGGACCGGCCGGTGGCTTCATTCACCATGGCGTTCAGGGAGTACTCCACCCAGGGTAGGTCCTTGCTCCAGGAGGATGGATGGAGGGAGGACATGCAGCGGAGTGCCGACTCCAGGCTCTGGTTGGCTCTCTCCGCCTGCCCATTGGTCTGGGGATGGTAGCCGGAGGAGAGGCTGGTCGTGGCCCCAATCCCAGAACAGAAGGCCTGCCACACCTTGGATGTGAACTGGGGGCCACGGTCGGAAACCACATCCTGGGGAAGCCCGTAAAGCCGGAAGACGTGGGTGGTGAGTAGCTCCGCCGTCTCCGCCGAGGTCGGTAGCTTTGCCAGAGCTACCAACCGCACGGACTTGGAGAAGCGGTCCACGATGGTGAGGATGACCGTGTTGCCTAGGGACGGGGGAAGGCCGGTCACGAAGTCCATGGCGAGGTGGGACCACGGTCGACCGGGCACGGGTAGAGGCCGCAGCAGTCCTGAAGGCGGCCGGTGGGATGCCTTGCTGCGAGCGCAGGTAGGGCAGGCCGAGACGAACTCCCTGACGTTCGCGGCCATGGTGGACCACCAGAACCGCCGGCGCAGGAAGGACAGTGTGCGTAGGGCCCCAGGATGGCAGGCGAAGCGGCTGGCGTGGCCCCACTGCATCACCTTGGTCCTGACGGCGTCCGGGACGAAGAGACGGCCGGGGGACCCCGGTCGGGGATCTGGCTGGGTGCGCTGTGCAGCTCTGACCACCGCCTCGATCTCCAGGGTGACCACTCCAACGACCCGGGAGGATGGAACGATGGTGTCAGGAGTGGTGGGTTCCTCCTCTGCGGCATGGAGCCGAGAAAGGGAGTCAGCCTTGGCGTTCAGGGAGCCCGGACGGAACGTGAGGTGGAAGTTAAACCGCCCGAGGAACAGGGCCCAGCGTGCCTGACGGGAGTTCAACCGCCTGGCCGACTTGATGTAGGTTAGGTTCTTGTGGTCCGACCAGACGGTGAAGGGGTGCTCTGCGCCCTCCAGCCAGTGCCGCCACTCGTGGAACGCCTCCACCACCGCCAGCAGCTCGCGGTTCCCGATGTCGTAGTTGGCCTCGGCGGAGGTATAACGGCGGGAGTAGAAGGCGCAGGGGTGCACGGTCTGGTCCTCCGACCGTTGAGAGAGCACGCCACCGACGCCCGTGTCTGAGGCGTCCACTTCCACAATGAAGGGCCTAGAGGGGTCTGGGTTGATTAGGACCGGCGCCGAGGTGAAGAGCCTCTTCAGGTCACTGAAGGCAGCGCTGGCTGCTGGTGTCCACGTGAACTGGCGCAGGGGGGAGGTGAGGGCAGTGAGGGGGGCGGCTACCCGGCTGAAGTCCCGGATGAATCGCCGGTAGAAGTTGGCAAAGCCGAGGAATGACTGCAGCTGTTTCCGGGTGGTAGGTTGGCCCCACTCGACGACGGCCCGAGTCTTCTTGGGGTCAGGGCGAGTCAACCCACCCTCCACGATGAGCCCCAGGAATTCCACAGAGTGAGTGTGGAACGAGCACTTCTCGGCCTTAATAAAAAGGCGATTCTCCAGTAGGCGCTGGAGGACTAGGCGGACATGTTGGACATGCTCCTCAGGGTTCCTGGAGAATACTAGGATGTCATCCAGGTAGAGGACGACAAAGATGTCCAGCATGTCCCTGAGGACGTCGTTCATGAGGGCCTGAAAGACGGAGGGGGCGTTAGTGAGACCAAAGGGCATGACCAGGTACTCATAGTGGCCACGGGGGGTCTTGAACGCCGTCTTCCACTCGTCACCCTCACGAATCCGGACCAGATGGTAGGCGTTCCGGAGGTCCAGCTTAGTGAAGATGGTGGCCCCAAGGAGGGGCTCAAAGTTGGAGCTCATGAGGGGGAGAGGATAGGTGTTCCGGACGGTGATGGCATTGAGCTCACGGTAGTCAATGCATGGCCTGAGGGTTCCATCCTTCTTCTTCACGAAGAAAAACCCCGCTGCCACCGGGGAGTGTGATGGACGGATGAGCCCCTCAGCCAGACAGTCGGAGATGTAGGTGTCCATGGCTGCCTTCTCCGGGGGGGCAAGGTTGTAGAGGCGACTGACCGGAAGTTTGTTGCCAGGGCGGAGCTCGACGGCACAGTCGTAGGGCCGGTGAGGCGGCAGGGTGCGAGCACGCTCCTTGCTGAAGGCCTCTCCGAGGTCGTGGTAGACCTCTGGGATGGAGGAGAGGTCAGGGGGAGCCGGAGGCGGTCGCAGAGGCGATGTGGGGGTATGGGCGGCACGGAGGCACCGGGCGTAGCATGCGGTACTCCAGCTCAGGATACGTCCCTCACCATAGCTGACATGGGGAATGTGGAGCTCGAGCCACGGTCGTCCCAGGATGAGCGGGGACTGGGGGGTCTTGAGGATGTAAAACCGGATCTCCTCCACATGGTTCCCAGAGACGGTCAAGGAGAGGGGTGTAGAGCGGTGGGTGAGAGGCCCCAGGCTGTGTCCGTCTAGGGCTGAGACGGAGAGGGGGGTCTCGAGGGCAACGAGGGGAACGGCAGCTGAGCGGGCCAGCTGGGCGTCCATAAAGTTCTCGTCTGCTCCCGAGTCAATAATGGCCTCGACCGTGAGGTTCTGCCCCTGCCAGGAGAGGGTGACAGAGAACCTGGCTGGGCTGGTGGTAGGTGGGGATTGAGAGACACGGCTCACCCGGATTCCCCCTTCGGGTGAGCCTGCCCTTTTGATAGGGACGGGCAGGTGTCACGGAGGTGTCCCTTCTCTCCACAGTAGAGGCACAGGCCCTGGGCCCTTCTCCTCTCCTTCTCCGCCGTGGTGAGGCGGGCTCGACCAAGCTGCATCGGCTCCTCGCCAGTGCATGGGGTGTAGGTCGACTCCCGTGCGGAGGAGGGGTTGGCTGTGACGATAGGGTCCTGGGGGCGTGGCGAGCTGGTCTGGTAGCGCCCTCTCTCTCTCCGACGCTCCCGGGAGCGCTCGTCAACGTCGATGGCTAGGGCCACTAGTTCGTCCAGGGCGGCGGGTCTGTCCCGGACGAGCTCGTCCTTGATGGCCTCACTCAGACCCTGGCGGAAAGCAGATCGCAGTGCCCTGTCATTCCATCCGCTTCCGGCTGCCAGGGTGCGAAACTCGGTAGAGTAGGCCGCCGCGGTCCGGTTCCCCTGGTGGAGTGACATCAGTCGCGCCCCGACCTCCTGTCCTGCAGTGGGGTGGTCGAAAACCCTCTTGAACTCCGTGAGGAAGGTAGCGTAGTCACCGAACAGGTCAGGGCGGGCGCAGAGGGTGGCCTGGACCCAATTCAGGGCGTCGCCGGTGGTGAGGTTGGTGATGAACGCCACCCGGGCTGCCGGCGACCAGAACTGGCTGGGCTGATGCGAGAACACCAACTCGCACTGGAGGATGAAGCCTCGGAACTGGGCGAAGGCTCCGTCGAAGGGGCGGGGGCTGGCTAGGTGGGGCTCCCGTGGCTGTCCAGTAGGTGGTGCCGGTAGCTGGGCAGGGTCAGGGAGAGCAGGGGGGGGGGCAAAGGCTGCGAGCGCGGCCACCTGTGCTGTAAGCGCTTGGGTCGTAGAGATGAGGTGCTGCATCTGGGTGGCGCGGTGCTCCTGGTTAGCCTCCTGGGTTGTCATGCGAGTGTTCAGGGCCTGGCACGCTGTAGCGGCCGCCTGGAGGAGGTGAGTGTGTTCAGCGAGGATCTGGATAGCCGTCGGACCGGATCCAGGGGTGGGAGATGGTGCCCGGTCCTTCGTGTCGTCTGAGCCCAATTGCATGGTCAGTTCTTCTGTTATGACACGGGGGCGAGGGAGCTCAAGGACACGACACCGGAGGCAGAATACAGTGTTAGCCCCGTAGGGTATTTATTTACAGTGCAGGTGGGTGGAAACACAGATGATGAGTCCGGAGGTTTCAGCCTGGCGGGCTGGGGGTTTCAACCTGGCGGGATGGCGGTAGTGGTTGGCATGGGCTGTGGAGGAACAGGAAAGCAGGGTAAGTCTCCACGGTAGGCCAGTACATAAGATCTCAACGAATCACAAGAATAGGCACAAGAGCAAAGTTCATAACTAATCACAGAGGATACTTGCCAGGTCATTCTTAGGGAAGAACTGACGATGAATGGAGGGAGTCCAGGGTAGATGTAGCCAGAGGGTTAATTGGGAGTGGAGACAGGTGTGTTGGTTTGACTGTGGCTGGATAACCCTCCAATCACCGGGAACGAGTTTCACCTGCGGCGGAGAGCACGCTGTGCTCGAGTTGTGGGGGCGGGTGCTCGAGCTGTGGGGGCGGGGGAGGGCGTGTGTGACGGCCCAGCCGTAACAATGAGACCAGTGTTGTCATTTCAGCAAAGGCCAAGGTATGGCAAGGTACAGAGTGGGGGGGGTTGAGGGGGGGTTTCCCCCCCTTGGTGGATTTTTTTTGACAAATCAGTTGTGCAATAGTCCATTTTGGTGAGTTGTTTCTATACAATTGACTTATATGACATTAAGGTAATGAATAAAGGAGACAGCTACAGTATGTAGGTGGTAATCTACATCTTTCCTAGCAGGCTTGATGGTTCAATCTCCTTAGAAACAAAACATTACAGATTTAGCTATTCTCAACTCTAAATTAACTGCACTGTTAAAACACTAGTATTGTGAGACCTCACCTGTGTCCTGTACTTGTCTCTGCTGCCCTTTGACCAAAAAAGGTATTTATGTCCATTTTCCTTTTTTTCCCTGGCATATTTTTGTTACAGCTCACCTACTAAAAGTGAGACGATTGACAATATGAAAACATGCTTGCACACACATATAACTTACACACAATTTAGTTTTACTGGCCCCAATTTGGTACAATTATTACTGAAATTATTGAGAATAGAGACATTGTTGACATACGTAAACTAGCTGTTGTAATCTTTAATGTTCGCTAATTAGCTTGTTAGAGTTAGCATCACAATCGCGGGTGACGTTAGGTCCGTTTTTTCACTAAAATAACATTAGAACATGTTTGACAGAACATGACATGAATGAATGAATGAATGAATGAATGAATGAATGAATGAATGAATGAATGGACTGTATTGTCATTGCTACAGTACAGGTACCAAACAACGAAATTGAGGAGGGGTGGCTCCCCTGGTGTTAGGAAAGGGGAAAAAAAACACTTTAAAAAAAAGAAAATTGGAACTTGTTCATTAATATATGACATTTGAACCAACAGTATTATGGCGTTTATACAGTTTGTTTAACCCACCTGAATGAACTAGAATCATGGACAAGATTTTAACATTAACGTTACTCATGGCTTGTTTATTGAGGAACCGATGTCCCGCTCCACCAGTGTTGCCAGATTGGGCTACTTTTGGTCACACTGGATGGGTGAATTTGGCAGCTTTTAGACTGGTTGGGCTGGAAATTGTCAAATCCCGTCTGGCAACCCAGCGCTCCACTACATCGCCTGGCTGGTGGGGTCATGTGGGAGCCAATGGGAGCTGAGCTCCCATAAGGAAGGTCTGAGCTCCCATGAAAGCAGTAAAATCAAACATCTGTGGGGGTCGCTAATAATACATTACCACAACCATTATTTGATCATAAATGTCAATGTAATGAGTATTATTTATATTTATTTATATGATAAATATTCTAAAATAAACACGTTTTCCAAAAGAACTACGCGCACCAGCATTAATCTCCTGTGAATGACAGTGAGTAGGCTTTTGACTGCCTGCACTTTACCACCAAGACACTATGGGGCGCAGTAGAATATTGTGCAACAGCAGAATATGATCGTTGAGAGCTTGCGAACGTGATTATTGAGAAGAAAACATTCCGTAGCTAGCTATCATGCCGCCCCAAAAAAGGCCACTGCTGCCGACTGAGTCGACAAGCCTGGAAAGTTTCGGGTTTTCAACCAAGAAACCAAACTTGAATTCAGCTGCACCTGTTATGACACCTAACGTTGAAACTGTTGAAATAGCAGAGCTCAAACAAAAGCAAGTGCTTCCGAAGAAAGTAGCAGAACTCACCTCCAGTATGTATAAGGAAACAGCTAGCTAGTTCGTTCAGGGCAGCCCATACTGTCTAAAGAAAGGATACATATATTATATATGTTATACAAAACTGAATCCAATTATGAAACTTAATGAGATGAATGGCGCGACAGTTGGCCCCTGCTCACCGATCCGATCATTCATGTGCCCAGATTGTAGAGCACATTGCACAAGAGATGAAACAAATTCATTTATAAGGTCAAATCACTTGATTCCCGTAGTAGCATAACATTAGATGAAAGCACAATTATTGCATGATTATTTATGTCAGGTGCGATGTCACTGGAAATGGAGATGTGGACAATGTGTCGTGCTAACAGGGAAAGTGAATGGACTGTATAGCAAAAACAACAAAATGATTGGCCGAGATACCCGTAACTATCCGCTTATAGCTGTTGTTTCATGTGGTGCTGTTGATGTGGTGAAATGAGTAGCCTATGGCTAATTAAAACTTGTAAGTCCCATCGCTGTGTGGGCATGATTCGCGCGCGTGCATGAGAACATTTCACACTGTTATTTTGGAGACCCCCACAAAGCTCAGCTTATAACTCGAACCCTGGCCGGGAGGATTTTGAGTTACCGTTGTGTGGAGTGGATAAAATCACCAAAATGTATGAATGAATCCAGGTATGGCGAGTGCCATAGATTGCCATACCAAAACAATGTCTATCGAGACACAGAGAGTGAGCCACGCACTTTTAATGAATGGATTAAAGAGCCGCACACAGACAGGCAAAGAGCCACATGCGGCTCGCGAGCCGCGGGTTGGCCACCCCTGTGCTAGTGCCTCCTTCAGATCACACAACATAAGTCAAAGCATCCAATCAGATCACACGACACAAGTCAAAGCATCCAATCAGATCATACAACACAAGCCAAACCATCCAATCACACAACACAAGTCAAAGCACTCCCCACCGTGCACTCTTATAATGAGAAGCACGGTGGGGAACATCCTACTAATGATTACTACTAATGATTACTACGTTGCTAGTTCAGAAAGGCTTCAAACACCCCGCCCAATTAGGCTAATTAACAGTAAATGCATTCTAGTTATGTCAGTTCTCATAAGTTGGCCTACACCATAATTTGCATAAACATACATCTAGCCTGCTGATAATATAGCCACAGTAGTGAATGTTCATTTATTAAATGAATATACAATAAGTAGGCTATTATAACTTACTCATATAATCTGTCAGCAATGTTTTGCCAAGCCATCTCCCTCGCCTTGCTAATTGCGACAGTATTGCCCTTTTTAGTGATCCCTTCTTTATATTCTTTATAAAGCTCCATCAGCAGGGTTTGTGCTGCTGCTGTAAAGATCACTGCTCTGCGCTCTCGTTTATTATTCTTTTTCCGTCATACTATCATCTTTTTGACAATCGGCTGTTCTGGGCTGCTATGTTCTCCATGCGCACGGCCAAAGCAAGACTTCACAAGCCTGGCCAGAGTTACCGTACCAATGAGACACAGTTGGATTGTGTTAATGGAACGGCTTGAGCCTTGAGTCACAGTCGAATGTTAAGCCTAACCGGGCATTTTCAATTAAGCGCTGGTTTAGCCTATAGTATCCATCTGCGCGCATCAAATCCATCACCGGAAATGTGGTTTTGGACCACGTCATCGTAAGCGCGTCGGTAAAAGAAACCGCGAGAAACCGCGAGATTTTGAAGGATCTTAAATGGATTTTAAAAACACGGCGACATTGTATAGGACATTTAACGAACAATAATTTGAACACGCAATTGATAAGAAGAAGAAGAAGAAGAAGAAGAAGAATTACAAATACAATGGCAAATGCAGCTCAGGTGAGAATTTCGAAATATTATTAATGAACATGTTATAGTTTTCAGATGTGTATTTATTATTTAGGTTGTTGCATGTGTTACGCGGCTGTTTCGCACGTAGTTTTGTTCATCTGGCTTGGCTAATTGGGTAATCCTATGTGGTTTAGCGTTATCAGAGATATTAGAGAGATATTAGATTAGATTCAACTTTATTGTCATTGCTGAGTACAAGTACCAACAACAAAATGCAGTTATGCATATAAGATGTACAGCTGGCAGGGCTAAAAAACGCTGCGTTGTCTTCAACCACTTAATGTAATTTAAAAGTTCACAATAGCTACATTCTCAGATGTCTACCGATTACTTATCCCCCTATTTTTATTGCTTGTTTTCTTGTTTTTGAGAGCTGACTTTTTGCAGGCGCCGAGCTGTGGTCCCGAGCAGAGGGACGACTGGCCACCAACGGAGCTGTCCGTGTCTGACCACTGGGGGTTGGACACAACACTGAACACTACACTACACTGGACACTGGACACAACACTGAACACTACACTGGACACAACACTGAACACTACACTGGACACTGGACACAACACTGAACACTACACTGGACACTGGACACAACACTGAACACTACACTGGACACTGGACACAACACTGAACACTACACTACACTGGACACTGGACACAACACTGAACACTGAACACTACACTGGACACAACACTGAACACTACACTACACTACACACAACACACAACACTGGACACAACACTGAACACTACACTGAACACTGGACACAACACTGAACACTACACTGGACACTGTACACAACACTGAACAATACACTACACTGGACACAACACTGAACACTACACTACACTGGACAATGGACACAACACTGAACACTACACTACACTGGACACTGGACACAACACTGAACACTACACTGGACACAACACTGAACACTACACTACACTGGACACTGGATACAACACTGAACACTACACTACACTGGACACAACACTGAACACTACTGTACACTACACTGGACACTGGACACAACACTGAACACTACACTGGACACTGGACACAACACTGAACACTACACTACACTGGACACAACACTGAACACTACACTGGACACACCACTGAACACTGGACACTACACTGGACACTGGACACAACACTGAACACTACTGGACACTGGACACAACACTGAACACTACACTGGACACTGGACACAACACTGAACACTACACTGGACACTGGACACAACACTGAACACTACACTGGACACTGGACATCTGTCATTACGTGAAGCGCATTGAGTCGCATCTTGTAAGAAATGCGCTATACAAATAAAACTTGTATATACAATTGATTTGATCCCTTGTACACTTTTTTGGGCATTTGTGTTGCAACACACCTATACATTGTGTTTGACCTAATAAAGTCCCACACCTGGGGTCATTGACATTCTTTTATTTATATACAGTTAGGTCTGGAAGTATTTGGACAGTGACACAATTTCCATAATTTTGTCTCTGTATGCCACCACAAAGGATTTGAAATGAAACAATCAAGATGTAATTGAAGTGCATACTTTCAGCTTTAATTCAAGGGGTTGAACAAAAATATTGTATGAAACATTTAGGAATTGCAACTATTTTTATACACAGTCTCCTATTTTCAGGAGCTCAAAAGTAATTGGACAAATTAACAATCATACAGTAAGTAAAATGTTCATTTTTAATACTTAGTCGAGAATCCTTTGCAGGCAATGACTGCCTGAAGTCCGGAACACATGGACATCACCAAATGCTGGGTTTCCTCCTTTGTGATGCTTTGTCAGGCCTTTACTGCAGCAGTCTTCAGTTGTTTGTTCGTGGGTCTTTCTGCCTTTAGTTTTGTCTTCAGCAAGTGAAATGCATGCTTGATTGGGTTGAGATCAGGTGATTGACTCTGGCCATTGCAGAATATTCCACTTCTTTGCCTTAAAAAAGTCCCGGGTTGCTTACACACTATATTTTGGGTCATTGTCCATCTGTATTGTGAAGCACCATCCAATCAACTTTGCTGAATTTGTCTGAATCTGAGCAGACAGAATATCCCTAAACACTTCAGAATTCATCTGTCTGCTTCTGTCTTCACATCATCAATAAACACTAGTGACCCAGTGCCATTGGAAGCCATGCATGTCCATGTCATCACACTCACCAGTGCATTCTTTTTTTCTCAGAATGTACCAAACAGTTAATTTGGCCAGTATTAATGTTCCTACTATCTCTCTGATGGATTTTTGTTTTGTTTTTACAGCCTAAGGATGGCCTGTTTCAGTTGCATTGAGAGCTCTGTTGACTGCATGTTGTGCGTATACAGCAACAGCCTCCAAATGCAAATGCCACACTTGGAATCAACTCAGACCTTTTATCTGCTTAATTGATAAAGAAATAATGAAGGAATAAATAGCCCACACTGGCCCATGAAACAGCTTTTGAGTCATTTGTCTAATTACTTTTGGTTATTATACATAAGAGCTATAATTCATAAACCCTTCCTTCAATTTGGATGTGAATACCCTTAACCTAAAGCTGAAAGTCTGCACTTTAAGCCCAGTAAATTCTGTTGGAAATCTCATATAAGATACGTTAGATCCAAAGTATCAAGGAGTATTGCAGTATTGTGCAGGGCAAAACATATTCTGGAACAGAGGATGTTGTATACTCTATATTGTTGTCTTGTCTTACCCTATTTGAGTTACTGTGTGGAGATATGGGGAAATGAATATAAAAGCACTTTAAACCCATTGATTACACTACAGAAAAAAGCTATGAGGATTGTACATGAGGTCGGATATCGTGATCACACTAATAACTTGTTCCTAATGTCAAAAATATGAAGAAAATATGAAGGAAAGCAGAAATATTGCTCTATTGCTCTATTTAAAAAAAGGTTTAAATTATTTTTAATGAAAAAGTATTAGAACGGATGATACTGAAATATATGTATTAATTAATTGGATTATATAATGTAAGCATAATTGTTAAGTATAAACAGGGGTAGGACAGGCTTCTTCCTACTCCTTTTCGAACAATTGATAGGACTGTACTCTACATATTAGTTTTTTCCGTAGTTTTCACCGTAGTAAGGCCGTAGTAAGGCGATTCATGGTTTACTCCTAGTGTATCCTTCTGCGCGCATCAAATCCATCACCCGGAAATGTGATGTACCATACGTCATCATACCGCGCCTGCATATTTGCATAACACATTTCCGGGTGATGGATTTGATGCGCGCAGATGGACCCTACTCGGTTTAGTTAGTGAGGTTGATGGAATACCCCCCAGAACACAGGCCCCCTTGACTGACAAGTTGGCCAAACTTATACCCACAGGTGTGGTGTCCGGATTGGTGCACTGGATGTCCCTGTCCAATCAGGATCACTTATGACACCAACCAGGAAGTGGGCGGGGCCTCCAAGCCTTGGCGCACAGGGCCTGCTTCACAAACAGACATCACTTAGCAACAAGACGTTGATGTTGGAGACACGAGGGCTACAACAGATGTTTTTATTGACAGCCATTCTCCATTATGTCTTATAGTCGTCATGGCAATAATGACATCAGTGGCGATTTTAGCATGGCATTTCTGGAGGGGCAGTTTTGTATCACATCACCATTACAAAGAATAAAGGTCGTCTACGGTTAGCATATGCTATGGGCTGGGCTGAGTGTCAGGGAGAAGAAAGATTTCCAAACTGAGTACACTTCATACGCTTCAATAACTTTATTGCTTTATCAAAATACTAGCATGCGGCACATTGTTAACTTGCAGGAATGTTTTATCAAGTTCTAATAATTGTATTTCTTTAAATGTAAAATAAACACCATCAGAGCAGAGGCTATAACACACTACAAAAGCCACATTAACCTTCAGGCTAGGCTAACAGAGCTACATGTGGATCCAAAAACTAATTCTGGATGCTAAATAATCATTCTGAATACCAAATCCTCATTCTCGATACCAAATACTAATTCTGAATATAAAATACTAATTCTGAATATAAAATACTAATTCTCGATACTAAATACTAATTCTGAATACCAAATCCTCATTCTCGATACCAATAATACTAATTCCGAATATCAAAAACTTGATCCTGGATACTAAATACTAAGTGAATGAGGAAGTCCTCCAAAAGCAAAGACAAGCTCTTTGCTCTCCATCCATCAGCCCCCAAGCTAGCCCTGCTAGCCCCATCAGCCCCTAGCTAGCCCTGCTAGCCCCATCTGTGAGCAGCCAGAGAGGTCCAATCTGTCTGAGTAGGTATCCGTGGGCATGAGGCAGGCCAGTTCTCATACATATTGGATGAGAGAATGACAGATTGATGTTATCGATCCGGTAGTGATATTGAATAACACTAATGTGTTATAATGACTGCTGATCTAGGCTTTGGCTAGCGTCAGGCGGGGGGGGATGGGGGGCGCGCCCACACACACACACACTACACACACTACACACACGACGCACACTACACACACACACACACTCTGATGCAGCAGTATTTGATACACTTGCACAGCACGATCCGATAGTATCTGACACGCACACAAACGCACACAAACGCACACAAACACCCTCTCTGACATTCACACGCAAAAACACACACACACACACACACACACACACACACTCCTATTGGGTGATATATTCCTCATTCTCTGATAAGGCAATGAGTTTATTCAACATTCAAACACCACAAACACACACACACACATTCTGCGGTGTAGAGAGGGGTAGAGAGCGGTGGTTGCCCTTGCGTACGTGCGATAACACACTCCAGCGGAGAGGAAGAGGAAATAGAAACGGAGAGAGCGAGAGAGAGGAGGGAGCGAAAGAGAAGGAGGCCCGACACAGGCTTTTATCTCAAGAGGGGGTGGAGATAAAAGCCCATGTCGGGGTTCTGCTTCTCGACTCTCCTCCTTCACTTCACATCATTCTCTATCTTTACCTTTCTATCTTTCTCTCTCTCTCTCTCTCTCTCTCTCTCTCTGTCTCTCAAACTGAAGATGGGTGTTTCTCTCTCTCTCTCTCTCTCTCTCTCTCTCTCTCTCTCTGTCTCTCAAACTGAAGATGGGTGTTTCTCTCTCTCTCTCTCTCTCTCTCTCTCTCTCTCTGTCTCTCAAACTGAAGATGGGTGTTTCTCTCTCTCTCTCTCTCTCTCTCTCTCTCTCTCTCTCTCTCATGTGGTTGTGCCGACATCCCATTCTCAGCTTGTCTCTCTGGCAGACAGGAAATGATATCATCAGTTAATGTTAGATAGAGAAACACAAAGACAACCCCACACACACACACACACACACACAAACATCTTTGCTTTAGATAAGTGCTTGGTGACGATTTTCCTTGGTAAGATATTAATTAAATTTTGTCGAAAAAGTGGTGATGCAAATGATGTATAGAGACACACACACACACACAAACACTCACACGCACACGCACACGCACACACACAGTCAATATAGTACAACGACAGCGGTAGCTGCTGTGCTCTTGTCCCGTTGCTGTGCTGACAGCTTGTAGATACGGAGGTCTGACTGCTAATGTGTTCACACACATCAACGTGACGATGACTAACAGCCTGGTCAGAAATAGACAGTGAGGTGGTCAGTGTGTGTGTGTGGGATACAGGTGGTGTGTGTGTGTGTCTGGGGTAGAGGTGGTGTTGGTGTGTGTGTGTGTGTGTGTGTGTGTGTGTGTGTCTGGGGTAGGTGTGTGGAGGTAAGATGTCATGTGTCTGCTGTGCCGTATGAGTCACACACACACACACACACACACACACACACACACACACAGACAGACAGACACACACACGGACGCATACAGACAGACTTGAAAAGACACACACACACAGATGCATACAGACAGACAGACAGACACACACACACACACACGGACGCATACACACGGACGCATACAGAAGTCTGCAATGACTCATCCGATCAACTCTCACGTTGAGACACACTCATCACAGAGGGAATATGCACTAAGACAGCTCTTTATAGCACACACACACACACACTCGCACACAGAGACACACATACACGCACACCCACCCACGCACACGCACCCGTACACCCACTGTAGAACCTGAATCAGCTACCTTTTTAAGAGCTGGAATATTATTTATGATAGTATACATACCACTCCTATACTCATTATTCAAAGGGGGGCTGGTATGGCTGGACTAATATATGACCCTGTGTGTGTGTGTGTGTGTGTGTGTGTGTGTGTGTGTGTGTGTCAGGGAGGGGAGGGGGGGCTTTAGATTGATAGAGACCTGAGTGATTTGATAAAAATGAAAGCCATTGATTCTTTCATGAATTTACAGCACCTCATCTGCATAGCGCAGACAGCTGAGTTGCAGTTTGCTGCCAGCTGTCATGGAGACGCACACACACACACACACACACACACGCACACACACACGCCATCATAAGAACTGATGGGCAGGTCTAATATCGACCCCGTCAACATACCTTCACAAATAAGTGCTTACGGAGCAATCATATGGTGCCCGCACAAGTGGTGCCCGAGTCAAATCACATCTGACACGCACTCCACACACACATTACACACACTCGCCGTACATATTCCGCTGTGAACTCAAAGTACTATTGACTTCATAATAATACACTCCTGTTTGTATACACAGTCCTGACAACTCTCTCTATCTTAAAAAGGGGGCAATTTGGGATTCGAAAAACAACAACAAAGCGATGACCCCCCCCCCCACCACCACTCTTTAAGATCAAGACCAAGACCGTTTTAACCATGTTTTGAAGCTAGACAGTTTTGTTCACCATTTCCATCGTTTTGTCAAACAATGGAGTGAATAAGATAGTTAGGTTAGGGTATGTGTAGAGAAATCATGCACCATGCTGAAAGCCTGATAAATAACACAACCAACCACAATATCTGAGACCTGCCCACACAGAAAAACATCATAATCTAGCCACTAAATTAAGGTGATTGATATATATTTATATTTCAATCAACTGTGTTGTTTCTCATCAATGTGATAACATTGCAGAAAAAAGAAAAAAATAGATAGTTAGGTTGGAGGTGTCTGGGGGGCGTAATACCCAGACTTGCAACCTGGATTTTTTTTCCGGGTTCAAATCTGATTTGGGACAATACTGATTAAAGTGCTATTAGTGGGTCTGTTTGCTGATTCTGTTTGCTAATGTTTGGTAATACCTTCCCCTGAGAACCTCCACTTACCCTAACCACTTACAGCCCAACACTAAACCTCGCTCAACGTACACCAGACACACTCTTGACAGGGAAACACACTCTTGACATGCAAAACGCACCATCACGCTTGACACAACCCTTATCCACCACTTGATCTGAACTTCAAAGTCAAGCCTTTGGTTTTCACTTCAACAGCCTGAAGACAGACACGTGCACACACACACACACACACACACAGATGCACACACACACACACACACACGCACACACACACACACACACACGCACACACTCCCCTAGCCAAACATATCGATCCTAGTGTCAGCTCGTCGAGGACACAGTACAGAATGTGACCCATTAGAGAGAGAGAGAATTGTAATTCTAAAAAGCCTACATAAATGCTTTATATCACA
This sequence comes from Nansenia antarctica, assembly GCF_963989245.1. NCBI lineage: Eukaryota > Metazoa > Chordata > Actinopteri > Argentiniformes > Microstomatidae > Nansenia > Nansenia antarctica. Next base: position 67,783,867 of record NC_137676.1, read on the forward strand.
GATTATAGGCTATACAAACATTCTCAATCATATACTAGAGAGAGAGAGAGAGAGACAGAGAGAGAGAGAGAGAGAGAGAGAGACAGAGAGAGAGGGAGAGAAAGAGAGAGACAGAGAGACAGAGAGAGAGAGAGGGAGAGACAGAGAGAGAGGGAGAGAAAGAGAGAGAGAGACAGAGAGAGAGAGAGGGAGAGACAGAGAGAGAGAGGGAGAGAAAGAGAGAGAGAGACAGAGAGAGAGAGGGAGATCTGTAAAAGACTATGTAACCATTTTGAGGTATTCCATGTTATAACCAGAACCTGATTGGGATTGGTTACATGAGAACCAGTAGGGCTTCCGTGTACTGCAACTTCATATATAAAACTCTCCTTGGCCTGGTCCCAACCTATCTGTGTACATTATCTCCTCAGAAACGATGAACATTATAGCCTCCGCTCACAGGACACTTAACAATCGCATGCTCCGTGTGCTCGTACTGTGCTGGGCGTTTAATTACGCTGCCTCCTCTGCCTGGAATAGTCTGCAGAAAGACTTCAAATTAAAATAACTAATCAGTTATGATGCTTTCATAACAATTTTAAAGGTCTTAGAAGGTGAAGGTATTGCGTGAAGGTGAAGCAATTGCCATTGCTTTTAATTTCAGCACCTGTGCCCGCCCAAAACCTGCTTTTTTAATTTCAGTATCTGTGCCCGCCCAAAACCTGCTTTTAAGTATTGGAAATTGTCATTGCTTTTAATTTCAGTATCTGTGCCCGCCCAAACCGGCTTTTAATTTCTTGTTATTTTGTATTATGTCATTGCTTTTAATTTCAGTACCTGTGCCCGCCCAAAACCTGCTTTTAAGTACTGGAAATTGTCATTGCTTTTAATTTCAGTATCTGTGCTCGCCCAAACGTGCTTTTAATTTCTTGTTATTTTGTATTATGTCTATCTGTGTATTGAATGTATGCCTGTGTCCTTTTGCTGCCACTCTTGGCCAGGTCCCTCTTGGAAAAGAGATTCCTTATCTCAATGAGGTCACCTGATTAAATAAAGGTTTAATAAAAATGTTTTTTTTTAAAAACTTCAACAGGGCCTTGGAGGTAACCTCATAGGGCATCTGTAACCTGGAAGGCTTTTTTTGTAACATTTGTTAGAGGGTTTTCTATTCTTCCATTGGGGCATGTCTATCAAGGACAGAATAAACAACGACTTTGCTTTTTAATCTCAGCCGTGTCTCTGATACATTCCTTAAACAAACAGACCTCTAGCCTTATCTCCCCATCCAGCCAGACAGAGAACACCGAAAATGAACGAAGGCATATTCATCTCACCCTAAAGTCAAAAACCGTTCATGTTGCAAGCGTCTGCTTGAACCGTGTCATCATTTATACTACCCCCTGAAATCTTTCTATCTATCAGGGGCGGTTTAAGTGATGACACAGTTCAAGCTTGCACTTGCAACATGAACGATTTTTGACTTAGGGGTGAGATGAATATGCCTCCGTTCATTCTGAACGCTCTGCGTTGGTTGGGAGTTGGGATGGAAGGCTGGAGGATTGTTTTCAGTGTGGTTTATTTTAGTTTACTTTATTTGGATCCCCGTTTGCAGCAGCTACTCCAGATGTCCTTTTTGAGTCACCGAAAAAAAATGCCTCTCTTTATAACACGATGCCAATGACAATTGATCATTTAATTGAATTGTCATTATATTAATTAATTCAGTCACTACCTATCTTCCGCCGTAGATTGAAGACCCATCTCTTCAGGGTACATTTTAACTGTCCCTTCTAAAGACCTCCTCATCCCCACTACCCGCCTGAACAGATGCTTGACTGTATTTTTATTTTTTAATAAAAGCAATTCTTCCTTCTTCTAACATTGGGACTGTCAACGGTCCCCGATTTTGGCATAGATAACTTTTTCTCATGATGACTGATGGATTGAGATGATTCACTTTAGTTAGAAACAAATTAATTTGTTTGATAATTTGTTTGGATAAAGGCGTCTGCTAAACACCAAAAATGCAATGTAAATGTAAATTGCGTGTGTATTTGCGTATGTGTGTGGGTGGGTGCACGCATGCCTTCGTGACCTCAAATTGCCATCAATTTTAAGTATACATGAATGCCCGCCCCCGCCTGTGATCACAGTCGTCAAAACGTATGTGTGTTTTATGCAGAAACGTTTATCTCTGATTAATCTGCTGTGTGAACTGAGGCGAGAGGAAGGAGCGATAACCGACTGGGATGGAAGTGCAGCCACTAGAGGAGAGCAGCACACTGGCTTATGCTGATGAATTAGCTAAATAGCTAGCTAGCACTGATGATGCTTAATGGAATGTTATGCACACACACACAGGCGCACGCGCACACAGAAACACACAGAAACACACACACAGAAACAGACACACACACAAAAACAGACACACACACAGAAACACACACACGCACGCACAAATAATGCTTAATAGAATGTTATGCACACACACACAGACACGCACGGGCACAGAAACACACACACTCACACGTACGCACGCACACACAGAAACACACACACAAGCACGCACAGAAGAAAAAAAAAAACGCAGGCACACACACAGAAACACACGCACGCACACACAGAAACACACACACTCCAAACATCGGTCTGCAGAAATGGTTCACTTAAGATACTGACAGCCAGGATAGCAGGGCCCAAGGTCTGTGTGTGTGTGTGTGTGTGTGTGTGTGTGTGTGTGTATGTGTGTATGTGTGTGTGTGTGTGTGTGTGTGTGTGTGTGTGTGACAGGGGGGCGGGGTGGTTGGGGGAGAACTCTTTTTCAGCACAAAATCTGTCTGTTATTGTTTCTCTAGCTCTAAATAAACGAGTCTGGACACACACACACACACACACACACACACAAACACAGACACACACACACATACACACAGACCACTCACACAGACACACACACACACAGAAACACACACCACTCACACAGACACACACACACACACACAGAAACACACACACAGACCACTCACACAGACACACACAGACACACACAGCCCTTCAGTGAAGGAGGGAGAGTGACAGATGAATGAGGGATGGTTTGAGAAGCTCTGTGTTGCAGTAATTGGATTTGAATGGGCTGTCATTATACTGAAGATAGTGGAGAGAGAGAAGCTTGCATATCTCTCTCTCACACTCACCGACACACACACACTCACCGACACACACACACACACACACACACACACACACACACACACACACACACACACACTCACACTCACCCACACAGACACTCACCGACACACAGACACACATCACACACACACACGCTTACAATAAGTTGGGAAAATCCTTCACGGCACTCATACAATTCCCGGCGCAGAGAGAAATCTAGAACACGGAGCCGCTGTGAAGCGTGAAAACTGTACGAAGCGCATTAGAGACGCCGCATGACCCGACCGTCTTCTTGACAGAGGAACTTCAGCTCTGCACTTCTGAATGCAGCCGGGCTCCTCAAGGCTAAGTTTGTACTCGGCTGAATAACTTTCAGCTTTTCATCGGCCCGCGTGTGTGTGTGTGTGTGTGTGTGTGTGTGTGTGTGTGTGTGTGTGTGTGTGTGTGTGTGTGTGTGTGAAGCAGGGACCGGTGGTGGTGGAGAGGAAAGGTCACGTAGCCTCTGGTTAATGAGAGTGAGTGGGTGGATGATGCTAACCCCCGCCGCCTCGCGCTAAACGTTCCGTATCTGCCTGTCTGTCTGTCTGTCTGTCTGTCTGTCTGTCTGTCTGTCTGTCTGCCTGCCTGTCTGTCTGTCTGTGTCTATGTCTGTCTGCCTGTCTGTCTGTCTGTCTGACTGTGTATCTGTCTGTCTGTGTATCTGTCTGTCTGTCTGTCTGTCTGTGTATCTGTCTGTCTGTCTACCTGTCTGCC
>NC_137676.1:67805269-67810269 GCF_963989245.1 Nansenia antarctica
ACGCCACACCGCATGCTGAAAGCAGCTCCCCCGCCAAGCAAAGCTCGCTAGAAGCAGCGCGTGTGTGTGTGCGTGTGTGTGTGTGTGTGTGTGTCTGTGTGTGTGCATGTGTGTGTGTGTCTGTGTGTGTGCATGTGTCTGTGTGTGTGCATGTGTGTGTGTGTGTGTGTGTGCGTGCATAGAATTGTCCGTCTTCCCTGCTGGTTTTGAGATGACCTGTTTCTGATTGGATCTCTTGCCCTGGGGGGGGGGAGGGGCTAGAGATAGGCTTAGACTTCTGATTGGGTCACGTCCCCGGGGGGAAGGACAGAGGAGAGATCAGATCAACAGCCAGGCTATCTGCTGCCTCCTACACTGTCTGGCTGAAAGGTCACATGCACACACACACACATGTACACACACATGGACACGCATGGACACACACACACAGACACGGACACATGAACATCCGCTCACACACACATGCACACACACACACACACATGGACACACACACACACACACATGCATAGGGGTGGAAACAGACACACAGACAGACACACACACACACATACAAACATACACACACGCACGCACACACACACACACACACACACACAGACACACGCACGTGCATGAGGGTGGAGACAGACACAGACACACACACGCATACACACGCACACACACACGCACACCCTCTGTATTGAAAGCGAAAACCGGTATTATTTGAAGGATTTCTAAATGGGAGAGGTCAAAGACACACACACACGCAGGCACACACATACATACACATACACACACACACACACACACGCACACACACAACAAACAGACCACCTCTTAGGGGAGACATTACCTTTACCGACCCTGTAGAGAGAGAACGCGCACGCGCACACACACACACACACACACACACACTCACACAGACACTCTCACACATGCACACACACACACTCCATCGAGTCCTCACAGAGGACAGGGAGGGTCAACAGGAAGGGTAATTGTAACTAAACAGACCAGTGAGGCTCAGGAGAGCACAGGGCCACGGCCGCATTCCAACACTGGTGACTGGATTCCTAGCTTCCTCTCCTCCTCTCCTCTCCTCGTCTCCTCTCCTCATCTCCTATCTGGCCTCATCACTGACGGAGGAGTGACGATGATGGTGGCCAAGGAGTGAAGACAAGGAGGCAAGGAGACAAGGAGAGTAGACAAAGAGAGGAGACAAGGAGAGGAGACAAGGAGAGGAGACAAGGAGAGGAAACAAAGATAGGAGACAATAGGAGGAGACAAGGAGAGGAGACAAGGAGAGGAGACAAGGAGAGGAGACAAGGAGAGGAAACAAAGATAGGAGACAATAGGAGGAGACAAGAGGAGGAGACAAGGAGAGGAGACAAGGAGAGGAGACAAGGAGAGGAAACAAAGAGAGGAGACAAGGAGAGGAGACAAGGAGAGGAAACAAAGGGAGGATGTTCTCTGACTATTGGGACGTCGCTCCACTCTGCATTAACAAAAACACCACCCTGCTCTCTCTAGTCATAGAGAACTAGACGCCTGGCTCACTGTACACAGCTGCTCACTGATCTCTCACTCTCTCTCTCTCTCTCTCTCACACACACACACACACACACACACACACACACACACACACACAGCATCTGGAAGACTTGAGCGTAGAGACGCGTCACAGCAGGAGTCAGCATTGATGACCTGAAGTGTGAAGCAATCAGAATCAGAATTGCTTTTATTACATCAATGTTCGGGTACGCAGAGAAAAACTCTTGGGTTCAGGTTCATTCAACAATGGCATGGCAGCAGAAAAAAATCTATAAAAAATCAATAATAAAATAAGCAGGATATAAAAACAACAATCAATAACAGCGATAGCGTCAATGGTAGCAGTAGCAGCATAGTGCAAATAGCAGCAATAACAGAATCAGAAGTAATAGCAGCAGAGCTCAAGTCAACATATCAACATTATTGATGTAATCAACATTACGGGAACTGCAAGTAATAGGTTGTGCAGTTCAAGTAGGTGGTGTTCATGTATTCAGGTAGTCATAATATATATTGTTAATGCAGTGGGCGGGTGATACGAGGGGGAATTTTCCCTTATGCCAGTGCATTTCCCTAGAAGCCTGATTGCCTGTCAGAAATGGCTGTTCGACATCCTCTGGGTTATAGCCCCGAGGAGAGAGAGAGAGAGAGAGAGAGAGAGAGAGAGAGAGAGAGAGAGAGAGAGAGAGAAAGAGAGAGAGAGAGGGAGGGTGGGATGGAGAGAGATACAGAGAGGAGAGAGAAAGGGAGGGATGGAGAGAGAGGGATACCAGAGAGGAGAGAGAAAGGGAGGGATGGAGAGAGAGGGATACCAGAGAGGAGAGTGAAAGGGAGGGTGGGGGCGATGGAGAGAGACAGAGAGGAGAGAGAGAGGGAGGATGGGTGGAGAGGGAGACAGAGAGGAGAGAGAGAGGGAGGATGGGTGGAGAGGGAGACAGAGAGGAGAGAGAGAGGGAGGATGGGTGGAGAGGGAGACAGAGAGGAGAGAGAGAGGGAGGATGGGTGGAGAGGGAGACAGAGAGGAGAGAGAAAGGGAGAGTTGGGAGGGGGGTGGAAAGAGAAACAAGATTAGAAAGATTAGAAATTATGCAAGCAATCTAACTGATAGCATTTGAATTCGTTCTGCCAATCTCCAAAACTGAGAATAGATAAATAATTAAATTAAATAAAATGCTGTGCATGCTTTATGAGTATTATTTTCACATGTTGTGTCTCAGGTTTTCTGTCCTTTTCTTCTTCTGTGAACGTAGGATGACACCCTGGTCTTTCTATCATATTAAGCCACTCACCACTTGTGATGTATAGTAAATAATGAGTATAATATACGTATAACTAATGATGAGTATACTTGTGATGTATACTAAATAATATGGAAGAGTGGCATCTTAAAGATAGAGTCCGCAACACAACCACAACACAAATGCAACCACAATACAACTACAACTACACAACACAACCCAAACACAACCGCAACACAACACAACCCAAACACAAGCACAACACAGCATTTTTTTTTTTTTTTTAATTGTTGCCATTTAGCAGACGCCTTATTCCAAAGCGACTTACAATCGATACATTTGACTGAAGTAAGTGAATCATCAATCCATCAGTTGTAGCAGGAAAAGTAATCTAGCTCAGGCCAGCGGCCATCGGCAGTCGTCGTGCTAGTCGTCGGGTAATAGAAATCTTAGGAGAAACACTAGAGGGGGAAGCAGGTTTCTCAGGAGAGACAGTGCTGGTGGGGGTAGTAGTTCGAACCGGGGACCCTGCGGTTACATGGTCAACGCTTAACCGGCTACGCCACCTAAGCGCCCCGTGACTCTGCATTTCTGACAACCGTGGGAAGCTCGTTCCACCAGCAGGGAGCCAGTGTAGTGAAGAGACGTGACCGGGCAGCGTGACTGTTGTGTTGGCATAGAGGTGGTGGGGCCAGTCAGCCAGCAGAGGTGGAGGAGCGGAGTGAACGGGCTGAAGTTTGGGGGGTGACCATTGCTTGCAGGTTGGCAGGGACTGTCCTTTTTTGCCGACCAGTAGGCGAGCACCAGGGTCTTGAATCTGATGCAAGCTGCTATCGGGAGCCAGTGAAGGGTGCGAAGGAGGGGAGTAACATGAGAGAATGTGGGCAGTGTCAGAGATGCCCACTTCTGAGAAGATGGAGAGAAGGATCTGGTGGTTTACTGTGTCAAAGGCAGCAGACAGGTCCAGGAGAATGAGAACAGAGGAGAAGGAGGAAGCTTGAGCAGAGTGGAGGGCCTCCGTGACAGCAAGGGGAGCAGTCGCAGTGGTGTGCCCCAGCCTTAAAGCCGGATTGGTGGGGGTCCAGGTGTTTCTTCTGACGGAGATAGTCAGTCAGTTGTTTAGATGCAGCACGTTCAAGGGTTTTAGAAGGGAAGGAGAGAAGGGATACTGGCCTGTAGTGGACAGAGGACGGGTCAAGGGTTGGTTTCTTGAGGAGAGGCTTGACTGTCTATTTTGAAGGCACCTGGGACAGATGCAGTTGATAAGGAGGACTTGATTACGGTGGTAAAGAAAGAAAGGATGTCAGAGGGAATGGATTGGAGAAGAGGGGAGGGGATGGGATCGAGAGGGCAGGTGGTTTCCCGCTTAGATGTGATCAGTGTAAGAATCTCATCAGAGGAGAGGGGGGGGGAAAGATGATAAGCCAGAGACCGAGTGTAGTGCAGAGAGTCTGGAAGGGGTATTAGCAGTGTTGGTGGGAGGAAGAGAAAACGTGCTGTTAATGTCATCAACCTTTTTTTCCGAAGTAGGTGACGAAGTCATCGGCAGACAGGGAGGAAGGAGGAGGGGGAGGAGGTGGGTTGAGGAGTGTGGAGAATGTGGAGAACAGTTTCCTAGGATTAGAGGCAGAAGATTGGAATGATAGTAGGACGCTTTAGCAGCTGATGCGGAGGAGGCGTAGTTGGAGAGGAGGGAGTGATAAAGGTTTAGGTCATCAGGACAAGTCTTTCTCCATCTCCTCTCAGCTGCCCTGAGCTCTATTCCACAAGCATGTCGGGTTTCAGAGCCACAACACAACCACAATCCAAAAACAAGCACAACACAACCACAACACAACACAGCCACAACACAACACAACCACAACACAACACAGCCACAACACAACACAACCACAACAATAACACAACCACAACACAGCCACAACAAAACCACAACAATAATACAACACAACCACAACACAACCACAACACGACCACAACACAACCGCAACTCAACTGCAACACAACCATAATAATAATAATACATTAGACTTATATAGCGCTTTTCTAGACACTCAAAGACGCTTTACAAACTATAACAAACTTTACAAACCATAACACAACACAACCACAACACAACCGCAACACAACACAACCACAACCGCAACACAACACAATCACAACCGCAACTCAACCGCAACACAACCAAAACTGAATCTAGCAGTCTCTAGCATATGGAATTTCCTTACA
>NC_137676.1:67815269-67817769 GCF_963989245.1 Nansenia antarctica
CATCATCACTGCTCAGCGTGAGAGCGCGTTGCTCATATCGCTGCCGTGGCAACACTGCGTGAAATGAGAGGCCTTATCCATTTTGAGTGTTTCTTAATGAAAGTGCTGTGGATGGTGTGTGTGTGTGTGTGTGTGTGTGTGTGTGTGTGTGTGTGTGTGTGTGTGTGTGTGTGTGTGTGTGTGTGTGTGTGTGTGTGTGTGTGTGTGTGTGTGTGTGTGTTGCAGAGTGTAGCTCCCCCAAGTTATTTAAGAAAATCAAAGACCATACAAAAGCAAATATGTATTCTTGTATTTGACCTTGACTGGTGATTCTTTCGTTGTTTACTTCACAGCTCCTTCTCCCTCCAGAGTTTCAGTCCATCACAGATGGTCCTCCGTTGAGACACTCCTTAGAGTAGACAACGGGCAAAAATCATAATCCATTGTTTTATAATCCGAGTTTTTTTTTTTTTGCACACAAGAGGTTGATAAGGATTCCCTGACGTAAACGTCAACAAACATAATCCATCAATCTCCCTATAATCATTACCCAATTCAGTTCAGTTTAAAAAGGGCGGCCATTTTGCCTCGTCTTGCCTCAACTGTTTCAGCCAGGGGCCATCGTTCAAGAACAGGTCTAGGGTCAGTGTTCCCTAGCTCTCAACAGTCACACCCTGACCATTATAGAACACACAGAACTGTTCTCAGATCAGTGTCTGGAGATTACACGCAGGCTCCAATCCTTTTTCAAACCTCTTAATCAACAGCAGCTGTGCCTGTCAATCAAACAACCTCATTACTGAGCAGCAGCTCCACCCAGTGACAGGTAGCACCTGGTGGCGCGTTCAGGATCACTAGGTTTCGTTCAGAAGTGTTTAAAACTGTTTAATGATGTGAAGAAAAAAAAATATGGATGCAAATATTTCAGCTGCTCGGATCAAACTGTGTGGAGACGCTCTCAAGAGTGTCACCGCTGGCTGGGACGAAAGTCTGCACCTGCTTGTTTACAAAGCTGACACATGACCATCACTGGTATGATACAGGTGTGTGTGTGTGTGTGTGTGTGTGTGTGTGTGTGTGTGTGTGTGTGTGTGTGTGTGTGTGTGTGTGTGTGTGTGTGTGTGCGTGCGTGCGTGCGTGCGTGCGTGCGTGTGTGCGTGCGTGCGTGATGTTCCTGCATACAGGTGTGTGTGTGTGTGTGTTTGATTGATTGATTGATTGAAAACTTTATTAGAAGATTTGCAGAAGTAGGTACATGAAAGTACATATTACATACAAGGTCAACTAAAAGGATAAAAAACCCAAGAAAGCCACTGGCTTATTTCAATTGGGGTCCTTGATTCTCAATTCATCATTACATGTAAGACAGACAAAAAAACTAGTACTATCTACAAGATAATACAGACAAATAACTATTACTATCTACAAGATAAACATACATCCATCATGGGAAGAACAATACAACAAAACATAAGGTATGTACAGCGGGTAGGATAGGTGGGGACATACACCACAGGTGGGGGCGGGGGACAAAACACAAAGTATGTACAGTGGGTAGTTCGGGTCTTTTAATCAGATTTTTGATTTAGAGGGTCCAGTTACGGATTGCAGCCTCCTGTAAATGTTTTTTGAGAGTGGTTTTGAAGGTGGGCAGTGTTTTGCACTCCTTTAAGATTATAGGAAGGGCGTTCCACATTTTTACTGCATAGTTTGCAAACGAGTTTAACCCCTTGTTTGTGGTGCAACGCGGTTGAACGTGGTTCGTGGAGCTTCCTCTGGTGTTGTATGTGTGGACGTTGTTCACTTTTTGGAAGTATGTTGACAGGTACTTGGGTGTCTTTGTGGTGTAGCGTATCTTGAAGACCAGGCCCAGTGCAAGCTGCTGCACTCTGTCAACTACTCGTAGCCAATCAAGGCTCAAAAAATGAGCAGCGGTTAGATGTGTCCTAGGGTTGAGGCCTAGCAGAAGCCTAACCAGTTTATTTTGGGCTGTCTGGAGTCTTGTTTTATGGGCCTTTGTGGTTCTATAGTACCATGATGTTACGGCATAGTCGAAGTGACATTGAATGAGAGCTCCTGATAGGGTCCTCAGTGTGTTTTTACTGACAAGTGAGGATATCCTGTACAAGAATCTAGTTCTATGGTTCACTTTTTTGATTACTTTTGCTGCCATTTTATCTCCGGAAAGATTTGCCTCTAAGATGGAGCCCAGGTATGTAACATCCTCTTTTCTTGTGATATTAATGTTACCCACTTTTATTTTAAAATGTTCAGCCTTTCTGAGTTTAGATGGGGATCCGTATAGGATGGTTTCAGTTTTACCTAGGTGTATTGATAGTTTATTGTCAGCTAGCCAGATGCAGATTCTACTCAGTTCAGTGCTTAGCGCTTTTTCCACCTGCAATATGTCCCTGTCAGAGACCAGCAGAGCTGAGTCATCCGCGAACAGGAACAAATTGCAATCACATGCTGATGACATGTCATTCACATATATTAGGAACATGTGTGTGTGTGTGTGTAT
>NC_137676.1:67820269-67830269 GCF_963989245.1 Nansenia antarctica
ACTTGCTCTGAATCAAATCACATGCAAAACAGCTGCTAGTAGCTATCAAGCCAGCGAGGAACATCGCTATTAACACCTAACTGCATATTTAGCACTTCACAATTTGATGCTGATACAACATCAACATGCTAAAACACATAACTACACGTAATTAGATCATCACACAGTCCTTGCTTTTGCACACGTCTTAAAACGTAAGTTTGTTTACAAGCCATGTATCACTTACCCAGTAGCCTGCAGCAGACTCCAATTCACAAGTGAAGTATGAATGAATGAATGGTCTTTATTGTCATTGCTATAGTACAGGTACCAAACAACGAAATTTGGGAGGGGGGGCTCCCCTGGTGTTAGGAAAGAAAACTAAAAACAAGAAGGGAAAAGAGCTGGTTTACATAAATAAAGGCTATGTACACTATCCACTATACTATACTATACAAATAAACACTGTGCTGTACTCTATGCTATGCTATACCTATTCTAACATTTCCTATCTCTGAACCTTATGTACCCGAGGGTTGTCATATTGCACATAGTGTTATTGCACATTCATTTAAAGTGTCGCAGTTTGCAGGTTTGAAATGTTCACAGTTGTGTATTTAGTCATCCTAAAACAGTTGTTTGTTATATCGAGTAGGCTCTTCAACACTGTTTGGTCATTTGTGCGACTTGAGTAATGCCGACATGCCGACCTTTTCACCAGACCGTGTCATGTGACATATTATATATTTGACCCACTCTTAGTCAATCGATTCACACTCCAGTCAATGAGGCAGAGTAGGTCTCTGTGCCCTGGTCCCAGCGAGCCACTGAACCCCCTGACCGGGCCTGGCTAGGGACTGATGACCTGGCCTGGCTAGGGACTGATGACCTGGCCCGGCTAGGGACTGATGTCCTGGCCTGGCTAGGGACTGATGACCTGGCCCGGCTAGGGACTGATGACCTGGCCCGGCTAGGGACTGATGACCTGGCCTGTGTAGGGACTGATGACCTGGCCTGGCTAGGGACTGATGACCTGGCCCGGCTAGGGACTGATGACCTGGCCTGTGTAGGGACTGATGACCTGGCCTGGCTAGGGACTGATGACCTGGCCTGGCTAGGGACTGATGACCTGGCCTGGGTAGGGACTGATGACCTGGCCTGGCTAGGGACTGATGATCAGGGATTGCGTCAACTCCCTTCCAATTCTTCTAGAATGTTTGTTTACTTCCAGAATTGACGGAATTGAAATTTAGAAGTCACAGACAGAACCCCATGAATGACAGACAGACAGACAGACAGACAGACAGACAGACAGACAGACAGACAGACAGAACCCCATTAATGACAGAGACAGACAGAACCCCATGAATGACAGCGATTTATTTATTTATTTCTCCAGACACAGATTAATCCCAGTGCCGGACTAAATCACACAACCTATCGGAAAAAAACCTCCACTTAGGATGTTCTTTTTCTTTCTTTTTTTTCTTCTTTTTTTTTAAAGTCTAGGATTAGGTTTAATCTGTGTCTAGAGAGACAAGTCCTACTACATCTCTGGTGGTGTTCCTTCCGGAAGCTTCTGGAAGCTAGATGCCACGTCTGGGTCACTAAGAGTGTTTTTCACAAAGAACAACATTAATAAGAGCCGGCTTTCACCAGGCACTCACTCACTCTCTCGCTGAAACTCAGGGGCATTCAATAAGAGCATGTGTCCAATTTTTTAAAAATCCATATTCGTCTCCCCCCCCCCCCCCCTTAGAGAGAGAGACACAGACACACGCCACACACACACACACACACACACACAGACACACACACACACACACACACACACACACACACACGCTCATGACAGGAGTGTGTGTTATTTCCCCCGTGTCCCAGAATGGCAGGGTTGAGTAGGAACACTGGAACATCTGCTCTATAATCCTGTAATGAGAAAACCAGCCGTACACACACACACACAAACACACACACACACACACACACACACGCACACAAAGCAAAGCAACTGTAATCTCTCAGGCACAATGCAGCACTCTTAATCCCAGTCTCTCTCTCTCTCTCTCTCTCTCTCTCTCTGTCTCTCTGTCTCTCTCTCTCTCTCTGTCTTTCTCTCCAAAACTATCCACCCTACTGCCTACTGCTCCAGACAGACAGACAGACAGACAGACATGTCAGACAGACAGACAGACATACAGACATGTCAGACAGAGAGACAGACAGACATTTAAATGTTTTATATCTTTGGCATTTAGCAGACACCTTTATCCAAAGCAACTTACAACAAATACATTTGTCTAAGTGAATCATCTATCCATCAGTCATCGTAACAAAAGGTAATCTATGCTCGGGCCAAAGGCCTTTGTCAGTCAAAATGCCAGAAGAAGAAAGAATTATTATGTTTTTATTTATTTTATTTTTTTATTTCCATAGAGAAACAATACTGTAGAGGAGATGGAGAGGTTTCAAGAGGGACAGTTAAGGTTAGCCTAAAGAGATGGAGGTCTCCAGTCTACAGTGGAAGATAGGGAGTGACTCTGCAGTCCTGACAGCAGTGAGAAGCTCGTTCCACCAGTGAGGGGCCAGGACGGTGAAAAGCTGTGACCGGGTAGCACGACTGCTGCACCCCCGTAGAGGCGGTGGTGCCAGTCGACCAGCAGAGGTAGGAGAGCGGAGTGAACATGTCGGTGTTTGGGGGCTGACCATTGCTTGCATGTAGACAGGGGCAGAAAGACAGAGAGAGAGAGAGAGAGAGAGAGAGAGAGAGAGAGAGAGAGAGAGAGAGAGAGAGAGAGAGAGAGAGAGAGAGAGAGAGAGAGAGAGAGAGAGAGAGAGAGAGAGAGAGAGAGAGAGAGAGAGAGAGAGAGAGAGAGAGAGAGAGAGAGAGAGAGAGAGAGAGAGAGAGAGAGAGAGAGAGAGAGAGAGAGAGAGAGAGAGAGAGAGAGAGAGAGAGAGAGAGAGGTAGAGAGACAGAGAGGTAGAGAGACAGAGAGGTAGAGAGACAGATAGACAGACAGACAAACAGAGAGACAGACAGACAGACAAAGAGGCAGATAACAGAGAGACAGATAGATAGACAGACAGAGAGACAGAGAGTGAGACAGAGACAGAGAGAGACAGAAGCAGAAAAAGAGAGACAGAGACAGACAGACAGGCAGATAGGCAGAGAGAGAGAGTGAGTGAGAGGGAGAGAGAGACATACAGAGAGACAGACAGACAGACAGACAGACAGAACCTGATTTTACATTTGAAAGAGAGGCCTTGCTCCGTGTCCGTATCAGATTATTCAGGATTAAACTAGGACTCTCAGAACCAGCACTAGTTTTACATACATCAGATTAATATGTGACGTGCGTGTGTGTGTGTGTGTGTGTGTGTCAGACTGGTGTGTCTGCAAGTGCTCTGATTGGTTGTCGATGTTTTGCGTGTTGGAAATGAGACTTAGCGAGGCCTACATTTTACAATATTACACTGGCTGTGTTTGTGTGTGTGTGCGTATGTGTGTGTGTGTGTGTGTGTGTGTGAGTGTACCATACCAAAAAAAAAAAATTCTAAAACAGAGGATTCCGTATCCAAGCAAGCGATGCACTCCTAAATCTTTTAAACCGTCAGAAGTCATTGTCTTTTTGATGGTGACATGCACACACACACACACGCACACGCACGCGCACACGCACACACACACACACAGGCACACACACATACATATAGAAGCAACACAGTAGCATGTTGAAGCACGATGTCACAACTCTCTCACACGGACATCCAGAGATAGATGATGACAAAAGCACATCACGCTTTGTTTACGACTAGAGAATAAGAAAGGGAGAAAGGGACAAAGAGAGAGAGAGAAGGAGAGAGAGAGAGAAAGAGCGCGAGAGAGAGAGAGAGAGAGAGAGAGAGAGAGAGAGAGAGAGAGAGACTTGAGAGGGGGGGGGGGGGAGAGACGGACAGAGGGACAGACAGAGAGAGAGAGAGAGACTTGTCACAGTTAACTCAGAGAGAGAGAGACGGACAGAGGGACAGAGAGAGAGAAATGGTGATCTTTCTCTTTCTCTCTTTTTCAGCTGGGCTGAAAATCAATAACACTTCTGCTCTCCTATTATTTTGCAGTGTCTCTGCCATTCCACCTAACACATGACACACACATACACGCACGCACCCACACACAAACACACACACACACACATACACGCACGCACCCACGCCAGTGGAGCCCCTAGACTTTTGGGGGCCCTAAGCAAACAACATTATGGAGGCCCCTGGTAAGGGTCTTAGGCGGGTGACGATGTGGACATTTTAAAATGTATTTATTTCCCTGACACTAAAATATAATACGGTTTTACGAAGTTCGCGCATATGCGCGCGCTCGTGTGTGTGTAAGTAAAAAAAACAGTCTGAAAGACTAGCGTCTCTTTTACAAAGGAGCCCTGGCCAAGACAGCCACAATACAACAATTACATTTGACATAATAAAAGCACATAAAAACATGCAAAGCACATTACATAAAAACAGTAAAAACAGTACATGACCACAGGTACAGTAGCACACCTAGTACACATTGCGACATACTGGACCACAAGTAGCATACAAATTACATGCAACATGGAGCATGTAAATGATGCATGTAAATGCATGTAAATGATGGATCTTATCATGAATCATTTTTAAAGGCTTTAATATAGGCTACATGATGTATTAACTATTTATATTTTGTACCCAGATGTCAAATAAATACGTAACAAATGAATAGTTAACTTTAAAAAAAAAAAAAATGCCACGCTGAACCAATGAGAAGGACGGGGGGGCGGTGCTTCCCATCGGTCCGGCCTATCAGTGTCCTAGATTTGCCGCTCGCTCCGGGCGGCACATAGAATCCGTTCTATGGATAAAGGTCTCCAGACGTTTGGAGCGAGAGCAAAGCGGAAGTGGAAACGGCTGGCACCGCGAGACTAGCCAGCTATCAATAAACTACAATTCATCAGAGCAATTGCGCGTCATCTCCCTGTCATCAGAATGATCACGCCCCTTTTTCGGTGCTTCCCATCGGTCCGGCCTATCAGTGTCCTAGATTTGCCGCTCGCTCCGGGCGGCACATAGAATCCGTTCTATGGATAAAGGTCTCCAGACGTTTGGAGCGAGAGCAAAGCGGAAGTGGAAACGGCTGGCACCGCGAGACTAGCCAGCTATCAATAAACTACAATTCATCAGAGCAATTGCGCGTCATCTCCCTGTCATCAGAATGATCACGCCCCTTTTTGGGTGATAGAAGGGGAGAAGTTTGACTGGCGGTCAATGGGAATTTCTGGTCTTCGCTACTTTAATCCGATAAAATAAGAAAATCGTAGTGCTTTTTAGATATTAGGAGCCCAAATCCGATGGCCAGTTAGGCAAACTATATTATAGTGTCGTTGCCGATCAATGATCGACGTCGCTATATAGAGAAAATAATGAAATAGGGTTGATTCATCAGAGCAGTCATACGTCATCTCCCTGTCATCAGGGATTTGTAGTTCTTCATTTGATTTGCCGTGTAAATCCCCAGACTGCCCAAATCCGATTGCCAGTCAGGCAAACAATTATATAGTGTCGTTGCCGATCAATGATCGACGTCGTTATATGGAGAACATTTATGAAATAGGCAATGAATGTGTGTCCTTTCAGTCTGCCTCCATGAACCACCCGACCCAAAGGCCTGAGGTGTTGTAGGAGGTATGAATATGATTTAGGGGGTATTTAGTATAACAGGCTAATGGGTTTATTGTGAGTTTACTTTGATTGTTTGTTTATTGCCTAGATCACCGTATTGAGAAGTCATATGGTTATGGGGGGTGATATTGCAAGGTAATTTAAGCACCTGCGCACCTTGCATGGTGGTAGTGGAGAGAGAGGGGAGCGATGTATTTTTGTTGACCGCATTATACGCATATTCTATACGCATTGTTTGTTATTTTTCTGGTTTTGATCGCTTATGGATTATTTTTGTACGTCGCCAAGTTTGACTGTTCTATTCAATAAATGTCCAATGTGACAATTGCCCTCCTCCACCGGCCCTAGTTTTGGATCTAGCTTGCTGTTCATTATTTTCATGATAAAACGTCATAACATCTTCATATACACCATACAGTAGACACTGAACAGTAGACATAAGACATGTTCATAAATGTTTATCTTATATGTGTATATGTTTGTGAATATGTCTATATCTGTTTTTTTGCACCTTCGGAAGAGCCACTACAATTTCATTGTATAGGCAACTGATTAACAGTAGGCTACTTTGGCAAATGCCCATTGAACAGATTTATTTATTATCCTATCTTAAGAAAACTAATGTAACACTCCCATCTGGGAAAAAAAAAATGTGGGAAAAAAAATGTGAAATTTTTTTGGGGGGGGGAAATATTTGGAGGCCCTTTTTGTTTGGTGGCCCCAAGCAATTGCCTTGGTTGCCTCTATGGACGGGGCGCCTCTGACCCACGCATACACACACACTGGGATACTGTATCTATCTGCCAAATATGAGGGTTTGATCAATACACTAATATCAGTGTTTACACCCGACAGACATCTGCGTCTCCTTCTCCTCTCTCCTCCTTCTCTCCTCCTTCTCTCCTCCTTCTCTCCTCCTTCTCTCCTCCTCTTAATGCTCAGGTATCACACACACACACACACACACACACACACTCCCTTACACTGCGATCCTGTGTGAATGGGAATGAGTTGGTTTGTGCTCTGTGTTGGTTGCATAAACTCACATTAGCAGTCTGTGTTAAACTCACATTAGCCCTGAGTGTGTGTGAGTGTGTGTGTGTGTGTGTGTGTGTGTGTGTGTGTGTGTGTGTGTGTGTGTGTGTGTGTGTGTGCGTGCGTGTGTGTGCCTCTGTGCGTGTGTGTGTGTGGATGTGTGTGTGTGCGTGCGTGCCTCTGTGTGTGTGTGTGTGTGTGTGTGTGTGTGCCTCTGTGTGTGTGTGTGTGTGTGTGTGTGTGTGCGTGCGTGTGTGTGCCTCTGTGCATGTGTGTGTGTGTGTGTGTGTGTGTGGATGTGTGTGTGTGCGTGCGTGCCTCTGTGTGTGTGTGTGTGTGTGTGTGCATGCATGCCTCTGTGCGTTTGTGTGCGTGTGTGTGTGTGCGTATGTGTGTGTGTGCGTGCGTGCGTGTGTGTGCGTGCGTGTGTGTGTGTGTGTGTGTGTGAGAGAGAGTATAATGGCTTGTTTGTTTATTTGCCGTTTGACACCGGTTCACCCCCTCCTATTGATTAACGCGCCTGCCTCTCGGTTCAGACGCCCTCCCTCCTCCCTCCTTCAGAATACCTCACGGAAACAAAACCAACACTTACTAACCACCCTGTCAGAGATGACACCTCCCTTCCTGCCATGAAAAAGACAGACATTCCATAACGCTAATAATAATAATAACCCTAACCGTGTTTTTATTTTTGTATATTTAACACAATTATTCCCCCCCCCCCCCACCCCACGTTTTCATCCTTGCACTGTCCCATCATCATCATTTTTTTTTCTCCATTTCTCCGCTGATCGTGCGCAGGCGTGCGGGTCACGGGTTTTTATTCCCGACATGCGACCGACGGCGGTTGAAGGACGCGCTGACGACGGGGGTTTATTCGTCCGCCGTCCGCCGCCGCACGCCTGCGCGTCGGGGAGAGGGTTCAGCCTGATCCGCTGATATCGATTAACGGTCGCTGGTTATTCCTCCTGGCACGAAAGGGCAGCCGGTCTAGATGGAGCGATCGTGTTTTGCGTGTGTACTGTCTGGGGCCCCGCCGTGGTTCGCTTATCTTTGACGCCCACCCCCCTCCCCCCTCCCCTCCCCTCCCCTCCCCTCCCCCCTCCCTGACATCTTGTTCAGGGCCTAGTTCTTCTCGCAGGCTGGATGTGGACATCTGACAGTAATTCGATCAGAAACATGGGAGCAGTACGTCTCCTCTACGTGTCTATATTCCCTTTGAGTTTGTGTTGCTCCTCTCGGCTGAGGAGGAGGCCCGTGTTTTGCCGTCACGTCGACTGTGAAGCTTGTCACGTTGGATCATATGGATAATATGGGGGAGGAGATACAAGTCAGAACAGTTTTATTTTTCTGTATTTCTGCATTTAAGTTCATTTGGTCGGTTAAATCCGGAGCGTGGGCAGAGGAGGTGCTGATTAACACGTCTGAGGCGGATTCTTTGGAGTTTTCTCACCTTTGTTTGACAACTTCAACCCAATAAAGACGTCAATCTCACTTCTTCTTCCATGAAAATATCTTTCATTAGGGCCACATTTGGTGCGTGTGTACACACACACACACACACACACACACACACACACACACACACACAGAGACACACCCGCTCGCACACAAGCGCATACACACACCACACACACACACAAACACCACACACACACACCACTTACGCACACACACACACCACGCACACACACACACACACACACAGAGACACACACACCATACACACGCACACACACACACACACACATACAGAGACACACACGCACACACCACTTACACACACACACACACACACACACACACACACATAGAGACACACACACACACACACACACACACACACACACACACACACACACACCACTTACATACACACACACACACCCCTCCTGTCTGCCCCTCAGATGGATGTGGAGGGCCGTGTCTGGTGTCTGCAGGGCTGGTTGAACAGATGACATACGGCGAGACGTCAGGTCACATGACACAGAAACAAACTACCCCTCCGTCCCCATCGATAAATCTATAGAGACCTATTAGCAGCCTGGGACACAGCCTCATCACTTACACACACACACACACACACACACACACACACACACGCACACAGACACACAGACACACACACAGACACTCACACACACATACACACACACACACACACACACACTCTCACACACACACACACACACACACACAAACAGACTATCGTCACTTCGACCCAGAGACAGCCTTGGTACTGCCCTTACACTCACTGTGTGTGTGTGAATGTTAACGTGCGTGTGCGTGTGCTCGTGTGATCAGTTCGACACGCAGGCAACCCTGTCACTGTCTAGCCTACCACACAGCGTGACGTGAGACTTGAATATATGTATTATTTATATCTGATTGACATAAGTATATATTATACATGTACTATATATATATATATATTATATATGTATTTCATGTATTTCAGGGGTTCGATGACAGACAAGCCTGTCTCCAGCACTGTGCACCCCTTGACCTGTCATTCTCACAGCATATCTCACTCGGCTTATCAGAGGAATAAATAGCCTCTCCTCTTCTCCCTCCATCTCTCTCTCTCTCTCTCTCTCCACTCCCTTCCATCTCTCTCTCTCTCCTCTCCTCCCTCTATCTCTCCACTCCCCTCCCCTCCATCTCTATCTCTCCACTCCCCTCCGGAGTCCATCTCTCTCTCTCTCCACTCCTCTCCATCTCTCTCCACTCCCCTCCATCTCTCTCCACTCCCCTCCCCTCCATCTCTCTCTCTCTCCATTCCCCTCCATCTCTCTCTCTCTCTCCACTCCCCTCCATCTCTCTCTCCACTCCCCTCCATCTCTCTCTCTCCTCTCCTCCCTCCATCTCTCTCTCTCTCCACTCCCCTCCCCTCCATCTCTCTATCTCTATCTCTCTCTCCACTCCCCTCCATCTCTCTCTCCACTCCCCTCCATCTCTCTCTCCACTCCCCTCCATCTCTCCCCTCTATCTCTCCACTCCCCTCCATCTCTCTCTCTATCTCTCCACTCCCGTCTGTCTCTCTCTCTATCTCTCCCCTCCCCTCCATCTATCTCTCCACTCCCCTCCATCTCTCTCTCCATCTCTCCACTCCCCTCCATCTCTCCCCTCTATCTCTCCACTCCCCTCCATCTCTCTCTCTATCTCTCCACTCCCGTCTGTCTCTCTCTCTATCTCTCCCCTCCCCTCCATCTCTCTCTCCACTCCCCTCCATCTCTCTCTCTCTCCACTCCCCTCCATCTCTCTCTCTCTCCAC
>NC_137676.1:67835269-67840269 GCF_963989245.1 Nansenia antarctica
GGGTGTGTGTGTGCGTGTGTGTGTGCGCGTATGAGTGAGTGTACTATAAAGTATGAGTATGTGTGCGGGTGTGTGTGTGTGTGTGTGCGGGTGTATGTGTGCGGTGTGTGTGTGTGTCTATCTACAGAGACAGGGGGGAGTGTGTCTAAACTGTTAGAAGATAATGCTACCCCAGTGTCACCCCACTCACTGTGAACTTATCTCACCGAAGAGAGCCTGGGAGGATGTGGAGGCCACCAGGGGAGGCTGGCGGAGGTAGAAACGGGAGGCCACCAGGGGAGGCTGGCGGAGGTAGAATCGGGAGGACCAGGGGAGGCTGGTGGAGGTAGAAATGGGAGGACAGGCTCATCGTAATGCATGGAATGTGTTGAGGGATGGTATCAAACGTGATTTCAGCAGTAGAGAAACTAGAACTACAATACTAGATCTACAATACTAGATGGTGGGATGCATCTCGGGGGGGGACGAGGCGGCGTACAGGGATGAGGTAGAGCAACTGAGCAAGCTGTGCAAGGTTAACAACCTGCTGCTGAACAAGTCAAAGACCCAGGAAATCATCGTAGACTTCAGGAGGAAAAAGTCCGAGATCCAGCCCCTGCTCATCGACGGAGAGAGCGTGGAGAGAGTCTCAACCCTCCGATTCCTGGGGATGCACATGCGGGATGACCTGACCTGGAAGGACAACACAAAAGCCACCATCAAGAGGGCACAACAGCGGCTATACACCCTGAGAGTCCTCAGGAAGGAACACAGCAAGCAGGAGATACTAGCACTTTGAGATTCTTGGAATGTAAAGTGCTTTATAAATACAATCCATTATTATTATTATTATTATTATACTGGTGACCTTCTACCGCGGCGCAGTGGAGAGCATCCTCACCTACGGCATCTGCAACTGGTTCTCCAGCTGCACAACAGCGGAGAGAAATGCGCTACAGAGAGTCGTGAGAACAGCACAGAAGATCACCGGCGCCCCCCTCCCCTCTCTGGAAGAGCTGTACAACACACGCTGTCTCAGGAAGGCCTCCAAGATCTCCAGGGACCCGACCCACCCTGGGTACGAACACTTTACCAGGCTGCCCTCGTAAAGGCGGTTCAGGACCCTGGCCGCAAGGACAAACAGACTGAAGAACAGCTTCTACCACAGGGCCGTTCAGGCCCTGAAAACAGCAAAGACCTAAGTTCTGGGCCCTGGACAGTCTGGACGGATTGATGGCAGCTGCTGGACTGAAAAAATCAGGTGTAGTGCTGAGGCACAAACATGTACATTTCAAGCCTGCAAACTGCGACACTTTAAATAAATGTGAAATAATACTATTGTGCAATATGACAACCCTAGTCGTCTATCTGTACAGTATAGTACAGTGGATAGTGGACATAGCCTATATTTATGTAAACCAGCTCCTTCCCTTCTTGTGATTTTTTTTTTTAAAGTGTTTTTTTCCCCCCCTTTCCTAACACCAGCTGAGCCACCCCTCCTAAATGTCGTTGTTTGGTACCTGTACTGTAGCAATGACAATAAAGTCCATTCATTCATTCAGATCAACAATATTAGATCAACAATACTAGATCTACAAGACTAGATCTACAATACTAGATCTACAATACTAGATCAACAATACTAGATCAACAATACTAGATCAACAATACTTGATCTACAATACTAGATCTACAATACTAGATCAACAATACTAGATCATCAATACTAGATCAACAATACATGATCTACAATACTAGATCTACAATACTAGATCAACAATACTAGATCATCAATACTAGATCAACAATACTAGATCTACAATACTAGATAAACAATACTAGATCAACAATACTAGATCAACAATACTAGATCTACCATACTAGATCATCAATACTAGATCATCAATACTAGATCTACAATACTAGATCAACAATACAAGATCATCAATACTAGATCAACAATACTAGATCAACAATACTAGATCAACAATACTAGATCTACCATACTAGATCATCAATACTAGATCTACAATACTAGATCTACAATACTAGATCAACAATACTAGATCAACAATACTAGATCAACAATACTAGATCAACAATACTAGATCAACAATACTAGATCAACAATAGCTAGGAGATCAGATCACACACAAAGTTTCCATTTCTTTATAGAAAGAGAAACAATAATACCCTGAAAATAGGAATATGATTCTCAGAGAAAGTGTAAAGAATGGAGGGATGAGAGAGGGAGAGAGAGAGAACTGATAAAGATCAAATCACTTACTGAGACAATGATCAAGCGGTACAGAGGAGAGGTGTGTGTGTGTGTGTGTGTGTGTGTGTGTGTGTGTGTGTGTGTGTGTGTGCGCGTGTGTGTGTGTGTGTGTGTGTGTGTGTGTGTGTGTGCGGGGGGGGGGGGGGCACGGTGGGTGGGTAGGGTATAGCAATTTCCAGAAAACTTTTCTGTGATAGTATCACAATAGTTGGCCCCAAGACTGGACCTTAGACATCGCCTTGAAGGGGGTGAGATAAAGAGATAGAGAGATAGGGGGACGGAGGATGGAGGGAGGGAGGGAGGGAGGAAGGGATGGACAGATAAAGCGATAGTGATCTCCCCTCCAGTGTGACTCCCCTCCAGTGTGGTTACTGTCCTGGATGGACTCCAATCTTTACGAGTATGCACTCGCACACGCATGCACACACATACACATACACATAGACATACAGTAAGTCCAAACTTTGGACTGGTACTGTACGGATACACACACACACACACACACACACAGTAAGTCCAAACCTTTCACTGGTACTGGACACACACACACACACAGACACACACACACACACACAAACACACACACACACAGACACACACACA
Organism: Nansenia antarctica; assembly: GCF_963989245.1. Lineage (NCBI taxonomy): Eukaryota > Metazoa > Chordata > Actinopteri > Argentiniformes > Microstomatidae > Nansenia > Nansenia antarctica. Next base: position 67,838,130 of record NC_137676.1, read on the forward strand.
CACACAGACACACACACACACACACACACACAGACAGACACACACACACACAGTAAGTCCAAACTTTTGACTGGTACTGTACACATACACATACACACACACACACACACACACACACACACACACACACACACTCTGCCAGTCGGTAGAGGTAAACAAAAGGGGTGAGCAAGGACAGCTCCTGGTGATTCGATGATAATCAAGCGTGGCGTTTATTTAGCGTTTATTTACTGCTCATTCAACCCTCAGTGGTCGCTCCCTATGGCAGCGGAGCTATAATTCACGCCTGTGATTAAAAAGCTGGCTGGAAACTCAAAAGGCAGATTTTCTCCAATTGAATTCCCAATTCCTCACAGTTACACTGCATTAGCTCACAGCCTTACAGAGGAGGGAGGGAGGGAGGGAAGGCAGTGAGAGAGAGAGAGAGAGAGAGAGAGAGAGAGAGAGAGAGAGAGAGAGAGAGAGAGAGAGAGAACGGTGAAGGAAAGGGAGAATGAAATAAAGATAGGAGAGGAAGAGAGAGAAATAGAGAGAAAGGAGAGGGAGAGAGAGAGAAAGAGAGAGAGAGTGTGTTGCAGATTTAAGTGTTCTCCTCTCTGCCAGGATCACAGTTGGCTCTCCCTCTCTCCTGGGCAGAGTCCAGACACTTGGAGCTGTGAGGCACAGGGTGGCATCTGTGTGTGTGTGTGTATGTGTGTGTGTGTGTGTGTGTGTGTGCGTGTGTGGTGTGTGTGCGTGTGTGGTGAGTGTGCGTGTGTGGTGTGTGTGTTCAGAGCTAACAGAGAGAGGTGAGCAAATCTGACAACAGCTGTTGAGACAGGCCACATGATTTATTTCGGGCTCCAACGTACACATTTTATACCGCGCACACCATGCACATACACACTCGCAGACGCCCCCCCACACGCACGCACACACACACGCACACAACACACACAAACACACAAGCACACTGATAAGTCAGGGTGATCGATATGAAAGTTGTCGTTCCCTCTGCCTCGCTGTCAGGCCTCTCTTATCTCCATGCTGACACACTGACAGGCCTCCATCCATCTGCACCACCTCTCAACTGTGTACTCTCACGCGCACACTCACGCTCACGCTCACGCTCACGCTCACGCTCACACTCACACTCACACTCACGCTCACGCTCACGCTCACGCTCACACTCACACTCACGCTCACTCTCACGCTCACGCTCACGCTCACACTCATCACCTTGGCTAACATGCCTCTTCTGCTGCAGTAGTATAACCGCTAATCTAGACCTCTTCTAATCTAGACCTCAACTAATCTAGACCTCTGCTAATCTAGACCTCTACTAATCTAGACCTCTGCTAATCTAGACCTCTTCTAATCTAGACCTCGACTAATCTAGACCTCTACTAATCTAGACCTCTACTAATCTAGACCTCTTCTAATCTAGACCTCTTCTAATCTAGACCTCTACTAATCTAGACCTCTGCTAATCTAGACCTCTTCTAATCTAGACCTCTACTAATCTAGACCTCTTCTAATCTAGACCTCGTCTAATCTAGACCTCTACTAATCTAGACCTCTTCTAATCTAGAACTCTACTGCAGTAGAATCTCTCTCTAACCTAGACCTCTTAAAAATAAATACAATGTTTTATTTCATATCCGTATTGTTTGCATTCCGCAGCAAATATGCATAAAACGAGTGCACCCTTGTCGATTTCAATTCAATTTCAATTTAAGGGGCTTAATTGGCATTGGAAACATACGTTAACATTGCCAAAGCAAGTGTGAAGATAAAAAAACACAAAAATAATGGAATGGACTAGAATAAAGAAATTATTAAACAGAGCTGTGTGTGTGTGTGTGTGTGTGTGTGTGTGTGTGTGTGTGTGTGTGTGTGTGTGTGTGTGTGTATAGTGTATGTATAGTATACAGGTAAATATTGCAGTTTTGCATTTTTTTTTTAGACATTGCAAAAAATATAAATACAAATAAATGACAACTGTGTAAACATTATGTACAGAGATCCGCATGGTGCAAATAGTGCAGATACTTATTTACAGTCTTTGTGATTCGGGTGGTGTTCCACTGGACGTCCTTTTACTGTCACAACAGTGTGTGTGTGTGTGTGTGTGTGTTTGTGTGTGTGGTGTGTGTGTGTG
>NC_137676.1:67845269-67877769 GCF_963989245.1 Nansenia antarctica
TGTTGAAAATGAATGCTGTTCTCTAGTGATATCTGATCACCTCCCCCTCCCCCCATACCAGCGGAAAAACAGCGGGTATACACTGTGAGTGTGTGTGTGTGTGTGTGTGCGTGTACGTGTGTGCGTGTGTGTGTGTGCATGTGTGTATGTGTGTATCTGTGTGTGTGTGTGTGTGTGTGTGTCGGCCAGCCAGCGAGTGAGCGGTGTGAATAATTAAGGGCCCCGGTGTGGTAGGCGGGGAGCCGGTCAGGTATTCTGTTACCAGCACCTCACTCAGCACACACACACACACACACACACACACACACACACACACACACACACCATCATCGCCCGAGAACTCTATCTACCAGGGAAGAGGCCAGGTCTGGACAGTCAGAGTGTGTGTGTGTGTGTGTGTGTGTGTGTGTGTGTGTGTGTGTGTGTGTCTGCCACTTTAGATGATTCCAACACCTGATACCTGCAGACCCAGGAGACGCCTGGTAACCACTCCAGTCTGTCGTACATCTCATTAGAAACACAGTGGAAGAATATCTGACTCACTGATGTCCTACCTCCTAAAGTGTCCTACCTCCTAAAGTGTCCTACCTCTTAAAGTGTCCTACCTCCTAAAGTCTCCTACCTCTTAAAGTGTCCTACCTCCTAAAGTAGGACACTGACCCCTTCCCTAGAAGACCCCTGACCCCTCCCCTAGAACACCCCTGACCCCTCCCCTAGAACACCCCTGACCCCTCCCCTAAAACACCCCTGACCCCTCCCCTAGAACACCCCTGACCCCTTCCCTAGAACACCCCTGACCCCTCCCCTAAAACACCCCTGACCCCTCCCCTCAAACACCCCTGACCCCTCCCCTAGAACACCCCTGACCCCTCCCCTAGAACACCCCTGACCCCTCCCCTAGAACACCCCTGACCCCTCCCCTAGAACACCCCTGACCCCTCCCCTAGAACACCCCTGACCCCTTCCCTAGAACACCCCTGACCCCTCCCCTAGAACACCCCTGACCCCTCCCCTAGAACACCCCTGACCCCTTCCCTAGAACACCCCTGACCCCTCCCCTAGAACACCCCTGACCCCTCCCCTAGGATACCCCTGACCCCTCCCCTAAAACACTACTGGCAGTAACAACTAAACGTTTTGTATGCAAACCGAGTCTGCCAGGTAGGACCAAAACATTATTGTAAATGATGATATTTAATTCAAGGGATGTCATTCCCTGATCACTCCTGATTAAACATAGTCATTACAACCATTAGGAAGCTTTTAGAAAGCTTGAATGTTAGTGGACCGTTAAACCACACAGCATGGAAATTAGTTTCTAATCAGGGTATTGTAGCAAATACTGCAGCTAGGTGACTTTCAAACTGCCATTGAAATAGTAGAGACGTATACATATAAACCCCTCAAAAAAAGTTCGGAAACGTTATTTTGGTTGATTAATCCTCCCCTTTAATAATACCAATTGGTATTGTATTTGATATTGTTGGAAAGCCTGATTAGTCACCTTTACAACGAGGTACAACTTGTAAGGATCATGCATTCGTGGAATGAGCAACACAGCTAAACGTGTGGGTAGCGGCAAAAAAATATTTGCCAAAATCCCCTATATTCTTCTGTTGGTATTCACTGTCGTTTTGAGTTGCTTGGTGGATTGGATGATTGCACTCTCCCACAGTAATAAGGAAAAAACAACACATATTGGCCATTTTTACACTTTATTCATTTTACACTGTCAGGGACCTCAGTAGCGTGTGGAAGATCCATACGCAGTCACAACAGCTTGGCACCTCCTCCTCATGCTGGTCACCAGCCTGGTCACACACTGCTGTGGGATGGCATCCCATTCCTCAACCAGGATTTGCCAGCCAACATGGTTGCGTTGGTCACTCTGGCACGTACAGCACGCCCAAGCTGATCCCACAAGTGTTCAATTGGGTTGAGGTCTGGACTCACGGCAGGCCATTCCACCCTCTCCACTCCCAAATACTGGAGGTGCTCTGTGATGATCCTGGCTCTGTGGAGGCGAGCGTTGTCATCCTGGAGGAGGATGGAGTTAGGTCCCAGATTCTGGAGATATGGGATCGCCACTGGCCCCAGAATATCATTCCTGTAAATTAGGTGCCATTCAGGTGCCAGTCACACACCTGTGACTGACATACACCTGCCAGCACTTGAAGCTCAAAACGAGAGTGAATACCAACAGAAGAATATTACAGGGGATTTTGGCAAATGTTTTTGGGCCGCTACCTACACGTTTAGCTGTGTTTCTCATTCCACGAATGCATGATCCTTACAAGTTGTACCTCGTTGTAAAGGTGACTAATCAGGCTTTCCAACGATATAAAATACAATACCAATTGGTATTATTAAAGGGGAGGATTAATCAGCCAAAATAACGTTTCAGAACTTTTTTTGAGGGGTTTATATATATATATATATATATATATATATATATTATATATATATATATATGTCTGTCTATAAGTGCCCGGCGTAAGTAACAGGACAGTGAAGAATTCCTTCTTCTTTTGGCTTTACACTCCAAATGTTTGGATTTCAAATAAAACTTTTACTACAAGGTTAAAGTAGAGTTGCTCAGCTTTCATGTAATGGTATGTGTATACTTATTGGTTTCACCATTCAGAACTTACAACACTTTGTATGCATAGTCGCCCTATTTTAGGGTACCTGAAAGTAATGTGACAATTGGCTGGACAGGTCTTTCCGGTAAGTCAGGGTATGTTCCGTCACATCATTTGTCACAGGCGTTAGAGAGCCAGTCAATGTTGAGTGTTGATTCTCCGCTTCGCCTTCGGTATTTGCTATGGGTGTCAACATGAGGACAAAAAGAGTGAAAGTCAAGGAAGCTATTATTAGCATAGGCTTGCCAAAATCAACAGTTTGGAACATATTTTAAAAAGAAACAAAAGAAAGAAAGAAAGAAGAAAAACTGTCGCACAGATCAGGAACTCTCCAGGAGGTAGGCTTGAATGTGTGAGAGACTATCATCCGCAGAATACGTCACCGGCCAAACTAGATGCTTCACTGCAAGGTGGAAACCACTAGTTATCCTCAAAAAAGACGGTCCGAAAAAAGGTATTGTGGACAAAGAAGATGAATAGTGTCATCAACCAGAGTGATCGCAAGAGGAATGTTTGGAGAAAAAATCGGCCCAAGATTTACAGCACACCACTTCATCTGTGACACATGGCGCAGGGGGTGTTAGGTTCGGGCCTAGCTGCCACCAGAACCTGCTAACTTGTCTTAATTGATTATTGTAACTGCTGCAACAGAATGCATTCTGGAATGTACAGAAAGAGATTAGATTAGATTATGAGATTCTGAAATATAATAATATGTGTTTGTTCACCTTTTGATTGTGTGAAGGATATTGAGCTTGGTCACCTACCTGATACTTACCTGATCATTGTGTGTGACATATAGGATGATCCGCCTGCTGGTAGGCAGCCTTTTAATTTCATGTCTTGAAATCACCTTGAATCCTGCGTTCGATATAGTTTTATTTTCTTCTAAAGTCAACCGGAGTTTATGGTTTAATATATTACGTTTCAGATATTGAACAACTACATTTCGTGCTTTATGAAGAGTGTGTGTCTACAACTCCTCACCTCACCTCAGGTGGCTAAATGGAAGAAGGAAAGGTGGATTAGTCACATCACCTATCATTACTACACTTCTCCTTTCTCCATCCATAAATCTCTATTTACAACCACGTCCCGGGCAGTTCCCGCCACTATCGTTACCATGGTAACCAGGGACAAAGAAAGATGCGTGGTAGCTCAAGCCACAACAAATAATCCAAAACAGGTATACATACAGACGCATGGAGTCAAGCCACATTTACATTTGACTCCAAATGTGAAATGTCGTGAAAATATTGGCACAAAACCAAATTTCACTCGCCAGCTAGAATGCGAACGGTTAGCCGGGCTACCTAACAGGCCAACCTCACAAGCCAACCCCAATCAATCATTCAAGATACCGTTAAGGCTTAACACCATCTACATATTGGGGTTAGCTACGGTATATGCCTAATCTAACTGTAGAGATGTTTTTGGACATGTCACTAACCTACACCCGTGGCTGCGACGTGCCTGCTAATCATTTCTAAATTCAAATAAACCCCTAAAAAAAAGTTTGGAAACGTTATTTCTGTGTTGCTCATTCCACGAATCCATGATCCTTACAAGTTGTACCTCGTTGTAAAGGTGACTAATCAGGCTTTCCAACGATATAAAATACAATACCAATTGGTATTATTAAAGGGGAGGAATAATCGACCGAAATAACGTTTCCAAACTTTTTTTGAGGAGTTTAGTTTAACTAAAAACAAGGTAAAAAGGTTTGTGGTTCAGAGCTTTCCTTCCTCTTCCCTCAGTACAAGAGAAGAGAGGACAAGAAAGAGGAAGAGAGGAAGAGAGGGAGGGAGGGAGGGAGGGATCTGAGTGAGCTGCTGGGACCAATGGAAGAACACTACAAACAATTGTGCAAACAAAATAGGTAATGTTTATTTAGCATTAGTACTTTTGTTTGTTTAAATATTATATTTACAACATAGACACACATGACAGACACTTTAGGACATCTTTTAAAATCAACGTAAAATGAAATTTAAGAAAAAAGACTGTTGCCAGGTCAGTGCTTAAATTTCTGCTAATGCAGCGGTCATCACTGATACCCTGAAATGACTGCAGAGAGAGGGAGAGGGGGAGAGAGAGAGAGAGGGAGAGGGGGGGGAGAGGGAGAGAGAGAGAAAGGGAGAGAGGGAGAGAGAGAGGGGTAGAGAGAGAGAGAGAGAGAAAGAGCAGGAGGGGGGGAGTTCAGCACTAGACAAGGCTGCAATAAGACAGCAAGAGAGAGAGTGGGGGGGAGATGCGATGAGGACGATTCAAGTGGTTGCTGACATACACACGTGCACGCACGCGCACACACACACACACAGACACACACACACACAGACACACACACACACACACACATACCTTAACAGAGCAGCACAGCCTTACAGTGGGTCAGGAGACAGTGAGAGAGGGACGGGGCCCTCATTGTCATTTTAATACTGAAATCATTTTTTTTAAAAGAGCGAAAGAAAAGCAAAGACGGAAAGATACATTTATTCACAAAAAATATATATTTTCCCTCTCTCCATTCTCTAGTCATAGCCTGTAGTGTGTTGCCTGCAGCCAATGACGCTCTACTATAGAGCTGATGATGATGATGAAGATGAAGAAAATTCAAGTATAGACTGAAGCAGGGCCAGGCCAGACCAGGCCGGGCCGGGCCAGGATTGGCTGGGCACAACACACATCCAGCTCATAGAGAAGGGAGGAACTTAGTTAAAGACCTCTAAAGTTTCTGTGGAAATGTTCCTTTTTCAAGTGAAAGACCTCAATGTTTGGTTGGTTGGTTGGTTGGTCCTCCTCTCCTCTGATTGGTTAAGAGCTGAAGTTTGTCAGTCATGTGGGTCTTTAATTAGGCTTGCTATTGGGCGTGCTCCGGTAATCTAGTGTGTTGTTGTTGGGACGGCGACTAGGTACAACAACCGCAAGCCTCAAATGCGCCGACACTTGCGGTCACTGAGTTTGCACGTTGCCGTGGTTACGCATTTTAAACGGTTTTATGAACAGAAATGCAGACTACGTTATTATTATACAACAACAAGATAAAAAGTCTCTCAAAAACAAACAACACGTCTCAAATCAACAAAACGGAGGTGGAAGTCTGAGGAGATGAGGAAAGGAAGGAAGACTTTAGACTATTGAGATGCGCAGCCCAACTGACAACGGGCGAGAGAGCGACCGTAGAGTGGAACAATGGAAGACAACCCAGCACACACACTCTCTCTCTCCTCTACTTAAACTGGGACTTCTCCTATGCACCTGTCGCAAAGACACTACTCTGTTAGGGCTTTCACACCGCCTAGGAACCGTTCCCGTTCCCGTTCTGGAACCTCCGAACCTTGGTTCTGTCTGGCGAATCAGCCCGCGTTCATACCAGTGTAACCGGAACCATCAGCGTCATCAACGCTGGGCGACGAAGGGGCGGGATAAACAAAAATGTCATAACAAGATGGCAGCTACTTCACTGGAAATGAGGATAATATCTTCCACTACTACAGTATCTGAAATAAACACTATTTTCTATGAAACAAAACAAGACACTTTCTACACGCGTTCTCTTACTAACCAACTGCTGCATTACTTGAATAGAAAAGGCTTACGTTCACATACAGTACGTTCAGGCTTAAGTTCACGTTTGCACGTGTTCGTGTGTGTGTGTTTGCTGAGCATGTGAGGAAGATAGAGAGAACTGATCATTGTTTTGATCACTAATGATTAGATTTAGATTAGATTCCATTTTGTCTCCTTCCTTCCTGCTGGTCTTTGCAGCCTAGAATATGACACACCCACTTACAACGTGCCTGTTCTACATTTTGGTTCCCGCTTGAGAACCAGTATTTTCTGGTTCCCGCTGTGAACCAACTTTTCAGGCTCCAAACCAATTTATTGTCGGTCGGAACGCGCCAGCCGGTTCCGTGGCGATGTGAAAGCCCTATGTGTGACTACTACAGGTGTGTGTGTGTGTGTGTGTGTGTGTGTGTGTGTGTGTGTGTCTTTTTCTATTCATAGACCCACCTGACACCAATCTCTCTCTGTGTAACGTCACGCCACTCGCATTACAGCACACACTCACGGCCTCAGAGGAGCTAAACAATGGGCCGGTCTGGGACCGATATACACCGCCAGCTCACTGGACAGGTGCTGGTGCTGCCTGTGGACTCAAGGAGGGCAACACACACACACACGCGCACGCACGCACGCACACACCTGTGTCTTTCTGCTGTAGCCAAGTACAATATATTAGCACAGCATCTGACTGACGCATGCACACACACACGGAAACATTCTACACACACACACACATACACACGTGCGCGCGCGCGCAAACACACACACACACACACCTGCATTTTACAACAAAAAAGCCATATGCATCTGAAGCACTTTACACACTACACACAAGTTGATGCATCTACACAAGTCTACACGACATCTACATACATGTACAGGGAGTGAAGTACACACGTGGGTGAGTGCTTCTGGTTGTGTGTGTGTGAGTGTGTGTGTGTGTGTGTGTGTGGCATAAATCAATACCAACCAATACTAATGAATCAATTAGAACAAGGGGTGACTCTCTGTGGGCGCCTATAGAGATCAATACCTACTAATCAGTGGGGAGGCTGTGGCGCAGGAGGTAGAGCCGGCGTCTAATGATCGCAAGGTTGGCAGATCGGCGGTTCGAGCCCCTTGGGCAAGACACTTAACCCCAAAAGTGCTCCCAATGAGCGGGCCGGCACCTTGCATGGTAGCTTGCCGCCATTGGTATGTGTGTGTGAATGTGTGTGTGAACGAGTGAATGAGAGGCCATTGTAAAGCGCTTTGGAATAAAGGTTAGCGATATAAGTCAGTCCATTTACCATTTAATCACTAATCAATGCCTCGGTATGGGAGCAGCACTGGTCGATGAGGTTTGAGGTAGAACTTAATTTCTCCCAACAAACCCGGCCGCAAAAATGAACGTCGAACGTTGCTGGTCTAGCAGAGTGTGTGATCCATGACCCTAATCCTAAAGCTGCTGGTTCTTCATATAAAAACGAACAAATCCTTTCCTTCATCAGGGCTGACGTGAAATAGAAGTGGACTAGTGAAAGGACAACAATACCCAGCAGGCATCCTTATCAAGTCTCAACCTATCCCTATGTTTTCAGATCAGCTAAAGAAAGGAAAAAAAAGAGAGACAGGAGAGGAGAGGAAATAAAAAGAGGGAGCCACTCTAGACTGTTAGGATGGACTAGAGGTGAGCGGAATGTTGATGGACCAATCAATGGCATCGGGGGATCAGTGAGCTGTCAGGTAGGAAGGACACGTCCAAGTTGTGTCTTAGTGGGCTTTGAGGCCTACCGCTCAGGGGTCTGGGGGGGGGGGGCAAGGCGGTAGTCCCCAATCGTGTCTCTCTCCTCTATTCCTCACATTCCAATGCATGTACGTAGAGAAGCGAACAGGGAGAGAGGGATGAGAGGAGTAGAGAAAAGATGATTAGGACGCACCCAGGGTTTGTGTTATGAACGGGGGGGGGGGGCGACGTTGGTCGACGAGAGGGAGTGTGTGTTGGTCGTACTACGAACCGACTGACACATAAATGCCGAAAAATAACAATGTGTCTCATTGCGATTTTCATGATAAAAATCAAATAAATTACCCAGTAGCTAGTGTAGCGTTTTTATCATTATATTGCTTTTGTACAGTAACAATAAATAGACGTGTCTTCTATTTACAGTTTTGCCAGACGTTGAGCAGTGAGCAGTGTCGTGGTGTGTCGTTAAAATGTCGTTAATCTTTTCTAAATTAAAATAGTTTAACTCTTTTTTCTTTTCTTTTTTTCTTTTTTCTTTTTTTGTTCAAGGACGAAGGTTTGTCGTTCAGAGCTTTCCTTCCTTCCTCGTCCCTCGGTTCAAGAGAAGAGAGGACATGAAAGAGAGCGTGAGGGAGAGAGGGCGGGCGGGCGGGCGGGCGGGAGGGAGGGAGGGAGGGAGGGAGGGAGGGAGGGAGGGAGGGAGGGAGGGAGGGAGAGAGGGAGAGAGGGAGAGAGGGGAGAAGCACTTCTGAAAATGTCCTCTTTCTCTTTTCTGTTCCTTGGACTTTGGCCTTCCAACTCGCTTGTTATTGTTGTTGTTGTTGTTGTTGTTGTTGTTGTTGTTGTCAGCATTGGTACAGCTAATCCCCCCCTACCCCCCCCCCCCCCCCCCCCCACACACACACACACACACACACACAAACACACACATACACACACACAAACACACTAGTTCTGAGCGCCTCAGCCCCTTTCCACTGTCCCCCACAATGCATTGTGTTTCCTCCTTCCTCCTGCGGTCCGGTTGGCCCTCAGACATAGATCCAGGATCAGTTTATCCTCCCCAGACCCTCACCTTCACCCTCAGGGAGAAAAACTCTAAACTGACCACGGAAACAGTGTCTAGGGGGGGACTCCTACTTCCTACTTCCTTACTCCCTTACTCCCTCTCGACCAATCAGAGCTCTACTTCATCTTCTTCTCGTTGTTCCTCAGGGCGCCGTTGCGTTTGTGTTTCCCGTTGGCGACGCCGTTGCTATGGCAATGTCCGTTCGCCGCCGCCTCGTCCCCGTCGACGACCTCCTCGCCCCCCCTCCGCTGCTGCTGCTGCTGCTGCTGCTGACCCCCGACCTTTGACCTCAGGAGCCCTGCTATCCGGTAGAGGGCGTAGCCAATCACAGCTAAGCCCACCGCCGCGACAAGAACGACGTCCAATAGGAAGTACTGGTAGGTGGCGACTTCGTAGACGGAGGACCGTAAGTGGTCGGCGCCTTGGTGACGAAGGATGTAGCTTATCCAATAGGCCGCTCTGGTCACCGGGTGTCCTGGTTGGTCCTTGTGGATGGACGACAGGATAAGGGCTCGCTGGCGGTACCTGGGAACAAACACAGGGATGAGGAAGTGTGTGTGTGTGTGTGTGTGTGTGTGTGTGTGTGTGTGTGGAGGTACTGGCCCTTTCCCATCATTTGAAATTCGATTCCTCCCTGCTCCACTCGGCTTCCTACTCAAAACACATTGGAGGAGAAGATCTAGGTCTATTGCTTTTTGAGAGGTAAGAGAGTGGGGGATAGAGGAGAGGAATCAAGTTTATAACGATTGAGAAAAGACCTGTCTGATGGAGAGTCATGTATTGAGGCAGCGGTGTTGTAGTACCACTGCTAGCCACCGGAGGGCAATCAACTCCAGCATGAACGTTTCACAGGTCAACTAAAGTGTCTTCAGCCATTCTTGGCAGTGTGTAGGTGTGTCTGCGTGTGCACTTGTACGGTGCCTATACATTCACACACAGTGTGTGCCTATACATTCACACACAGTGTGTGTGTGTGTGTGTGGACACGTGCGGTGCCCATGCGTCTGTCTATGTCCCCATGCGTGTGTGTATGTGTGTGTGTGTGTGTGTGTGTGCGTGCATGCATGCATGCATGCATGCGTGCCGTGTCCATGCGTCTGTCTGTCCGTCTGTCTGTCTGTCTGTCTGTGCCCAAGCATCTTGTTTCTGTATGTGCGTCTGTGCCGTGCCCGCCCGTGTGTGCGTGTGCCTGCGCCTGCATGCGTATGTCTGCGTGTGTGTGTGTGTGTGTCTGCGTGTCACCCGTCCACACACACACCTGCCCTCCGTGATGACGCTGTGCAGCGCGGTGTGCAGCTCCGCCTCCGTCATGCTCTTCCAGTGCAGCATGACCCCCATGCCCTTGGCCTCCACGCGTGTCATGGTGTCGTAGTGGTCGCCGAACAGCGGCACGCCCACCACCGGCACGCCGTGGTACATGGCCTCGTAGATGCTGTTCAGACCGCCGTGGCTCAGGAAGGCCCGCGTGTTGGCGTGGCCTGGGGGAGAGGGGGGCGGGGGGGGAGGAGGAGGGATGGGGGGGAGGTTGGGAAGGAGGGGAGGAGGAGGAAGGAGGGGGAAGGGGGGGAGGGGAGGAGGGGGAAGGGGGATGGAGGAGGAGGGAGGGAGGGGGGGAAGGAGGGGAAGGTTGAGTTTATTATTTTATTCTTGGTTCCAGACAGTTAACAGATAGTGAATGGCGCAGAGTTGCACAATGCGGTATGTAAACACACTGGTTTGTGTAGATACTGTGTGTGTGGGTGTGTGTGGGTGTGGGTGTGTGTGCGCGTGTGTGTGCGCGCGCATGACATCGCAAATGACTCCGTATTCCCATGAAGAGTACTCTAGGTGTGGTGAGTGAGAGGTTGAAACCAAAGTTGAACGCGGACATTCAAACACATTTCCCACCTCTTTCCCAATTCTAATAATAATAATAATAATAATTCATTAAATGTATATAGCGCTTTTCCGAGGCTCAAAGACGCTAAAGTTCTGTCATGGAACTGTTCAAAGCTCTGTCAACCCCTCCCCTAAGGGCATCTCACAGTGACATTTACAAAAGATAAACCCGTAGGTGTGGAGAGGGAACCATGTAGCCGCTTGTCATCTGTCATGTCTTTTAACACTCTGTCATGTCCTTTAACACTCAGTTAACAGTTCATAAATCGATCGAACTGAGTCAGTTCAGAGGGACAACTTAACAAACCTTAAATTCCACTATTATCTATAAATATCCACTATTAATATCCACTTTGAAGTTAGCCAGGTTACTGTGTGTGTGTGTGTGTGTGTGTGTGTGTGTGTGTGTGTGTGTGTGTGTGTGTGTGTGTGTGTTTGTGTCTGACAATCATTGACTGGCAACGATCTAATGAGTGAACTCGGTTTCCCTCCCTCTCTTCAGGGTCACTCACCCTTCTCTTCTCGGGCCCCTCCCCGGCATATAATGGCCACCAGGGACACACCCTACCGCATTCTGTGTCCCACCGACTAAAGAGAAGAAGGAGGATCCGACCCAACTCAAGGTAGGTTGTTTCCCCTCAGGAACAGGTCCAGGACCAGATGACTCTATCCAGTTCCATAAGCGGAAAGGGAGGCTACGAGAGATCTTTTGAAACCTCAAAGTGGAGCTCCAGCCAGTGCTTGTGTAATACATCGCGTCCATCACTCACTGAGCCCCGAAACGTTCGCGTAATCCTCGAAATCCCAGAACTTTTCTTCAGCAATTTCCTGGTTGAGGATCTTCTCTCATGTTGGCTGAAACGGCAGTTGAAAACTCTCGCCATCTTTTCAAAAAGCTTTGTGTGTGTCCTTCCAGCGAAAATAACTACCACGCTCTACATCGATAGTATGGCTGTACGGGTACATATTAGATGTATTAGTAACTAGTTTTAATATTCTACCTGCGTCTGGCGTGTGTGGTGTATGTGGTGCATAGACTTATTGTGTGAGACTGACATGTCGGGAGCCTTTTTTCTTTTGGCTAGTGAGCAGAGTAGTGGCTGAAAATTAGACAAATATCCTGTTCAATCACTTAAAACCACAAGGAGAACAGAAACACACAGTATCTGACCATGAATCAGTTCTAAGAGAGTATCTTCTAACTCCTGCGTGACTCGCCAATCACGATTCAACAAAATGGAGACATCTCAGTGGTCTAACTTGCAGACATCGGCTGCAGTCCCGTCATTTCCTGTGTGTTCTCTTCGAAAAGTCTTCATCTGCAATTTTTGGGGCGTCCAAATGAACTGCAAATGGACTGCACTTATATAGCTAACCCTTATTCCAAAGCGCTTTACAGCGGCCTCTCATTCACCCATTCACATACACACACACACACACATTCACACACCAATGTCCGCAAGCTACTATGCAAGGTGCCGGCCCGCTCATTGGGAGCAATTTGGGGGTTCAGTGTCTTGCCCAAGGACACCTCGACACGTGGACAGGAGGAGCCGGGGATCATTAGACGCCGGCTCTACCTCTTGAGCCACAGCCGCCGCCCCCCACATCCAACCCACCCGCTGTGGTGTTCAAGCGGTCTAACTTTGTCTTAATTGATGATGTCACTGTGCTGACAGCAGCAGCAGCAGCAGGAACATATCGTGTTCTCTTACCCAATAGGTCGTTCTGGGGCATCCATTCCACCAGCTTGGTGTTGTTGCCAAGGTTACTGGGCGGAACTCCTGAGAACCTAACAGAGACAGAGAGAAGAGAAGAGAGCAGGGGTTTAGAGGTTAGAGGTTCCCCCGCGACGGCTAGACAAGCGTTCAGACCGAGGTCAGAGTTGAACTTACTGACAAGTAGACACTGTGTCTGGCAGTCTGCCGTTCACCCGTGCTGATGCAAATAGGTTCAGACAACAGCAGGTGTCACCCGGTGGCTCTGTATTTACATTTACATCACATTTACATTTCTGGCATTTAAGCAGACGCCTTCATCCAAAGCGATTTACAACAAATAAATTAATGTCTCAGTAAGTGAATCGTCTATCCATCAGTCATCATAGGAAATAGCAATCTATGCCAAAATCAGGGACCATTGGCAGTTACAATGCTAGGAAGAAGGAAGATTTATTTATTTTTTATTATTTTTGCATTTACGTGGCTATTGTATTGCATTTACGTGGCTTATTGGCTAATAAAAACATCATAGAAAATCACATACATACACACACACATAATAATAATAATAATAATAATAACTTTTATTTGTATAGCGCTTTTCCTGCAAATGTTGCAGCTCACAACATGTGAGTTAAATAAACAAAGTATTTAACCATCTTTTTAAAAAAAATCTACAGGCTCTAGAACCTACAGGCCCAAGGGACCTAGGCTTTAGACCCTATAGGCCCAAGGGACCTAGGCTTTAGACCCTATAAGCCCAAGGGACCTAGGCTTTAGAACCTACAGGCCCAAGGGACTTAGGCTTTAGAACCTATAGGCCCATGGGACTTAGGCTTTAGAACCTATAGGCCCATGGGACCTAGGCTTTAGACTCTATAGGCCCAAGGGACATAGGCTTTAGACCCTATAGGCCCAAGGGACATAGGCTTTAGACCCTATAGGCCCAAGGGACCTAGGCTTTAGACCCTATAGGCCCATGGGACCTAGGCTTTAGACTCTATAGGCCCAAGGAACATAGGCTTTAGACCCTATAGGCCCAAGGGACCTAGGCTTTAGACTCTATAGGCCCAAGGGACCTAGGCTTTAGACTCTATAGGCCCATGGGACCTAGGCTTTAGACTCTATAGGCCCAAGGGACCTAGGCTTTAGACCCTATAGGCCCAAGGGACATAGGCTTTAGACTCTATAGGCCCAAGGGACCTAGGCTTTAGAACCTATAGGCCCAAGGGACATAGGCTTTAGACCCTATAGGCCCAAGTGTGTCTGTTGAGGATGCTCAAGCAGGCCATTTAAATGCATATACCTCTCTGTCTCTCTCACTCTCTTTATCCTCATTTCTCTCTCCCTCTCTCTCTCTCCCTCCCTTCCTCTCTCCATCCCAACAAAGCCACAATTCTTCCTCTAACCAATCAAAGCAAACATTCACCCGACCAATCAATGACACAATTCATGGTTCTCTTTTTTTCTTTCCCTCCTTCCCTCGCTCTTTCTCTCCTCTTTAACAAAAAATCTTCAGCATTAGCTGCAGCGGCCAATGAGAACATTGAGAGAGAGAGATAGGGATGGGGGGAGGGGGGGAGAGATAGGGATGGGGGGGGGGGGGGGAGAGAGACAGACAGAGATTGGTATCATCATTTTAGTAAAATTGCTCTCATTTGACCGTGAGAGCTGAAAGACTCTTCTTGTTCCTGTTCTCTCTCCCTCCGTCTCCCTCTCTCTCTCCTTGGTTCATTAAACGTTATTTGTTTCACATTTCTCATGCTACATACAGTCATGTTCACATGGGGGCGCGTGCACACACACACACGCGTGCACACACACGCGCGCGCACGCACACACACACACACACATACACACACACACACACACATACACACATACACACACACACACATACACACATACACACACACACACACACACACACACACACCCTTGAGGAGGGGAGAGGTCACACATCAAGGCCCCATTATGAGAGAGATGATGACATGGTTGTGTGTGTGTGTGTGTGTGTGTGTGTGTGTGTGTGTTTGCAGTACAAACACAAAGAGTTCTCCTGATCGTCTGCTCTGTGTGTGTGTGTGTGTGTGTGTGTGTGTGTGTGTGTGTGTGTGTGTGTGCATTAATCTCATCTGCTTCTCAATCTACTCAAGCCCCTGTTGAAATTCCCTTGAACAATACAGTCTGTTATCTGATCTGATACTGCATGGACAGGTGAAAGCTAAGCACACACCCCTCCTGTGACCTATGAAATCATGTAGGCCTCTCTCTCTCAGGGAGGAGGATGCAGCGTCAGTAAATGGAGTGCATCATGGGAAGATAAGGGCTGAACAAACAACACATAAAAACTCCTTCTCCACCACTCCTCTATCTCTTTCTGGTGTGTATGTGTCTGTGGGTGTGTATGTGTCTGTGTGTGTGTGTGTGTGTGTGTGTGTGTGTGTGTGTGTATGTGTGTGTGTATGTGTCTGTGTGTGTGTGTGTGTGTGTGTGTTTCTCTTCGCAAATGGATGACCACTATGGAACTCCTGGTAAATGATTAAATCAGATTAGCTTTAACAGGCCACCATAATGATCCTATGAATCACTCATTTTCTCTCTAAACGAACACACACACACACACACACACACACACACACACACACCACACACAGACACACACACACACACAGCAGAGCTTCAGTTCCCTCGTGAGAGACATAGTATCCCTCTATGGGGGCAGAGCCGTGACCCACAACCACCCACAGACAGAACATTCTACCCCCCAGTAACACCCAACTCTCTAACAGGGTATTTACGGACCAAAGAGCCCCTAAACGTTGATGTGCACCAAGGGATTTATCATTTCAGCCTAAAAAAACTACAACGGAACCATGTTTTCAGGCTGTTGAACAGAGAAGACACTGTGACTGCTGAATATATGAAACTGGGACTTGTAGTCAATTACCGGGTAGGTGTGCGTGTCCCGATCATATGACTGTGTTTTAGATGGCACCATATTATCTACTTTAGTGCTGCTATCTTATCCAGAGAGGCATGCTCATGTAGACTTTGACCAGAGATGACAAGACCACAGCAGCGGTAGTGTGTGTGTGTGTGTGTGTGTGTGTGTGTGTGTGTGTGTGTGTGTGTGTGTGTGTGTGTGTTACAGCATGGGCAAGCAGGCTAATCGACATGCACCCAGGATACAATGAACCGATAACAAATTACCAGAAACAGTTTCGCCAATGCTGGGGTCCTCTTTGGAACTTTAAACTGTGTGACCCTTGACCTGGGGTGTGTGTCACTGGACTCACAGTACATAAACCCGACCTGCAGTGTGTACAGTTTGTGTAACAAGTGTTACAAACTATTAGAAACATATGACAGATGAACTAAGTCCATTGTGAGTGTGACCAGACATGCACGTCATATCCAAGTGGACTATGATGCTATGATCTCCCTGGCGGCCATGTTGTGCCCCAGCCACCCGCACCACAGTTGCAGTAAAAACGTATGTGAATTAAGGAAACTGCTAGCGTACCTCCAGACCACGCGCTGGGGGAGTTTGGCCAGGGCTCCGGCCAGTTTGTGGGCGATGTCTTCGGAGAGGTATTTGACCCCGGCGCCGAAAGATACCACCACGAACCCATGCTCCGCCGTGTCATTGACCCATGCCTCGAACTCCTGCAGAACACACACACACGCACACGCACGCACACACGCACACACGCACACACACACACACACAAGAGGAGGAGTCAGTGTTAAACAGGAGAGACAGGACATGCGTGGGTGAATCTAGGGTGAAACGCACATTTCCATATTTTCCTACATGGGGGTTTCTCTGGTGTGGCCAACGTTGACTTAGCGGTCACATCTAGTCCCTAAATCAAACAGAACAGCAGGCGTGGGCTTGAGTCTGGTTCCATCGCTGTGGGTGTGTTCAATGAAGGGTTGGATGAGGAGTCAGGTGGGGTTGTGTTTTTAAACAGGAACCATTTTATCCACTGGCACACACACCCACACCCACATACACACACACCCACACCCACATACACACACACCCACACCCACATACGCGCACACACACACCCACATTTACAACACTTCAACATAGTCCCCTTTAACTGATTTTAACCAACTGCCAAAGAACTCCGGAAAACATTCACCACCTGGAGCGGCAACTGTTTTATGTGGTGTTTACCTAGCAACAGTACTTTGATTGGCTACAAAATGAAGCATCATAATGTATGCATTGGTCAATAAAGTACCTTTGACACTCATAATGTTGACAGTTTTTATTGAATTTGAATTGAGGTTCAAATTGTATTCAACCTCAGCACTAAAGCAGTTAAATGTCACTGACATCTTACAACCGTTGATCGTTAAAGGTTTATAAGCCTCAATATCAAACAAGGGACATCTTCATTAATTATCTACTTTACTATTACTATTGTGTTGTTGTATCTGAGTGCTGCAATGCAAATGTTGAGGAACCAAAGACAAATAATGTTACTCTTGTGTACTTGTACAGTGACATGTAATAAAAGTGATTCAGATTCAGATACTTTTAATTTACTTATGAATCCTTTCCATCTTATGCAATGTTATGCAATGGGCAGCCAGCAGAAAGATACCATAGGTTTTAACCAGCTGTATGACCATGAACAGACAGAGTCTGCTTTTATCCTTCTGACCTCGGCTTCACAAACAGATTGTGTACAATTGATGAAAAGATGAAAATATGTTTTTCTATTCATAAAATATATGTTGACATATTGAACGCGTCTAAAGATGGGTATCTGTATCTGTAAAGATGAATAGATTTATGGAACGGATGAAAGGCTTTAGTTGACGACACATTTGTGAGAAAACGTTTTGAGAACATTCTTCTATATAACAGATCAAGGACATGAGGGAGCGGCGTGTCGCCAAGGCAGAGTGTTGGTACCATGGTAACTGTGTTCAAGCAAGGCCATGTGTCTTTATGGGAACGGGAAAGGCAATACACACCTTTGATATGAAGGCCATAATGTCATAGTTGCCTTGTAACGCACACTATTACTCCCACAATCATTGTGGGAGCACCACTTCCCTTGTCTAGGAAAGTTTGGAACATCTGTCACCTCCTAAATTAGATTTCCATATTTGATAATTGTATATTTTATAATATTTGTGGTCCTCTGTGGCTCAGTTGGTAGAGGATGACGCTAACAACGCTTTAACAGATTGTGGGTCCAATTCCTATATATACATACTGAAACATGTATGCACATTAAGGTATACATTTGATATAATAATGTATATACATGTATGCACTGCAATGTAAGTCGCTTTGGATAAAAGCGTCAGCTAAATGGCATTCATTCTTATATTATGATAAATCATAATATTATAATAAATCATAATATACATGAATCACACGAATCAACTAATAGGAAAGTATTCATCAACACATGTTTACTCAAATAAATATGACCTAACAGGAAATGAATGAAATAGTCAGAAAGAAAATGTGTCATCAGAGATAAGCAACCAAGCGTATACAATCCTCTTCAGGGCAAAAGCTGTTCATTCTCATTTCCCGTCTAACCTCAAAACGAGGTGAGTCCCTGCCTCTCTCTCTGAATCTGGCAGACTTGATTTAGAAAGTTACCCCCTTAGGCTCACCACAATTACTCTACCAACAATCCTAACCCAAGGCTAACCAATTTCATTATTTGGACAGGCTAAAATCTGAGTCTGCGTTCTGCGTAAATTCGCTCTGAGATCGGCCGCCGGAGCGCACGCTGGGTTCGACGTCATAAAGGGACTGAGTAATTTGATTGGACAAGAGGCGTTCTATGAGCGCTGATCAGATTTTCCAGAGCGAATTTTCCCGAAAGCAGCCCAAGTCTGTGTCTGTCAGCGGGAGGCGGGATGGAATGAGCAGTGATATCAAACCTGTGATCCTCCACCCGTTTTCTACCGACGCCAGCCTCCTCTCATCTCTCCTCCCTTTAATTAACACATTTATGACCTGGAGAGCACACCTGGTAGCAGGGGACAGGTTCTGCTGGGGAGTATTCCATCAATATCCCGAAAGGAAAATCCAGGCTTATTCTGATAAATCTTGCCAGATTTATCTGAAAATCCAGGCTTATTTTGATAACTCTCGCGAGATTTATCAAAAATAAGCCTGGATTTTCCTTTAGTGACATTGATGAAATACCCCCCTGCAGCAGAACCAGAAGTGTGTACCTGAAGCAAACATACAAAGTTCCTTTGGCAATGTTTACACAAATTAATCAATGTTTGAGTAATACCTTACAATAGAATACATTGGTAAGTACCAATGTCTACAACTACGGAGCCCATATCTCTTATCTCAACTGCCTTTAAAGATAACCACCGTTTGACTCTGCGCTAGTCTATACTGATGTCAGGGGAACAGTGTAGCAGCAACTCTTCGGTGCATTTAGCATGCTAGCATAATAGCCAACTACCATTTACATCAAAGTGAAGTCCCTTTAGGCCCAGCACATATCTTCCTAGCGAGTAGGCAACAACTTAGAGACTCAGGATCATTACAGATGGTGACTTTTTTTATTTTGTAATTATTATTTAACTGAAAATTGGGGCTTGTAGGCCCAGCTAACAAGCTCAGCTTCCAGAATCACCAGCATGTTAGCTTCACATGCTATTGACCTAAAAGATGGGCGCACAGGGCGGAGTTAAGGAGGCGAAGGGGGGGGGTCGGGGGTCAGCTGAAGTGATGGAGTAGGCTAGAGGGAAACGGGGGAGGGATAAAACGTCAAAAGAATGGGTCCAGCTGCGGCCGTCGAGCCTCCCCTGGAGCTCTGCGCTGGCAGGGACCAGGCTCCACGGCACACTGGGCTCCCTGTGTGCCCACAACCACGGCCTCAGTGTCCCCATAAATGCCTCTTCAGTGTCCCCTCCTGCTGCCCTGCCCTGCTAACAATGGCCATCTTCTCCCACGGGTTCCATGATGACCCCTTGCCACGCAGGCAGCACAATGCTCCCTATTGGCTGGAGCCGGCATTCCGAACCCGTTGGCCCGCGCTCTCTCGTCTCCCGTCCCAAACCAACGAACGAACGAACAACCACCCCCCCCCCCCCCCATCCTCCTTCGATGCACTCTGCTGTCACTGTTCACTCAAACCCCTACCCCATCCCACCCCACCGAGGCTAAACCAGCCCCATCCATAAAGGACAGCTTTGTAGTGGTAGAGGAGAGAGAGAGAGAGAGAGAGAGAGAGAGAGAGAGAGAGAGAGAGAGAGAGAGAGAGAGAGATATACTGAAGGAGAGAGGGGGACGCACGAAACAAGTGAGAGAGAGAGTGTGATGGAGGGAAAGAGAGAGAGAGAGAGAGAAAGTGAGGAGAGGAGAGACATAATAAGGGAAGCAGAGAGAGGGTGATACAGGGTAGAAGAGAGAGAGAGAGAGAGAGAGAGAGAGAGAGAGAGAGAGAGAGAGAGAGAATAGGAGTAGCGGATACACAGAGGGTTATACAGAGGAGAAGAGAGAGAGAGAGAGAGAAGGGAGAGAGAAAGGGAGAGAGAAGAAAGGACACTAAAGACTGCATGTCTTCCTCATGTATGTGACTATGAAGTGACAATGAGCTTCAACAGAACATACACACACTAGTCTAGCTGTGACCGTGACACAAGAGATGTCTTCATTCCTTACATCCAAACATCCTTACAGACCACCGCTATCTTTTATTAGCAAAATGACCTCATTCATGCCACCATTTTGAATAATTAAATGCCATTTCCTCCACTAAACTATACAGGGCCTTTTCACTGTAGATCTGTGAACCTCGCTGCTGAGGCTGGCCAATCCACTAGGGGTGGGCATCGACGATCGATAATTGATCGATAAGGATCTTGGTCGATCACAAAATAAAACATTTGGTCGATCACAAAAAAAAAAAAAAACACAAACACGCACACACACACAACCACACGCACACACCCCCACCCACACACCCACACACACACAACCACACCCACCCACACCCACACCCACACCCACCCACACCCACCCACCCACACACACACCCATCCACCCACCCACCCACCTACACACAACCACACCCACCCACCCACACGCACACACGCACACACACACACACACTCCCGTACTAACCTGTGGCAGCGGGCTGGGGGGCTTGGTGAGTATGCCCCCTACGTAGACCACGTGCGGCAGGGTGGGCCGGGGGAACTCCAGGGCCATGTCGGTGCACAGCATCCACAGCCTGCTGCCCTGCACCAGCTCGTGCATAGCCACGGCGGGCCGCACGCCGTACTTCCTCATGATGCGGTCGTACTTGGGCAGCACCAGGTACTGGACCCCGAAGCGGGACACCAGGTACACGGCCGTGTTGGTGACCCTCTGCGCCAGGGACATGCGGTCCGTCAGGAGGGAGTTGAACTCGGGGACGTAGGAGAGCGGCGCCGGGGCGCCCACCTCGGCCGGGTACCACAGGCCCGTGCTGAAGACGGCGTACTGGACCCCCAGGATGTGGGCGATCACAAAGCCGCACATCTCGTTGGGGTCCACCAGCAGCAGGTCGAACTCCTCCTCCTTCAGCCGCGTCATCACCTCGGCGCTGCCCACCACGGCGTCGCAGTTCTGCGAGTAGTGGTCCAGGATGTCGAAGAGCTCCAGCGCCGTGAGGCGGCCCGAGAAGATGTTGCTGACCTTGGACTGGAGGAAGTGGTCCGCCGACGAGCTGTTGAAGATGCCCGGGTAGCGCTGGAAGCGGTAGTGGTCCGACGGGGGCACCTCGCGCCCCTCCGACACCAGGAAGTGGGTCTGGTGGCCCTCGGCGTGCAGCGCCGTCGCCAGCGTCTTGAAGATGTAGAGGTGCGACTCGAACATGATGGGCGGAACCACGATGATCTTGGCCGCCCGCGACGCACCGGGGCCCCAGGAGAGGAGGAGGAGGAAGGGGAGGAGGAGGAGGGGGAGGAGCGAGGGGGGCGAATGCATGGCTGTAGGGGGAGAGGGGGAGAAACAAGACATTGTTAATGTTATTTATCGTGTGTCGTCTGTTTGTAAAAATGTGGTGCTTTGTATATCGGATGCTAAATGATTGTATTTGTGAAGTACGACTCAACTCTCACTCTCTCTCTCCCTCTCTCTCTCCCTCTCTCCCTCTCTCTCTCTCTCCCTCCCTCTCTCTCTCTCCCTCTACTCATTGGGCAGCAGAAGAGGACACAGACGACGTATCCTAAGTCATCATTTATTACTGAGCAACGACAACATGACAAAACAGACAGGGGGCTATGACGGTTGGTGTGACCCCTGGTGTGACCCCTGACCCCTGCACTCTGAACAGGTGAGTCAACCACAGGGTAACAGAACTCTCCACCACGATGTCACTGGCTCACCCTCAAAAAGAAGAGATTCTGGGTTTATTGTTTGAGCGTCTATTTCATCTGGGGATGGTATAAACAAACATTTCTACGCCTAAGCCTTCATCAGCCAACATGGAGGAGCCGGGGGGGGGGGGGGGGGGGCAGTGGGCAGTGTTGGTGACTCTGTGACGAGGCTGGGGATTAAACCTTTTATAAAAGGTGGCACTTTAAAGGAAAGTGACACCAGTGTTTGTTCGACCGTTTCACTCACATGTACCAATCGCCGTCCACAAGGGAGGAGTGACTCACGTATCCAAATAACCAGACAAAGCTAAATGGCGCATCGTTTTGGGTCAGTCATTAGGGCATGTAGCACTACACACCAGAGAGGAGGAGAGGGCGCAGTCTAACAACGTGTTGGTGTAATCGTTCCACCACTCTTACATCAGGGTAGCACAATGGGGAAAAAAGGGTGCAGTCTAAGGTGTGTGTGTGTGTGTGTGTGTGTGTGGGTGTGTGAGTGGGTGTGTGTGTGTGTGTGTGTGCTGTGCTCTTTCCACATGCGGCTTCCCTATAGTACTTCACCTTTGTACTGCCTTGCTGTGGGACAAAGACCCAACAAGACATGACAATGCCATTAGCTAGCGAGTCATTGTCACATGTTGTAGGACAATATATAGTGTTGTAGGTCAGTATATAGTGTCGTAGGTGAGTATAGTGTCGTAGGTGAGTATATAGTGTTGTAGGACAGTATATAGTGTTGTAGGTGAGTATATAGTGAGTATATAGTGTCGTAGGTGAGTATATAGTGTCGTAGGTGAGTATATAGTGTTGTAGGTCAGTCAGTATATAGGACTGAAGTTAGCGTGAGGTTAAATACAGCTTCTACTGCCATCATACCTGTGGTGTTGTTGGTATGTAGTGTTGTAGGAGTACTAATTACTACCACCTACTGGACTCTAACTACCAAACTAACTATACACACACACACACACACAGACACAGACACATACACACACACACACACACACAACAGGAACGACAAAGTCATTGTATTGTAACCAACTGGTCGTAACGCTAGTCAGACGCTCTAACTAAGGACCCGGTGTTTTTCTTAGGTAGGTCACATCGTCAAGAAGGAAAACTCCGGGCCTCGACTACAGACGAATTCCACGCGTCAGAGAGAGAGAGAGAGCGGCGTCAAGAGGGTACAGTTCATAAAGTCTGCGTTGGCTCGTCCTATCCACTTCACCTTTGCCCCCTGACTCCTCCACCCCTCCCCCTCGCCCCGCCCCGCTTCTTGCCTCTCGAGTGTCGTCAATGACAACCCCGTGTGGGTTGAACCAGCGTCATTCAAAACCTCTCTTTACAAACACACAACACAATGGGTCTTTGTTGCCTCCATCATTCTGCACGGTGCCCCACGTGCTCCTACACACGCGCACGCGCAGGCACACGCACACACACACACACACACACACACACACACACACACACAGCAGAGCTCCTGTTCTCCTTTCCTAATTATTCCTAATCTCCTAGACCTAGGCCATCTACCGTTTAATCTATCTCCCTCCCTCCACACTGGAACACCGGTTTAAACCTCAGTGATGGCCGGGCCTCAAAGCTCTGTGTCGACAATACAATATCGTTCCTGTTTTGTGTGTGTGTGCGTGTGTGTGTATGTGCGTGTATATATGTGTGTGTGTGTATGCGTGTGCATGTGCGTGTGTGTGTCTACAATGAGTAACTGATTTCCCTCAGGTGTCCCGCGGCCATGTGGCGTGACAGGGTTGTCATAAAGACAGGTAGGAGAGGGGTGAGCAGGGGCACGGTCGTCACGGATACAGAGCTAACCCGGGCCACAGTACTACTCCAGGTGGGCTGCTACAGGTACTGCTACAGGTGTGTGTGTGTCCACCTGACTCAGCTAATCCTCCCGTTTGAAGATAAGTTGATTAGATCACAGGTGTGATCAAACTAGCTGGCAGAGACAAAAACCCAGACCGGTTGCTTCTCCCCAGCACCAGAGCTTAGTATCACTGGGGAATACAAAGGAACTTATATTGTAGATGCTTTTGAAAAAAAAAAAGTCTGCCTTTTCTCCTGATTCAAAACACACAAGTACAAAGCTAACCTTTGTGGTTAGCCCTGGTTACAGAAGGTTGGTTCCAGCTATTTTTAGTTCAGTCACCGTCAATGAACACATTATCTCAAGGGCCCATGGAATTGTTTAATGATTAGATTACATGACATTAGATTAAACTTGATTAAACACAGTAGTACAAGGAAACATAGTTTGGCATCTAACCAGATAGTGTCATAGTGCAAATATTGCCATTGTGCGAAAGTCATGATATGTAGACAGCGCATGGTATTACAGTACTATGAGGTAATAGGCTATATGCACACTCTCTCCCGCATTCCGACTCTGCCATGTACTTCATTTCCGAGGTAGCTTGAAACATAGTCTAAAGCCCTTTTCCTTTTTACTTGTCAAGACGGTATCTCTCACTTACACCGACGCTTGATACCATCTCAGCCAACCCGCGACAGAATGTGTATCGAATGCAAATCGCCCCCATTTGACTTCTGTTGACGTGTCTCAATAGCACCTAGCTTAGCCGTCTACTGGTTTATCTGCCACCTGTCCATCTGTGAGATGGAGTTTCCCCATGAAGACAGCTGGGGGCCTGGGAGGAATATTATGCGCCCGACGGCAGCCATTTTGTTGCCATTGTTCTGAGGATACCATTACAGCCGCCTCCCTGTCCAGACTGTTGACTGTAACCATGGATACCCCTGAAGCCGTCTACCACGGGCTGCGCCGCGTCACGACTTGGGTTACCTATGACAGAGTCGGGTTACCCACACCTGAGAGAGTGAAGGGGAAAACTATCTGGCCAGAGAGAATTAAAAGAAGAGAAATGGTGGAATGACCTGGGGGAAGAGGATTAAACTTATATAATGGAGGGTGTTGGAAGCAAAAGAGGTCCCATTCAAAAAAAGAAAAAGCCAAGAAATTATCTCATTGGTTAAAAAGGTGTGGTTTTGTAAGCCTTTTTTAAGTTCATAAGCCAACATCTTAGTGTGTTGGTGTGGTTTAATGAGGAGATATATAATATAATATATCATATATCATATGAATATGTTCCTATGGTCACATACTCATTGTTTTATGTCCTATTGTATTCTGTTGTGATGTTGCCCATTATTCTTTTTTTCTTTTTTTATCTACTGTACGATGAGGACTACAGATGCAAATTAGCTCACAGCTAAATCTGGCATATTTACTGTCATCATACTTTGTATAAGTGACTGTTCATTAATGTGCACTGTCCTGACTAAATAAAGATCTATCTATCTAATCTAATCTGATAACCAGTCTACTCAACGACACTCAAGTAAAGGGTTAAGACTCCATGCTCTTATGGATACACACAGTATGTTTAGATCCAGATTCAGATTTAGATCTGGACTAGGAAGACTCTTCAAGTGTCTTGTTCCTTTGCTTTGAGCATTTCCAAGTATCTCAGAATCACAATCACAATCAGAATCGCTTTTATAACATCCCAATGTATCCAAAGTACACAAGAGTACAATGATTTGGCCTTGGTTCCTCAACATTGGCATCGCAGCATCACGGTACAAAATCACAATAATACAGTAAAGTAAAATAAGTAATAAAGTAATAAAGGGACGTATCTTAACAGTGCCGCCTTTCATTAGTCTGATTTGGCTTCCCCAGGCTTCCAGAGTTCAATGTCTCATATGCTGTTATCATTTGTACTTTGTCGTGTTCATAGTAGACCTACAGGTACGAGTACAATTTCAAGAGTGAGACAGGGGAGGCTGGTGGAGGTAGAAATCGGAGGACAGGCTCATTCTAATGCACGGAACAGTATAAGGAATGGTATCAATCGCATGTGTTTGACACCATTCCTCATTCCGTTCCATGCAACACCAATGAGCCCCATCCTCCGATTTCTACCTCCACCAGCCTCCCCTAGAGCGGAGGGCTGGACAGATGATGACAGATGATTACTGGTGTCGCTAGCATAGCACAAGACAACACAATCTCCCCTCCTAGCCCTCCTAGTTTCTCTGTGGGAAAACGACGACTGTCAAACTGTACAAAATGGAGGTGATTATGAGGTCATTAGACGGGCGATATCCACAGGGTTCCGCTGTGGGAGTGAGCGGCCATGTTGGATTCCGTAGCAGGGGGTCATTACCTCTAAGTACCCTGTTGAGTCGGAGGATGTTGGCCTGGAACCGGTGATACTCAATCCAGGTCTTGTTAGGGAGCCAAACTACTGCAGGCTTTTGTCCTAGCTCAGCTCAATGACACACCTTGTTCAGCTTATCAAGGTTCTAAAAGATCAGGGCCCAGTATTTCAAAACTTAACTTAATCAGTGGAAAAATGAAGCTGGATCATTCTGATCTAGATAAACAGGTTTTAGTAGATTAGTGAAATCAGGGACAAAAACCACTACGGACCCACTGCGGCTCTCCGGGACCAAGGAGTGAGGATCACTGATCTTAGGACAGTTTAGCGCCTTCACGTCTCGAGCAAAACACCCAAACGAACATTCAAGTGCTGCAAAACTGACATGAACACGGTCATATTTGGCTGTTAAAATGTACTCCCACTATAACGTATTTGAACATACATTCTTCATTATTTCGCTTTCTCCATCATCCAAAAAATGTCTTTACTATTGTGAGTAGAGAGAGGGGGGGTATCGCTTGCTTTTTTAGCTACAGTTAGCATGAGGTTTTTGTCTTTATGTCTGGGAATGCGTCTGGCCATCTCTGTCTCGAGATGGCCTAAATTGTGAATGAGTTACTGTCTGTCTCTAGGCCTATACATAGTGAATGAATGTCTGTCTCCAGAAAGATACTATAGTATTGTGAGGGAGAAACAAACACGAGCATAATACTCTTGTCTACTAATACTGCCTACTGAGGAGAATACCATGGATCTGGGATCTTTCAGCATTCATTTGCAGATCGTATTATACAACCCGTACATACAGTGACTTAGGCCTCCGATTTCTAACCGACACAGACAACGAGGCTGTTTACGTGCTGGTCAGCAGGACTTCTGTGAGATATTCTTCTCACAACTTTGGCAAACACTATCAAAACCAAGATACCAAAAGAAAGACTTGACTTAAAGCCTGTGAGAAGCTGTTAAATATTAACAACAAGTTCTCTCAATCCTTTTTCATCCTCTTCTCTCCTTCCATTATCTCTATCTGCCATCTTAATCATCAGTTTACAGAACCACTCCCCACACACACACACACACACACACACACACACACACACACACACACACACACACACACACACACACACACGCACACACACACGCGCGCACAGTGTAGACAGAACAGCCACCTAAGGTACACTGGGACACCGCCATTTTGGATCTACACTGAGCTAACCCAGCACAGTTGCACTATGATCAGATCTCAGCACAGAGACCCAAATGCCACTGAGACCTCAGGGAGTTTCTGGCATAGCACTGATCTACTAATAACCAAACTAGAACCATACAATTACTGGATCGCTAAGTGATCCCAGTGTTCATTATTAGGCCTACATGTTTGCTTTACGAATTCATGCAACTCTATAGAAAAGGTGCTCGCCAAATTTGCCATAACTCTCGTGCCATAACTCTTGGTACACTACCATGCTATCTTTTTGACAAAGATTTGGGCAGGTGCAGAAGAGGTTGTTTTACAGAACATAATAATATTCACGATCAAATTCACCCTGTGTCCAATTCCTTCACAGTTGGTGCCTCTTTTCCCTAAAAACTTAAAGCCAAGCCAAATCTATTCATTGATGATTATACATAAGTATACAACCAAGACAATGTGTATTATATCAGCGATTCTTGAGATCTGGTTCGACTACTGTTTCAATGCGGGAGGGGAAAGAATCAAAGACGGAAACAGGATAATTTAGTTTCAGATTAAAAGTTGTTAGATAGATAGATAGACAGACAGACAGACACACACACACACACACACACACACACACGAAGAGTTCAGGGGATACACACCTGCTCTCGGTAGGCCTGAAGCCTCAAATAAACATCCACATTACTCTCTCTCTCTCTCTCTCTCTCTCTCTCTCTCTCTCTCTCTCTCTCTCTCTCTCTCTCTCTCTCTCTCTCTCTCTCTCTCTCTCTCTCTCTCTCTCTCTCTCTCTCTCTCTCTCTCTCTCTCTCTAAAGGCCTATAAAAAAGTATTTATTTTTAAACTAGTCCGACAGGCTTCCATTCAAGTTTTAGACTAGCGCAGGTGACAGACTTCAACCCAGGTCCACACACACACACACACACACACACACACACACACACACACACACACACACACACACACACACACACTACTGTTTTAACCTCAGGGCATTCTCTGATCTGAAGTCAGTCTGCTGAGGGAGGAAGTCTCCCTGACCGCAGTGACAAGGTCAGATGGGTGTTCCTGGCTGATCCCAGATCTGTCACTATGGAGCTAACCTCTGGAGAGAGGTGGTGACCCCATTTACATGTTGAACATTTTAGCAGACGCCTTATATCCAACGTGACACGTACATTTGTCTAAGTACGTGAATCATCTATCCATCAGTCATCATAAGAAAAACGAATCTATGCGAGCTTATTACTGTGGGGTGACATTGATCACGCACAGAGCATATAGCTCCAAAAGTATATTTAAATATTTGAACATAGACTTTTGCGACACATTGGGTGATTAATCATGAAACAGTGGGCCATAGGCCTAGTTTAGCAGTCAAATCGTCCGACTCTTGTTGACACTCTTGCGACCAACTCAAGGAAGAAGATCAGGGTGTTTCCCAGATAGACGATAACGATTACGCACAATACGGTACGATTCTATCCACACGGGTGTCTTATTGTGCGGGTTAGGCGAAACTGGAATGCACTTTAAGTACTTCGAGAGCTCTGGTTCCGCTCACTCTCTTTCTGATTGTCATAGAAACGTCTTTTTCTAAACAACAGGTGACCGGTGATCTCCGTCGCGGAGAGACCAGTGCCATGCGATGCGCACCAGCGGAAAAACACCCGACAGGTGCGTCTCTCAGTCTCACCTGAGCTCACAAGTACCTTCGCGATTTCCTTCCGATTTACAAGTACCTTCGCGTCTCTAAAGGGAACCTCTAAAACAGACAAACCACCCAACTTTACTGCAATTTGAAAGAGTTGCAGTGACATAAATGGCATGCACCTGCCGCACGCACCTGCATACATACATACATACATACATACATACATACATACATACATACATACATCCATACATAATACACACCTGCGTGGAAGTGTACCTGGTTAGTGTGACCTGTCCTGAACCGAAGGAAGAGTGAGTAAATAGTCCGGACTCGCCCTGAACAACACGTTTGAATAAATCCTAAAAAAAAAAAAGTGGCCCCCAAATTTTTTTGTTAATGGCAACAGGCGAGTTGGGTCCCCGTTGGTCGAAGACAAGCGCAGGTCTCACACCCGGAGTGTCTCTGCTGGAGGCGGGACCAGGGAGGGAGGGAGGGAGGGAGGGAGGGGCAGAGAGACGGGGAGGGGGTGGTCGTGGGAGTACAGAAAGAGCCATCGCTCTCTTAGGGGTTTTGATAGTCACCAGTTGTCACCAGTTGTTTTCACAGATTATTTGTTTATTTACATTATCTGTTTTCTATTGTTGGTAAATATGTAAATACGTAAATACATTTGATTTAATTTAAAACATATTATATTAATATTGAAGTTAACTGTAGATTATTAATTATTAATCTCTGAGTATTGGAGAAGGGGTAGGATTAAATAATGTTATGCTTCTTCCTACTCCTTTTCGGACATGTGAAGTAAATAGTGTTTTTTGTTTTGTTTTGTTTTTTCTTGTTTTTGTTTAGTTTTTTCTTGTTTTTGTTTAGTTTTTTCTTGTTATAACTATTTCTTTTTTCACATGTTCGAAATAAAGCTTTCATTCATTCTGGAGCTCCAAGTGCGGTGTTGACACTGTCAACTGACGCGCTTTGAGTGCGGGTTTTACGCTTTGAATTGCAAACGGTAAACATAGCGTCCGTTAGTAGCATTGTTGTGGAAGTCGGACAAGATAAGAACATTTAGATAAGAAAAGAAAGATAAGATAAGAAAAATGCCATCGGAGATTTCATTTATTTGTATTGATTATTGACATTACACTACACCTGTCAAGTGTACAGCTTTACAGCTACTTATCCCTAACCCCAAGAGTGGAGTCGTGTGTCAATCATCCCTGAGTCACCTGACAGGTGGAAGAGCCAGGGCTTAGGCCTGCTCAGGATGCTAGAAGGATGGGTGTGTGTGTGTGCGTGTGTGCGTGTGTGTGTGTGTGTGTGTGTGTGTGTGTGTGTGTGTGTGTGTGTGTGTGCGTGCGTGCGTGCGTGCGTGTGTGTGTGTGTGTGTGTGTGCGTGTGTGCGTGTGTGTGTCATGAGTGGCGCGTGAATCATTGATGAGGCAGAGCAGTCAGATATGGTTTCTAACGTTGTCGCTAAGCTGCTGGAACCCGGGGCACTATTCAATCAAAACCTGATTCCAGGTGGCCGCGGTTAGACACACATAACATCCACCTCTAATCATGAAAATGCATTTTTGGAATCCTGGGAATCCTGACTCTCTAAGTCCTGTGTAAGTCTATGTGAGACTCTCTAAGTCTGTGTAAGTCTATGTGAGTCTCTCTAAGTCTGTGTAAGTCTATGTGAGTCTCTCTAAGTCTATGTACATCTATTAAGCACTTTGAGCTGCAATGTTTGCAGGAAAAGTGCTATAAAAATAAAAGTTATTATTATTATTATAAAAATCTATATAAGTCTATGTAAGTCTATGTGAGTCTATGTAAGTCTATGCGAGTCTATGAGTTTCTATAGGTCTATGTGAGTCTATGTGAGTCTATGTAAGTCTATGTGAGTCTATGAGTCTCTATAGGTCTATGTGAGTCTATATAAGTCTTTGTGAGTCTATGTGAGTCTATATAAGTCTATGTGAGTCTATGTGAGTCTATGTGAGTCTATATAAGTCTATGTGAGTCTATGTGAGTCTATATAAGTCTGTGTAAGTCTATGTGAGTCTATGTAAGTCTATGTGAGTCTATGTAAATCTAAAATCCAAGTCTTTCAATTAGTGAATCTCAGGCAGACATGAAAATGTCAAGTTAGAATAGGTTATAATACCTAATAAATACATATCCAGTATATCTCTGATATTCAGAGTTCACCAGAGCCAATCGTACACTATGGTGCAAATGGACTGCACTTATATAGCACCTTTATCCAAAGCACTTTACAACGGC
This sequence comes from Nansenia antarctica, assembly GCF_963989245.1. Lineage (NCBI taxonomy): Eukaryota > Metazoa > Chordata > Actinopteri > Argentiniformes > Microstomatidae > Nansenia > Nansenia antarctica. Next base: position 67,876,585 of record NC_137676.1, read on the forward strand.
CTCTCATTCACCCATTCACACACATTCACACACATTCACACACCAATGGCGGCAAGCTACCATGCAAGGCGCCGGCCCACTCACTGGGAGCAATTTGGGGTTCAGTGTCTTGCCCAAGGACACTTCGACAAGTGGCCAGCCGGGGCTCGAACCGCTGATCTGCCAACCTTGCGATCATTAGATGGCGGCTCTACCTCCTGCGCCACAGCTGTCCCAGCGCAAGTTCACCAGAGCAGGGGGTTTGTCTCCCGATAGTTTACAAAACTGAGTCAATCGTACACTATGGTGCTCTATGGTGCTCTATGGTGCTATAAGGTGCTCTTTCTCAGACAGATTAAACCCTGGATTAGATTGCCCCGTTGACATGAGGAGTAGTCCTTCCCTAGAGTGTGGTATCATGGACACAGATTAAGCCATATTATCCTTAAATAAATCGCCCTTTTAAACAAGATTCTATTGAATCTGCTTTTTAGTCTCTGGGGCAGTTTCCTAGGACACAGACTGAAATGCATTTTCAATGAAGATACTTCATTTAGTCACACAGAACTAGGCTTATTTTTGTGTCTGGTTAACCAGCCCCCTATGAGGTAAAGATAACACTTGCTATATCACACTTGTAGTGAGCAGTGGCTGACCTTTAACCTCTAGGTGAACATTCAACACTGCTAGTGCCTGACTGAGATGGGGCCTAATGTTTTTCCTCACCATTGGATCTGACCAGGTAAAACTCTGGGCCTGAATTGTTCCTGCAGTCTTTCGACCAGATGCGGCGGGAAACTGGGAAGGAGTGAGTTCACACTCTTCCACCGCACACCTGTTCACCCCCCTGTTCAACCCCCTTCTTCTTCTTCTTCGGCGTATGGGTTGTTGTTCTTCCTCTCCACTCCACCAGGCTCGGGGCCGAGGGGCTACCCTTTTACCACCCCGAGACCTGGTTGAGGGGCTCACCCGGGCTATATTTCTGGACACCCCTCCAGAAGCCACGTCATCGTCTCGTCATCTAGTACCGACAGACCATGCATCCCGTTGGGTGGGTGGTACACCGGGCAATCCAGGATAATATGGTCTGCGGTTTGGTCCTCTGCGCCACACTCGCACGACGCATTTGGGGCCAAGCCCCATCTATGCATTGATGAGCGGAAACGCCCGACGCCGGTCCGGAGAGAGAGAGAGAGAGAGAGAGAG
>NC_137676.1:67890902-67895902 GCF_963989245.1 Nansenia antarctica
CACACACACACTCACACGCAAACACTCACACAGACACACACACACACACACACACACACACACACACACACACACACACGCACACACAGCTCAGTCTACAGAGGTCCATAGGGACTCTGGAGTGGCTAGCTGAGTGGCTAGTTGAGACTGATAGAGTTGGATTGTGAGGAGGGACACAAAGGAAAGGGAGGGAGCGAATGAAGTGAAGAGGGAGTGAAGAGGACGGCTGCTGTGCGTAGGGGAGTGTGTCCTCCTTCTCTCTCTGTGTCTCTCTCTCTCTCTCTCCTTCTCTCTCTCTCTCTCCTTCTCTCTCTCTCTCTCTCTCTCTCTCTCTCTCTCTCTCTCTCTCTCCTCTCTCTCTCTCTCCTTCTCTCTCTCCTCTCTCTCTCTCTCCTTCTCTCTCTCTCTCTCTCTCTCTCTCTCTCTGCCTTCTCTGTCTCTCTCTCCCTCTCTCTCTCTCTCTCTCTCTCTCTCTCTCTCTCTCCTCTCTCTCTCTCTCTCTCCTGGCTGTGTGTTGGAGGCTGGTAGAGAGAGGCCTCTATTGACTCCAGGCTGACCTTGAGAGACTGGAGCTGCAGCATCAGCCTCATTGAGTTAGGGAGAGTGAACCTTGTGGCGGAGTGTGTGTGTGTGTGTGTGTGTGTGCCAGTGAACAGTGTTCTGTTTTGTTCGCTCCCTCTCTCTCTCTCTCTCTCTCTCTCTCTCTCTCTCTCTCTCTCTCTCTCTCTCTCTCTCTCTCACTCTTTCTCTCTCTCTCTCTCTCGCTCTCTCTCTCTCTCTCCTACCCCCCCTCCCCCCTCCCTCCCTCCTCCCTCTATCCAATCACCAGATCAATGAAACCAGACCAACAGATAAAATCAGTGGAACTAGCTCAACCTAACTCACCGTTCCCTATGCAACAACCAACATGATGATGATGATGATTGATGATATCGATATATACACAGTACCAATGCTTAGGCTTGTCTTGAGTACATAGGAGTTCATAGAGTGCATAGGAGTGCATAGGAGTGCATAGGGAATAGAGGGTCATGTGACTAGGCAGTCTGTCATGGCTTGAGGGCCACTCTGCCGTCCTGCTGTCTGAGTGCTTCAGACAGTCTGCACTAGGCTGTGTGTGCGTGTGTGTGCGTGTGTGTGTGTGTGTGTGTGTGTGTGTGGTCTGGAGGGAGTCTGAAGCTTAATAATAATAATAATAATAGGACACGTATTGTGAGTTCACAAGGGATTCAGTTACAGGTACACTACTGTACATTCAGGACATTCAGTCTCTCCTTCTCTCACCCTGCACCTCCCTCCTCCCTCTGTTCTCCCCACCTCCACCTCCCCCCCCACCTCCCTCCTCCCCTTTTCTCCCCACCTCCCCTCCTCCCCCTCTTCTCTCTTCTCCCCTCCTCCCTCTGTTCTCCCCACCTCCCTCCTCCCCCTCTTCTCTCTTCTCCCCTCCTCCCTCTGTTCTCCCACCTCCTTCCTCCCCCTCTTCTCCCCACCTCCCTCCTTCCCTTCTTCTCCCCACCTCCCTCCTTCCCTTCTTCTCTCCCACCTCCACCTCCCCCTCTTCTCCCCACCTTCCTCCCCCTCTTCTCTCTTCTCCCCTCCTCCCTCTGTTCTCCTCACCTCCTTCCTCCCCCTCTTCTCCCCACCTTCCTCCTCCCCCTCTTCTCTCTTCTCCCCTCCTCCCCCTGTTCTCCCCACCTCCACCTCCCCCCTCACCTCCCCCCTCCCCCTCTTCTCTCTTCTCCCCTCCTCCCTCTGTTCTCTCTTCCTCTTCTCCCCTCCTCCCCCTGTTCTCCCCACCTCCTTCCTCCCCCTCTTCTCCCCACCTCCCTCCTCCCCTTCTTCTCCCCTCCTCCCACCTCCCTCCTCCCCCTCTTCTCCTCCTCCTTCCCCTCTTCTCTTTTCTCCTCCCCTTTTCTCCCCCCCACCTCCCTCTTCTCTCTTCTCCCCTCCTCCCTCTGTTCTCTCCCCCACCTCTCCTTCCCCTCTCCTCTTCTTCCCCACCTCCTCCTCCCCCTTTCCTCTCCCCCCTCCTCCCTCTGTTCTCCCCACCTCTCTCCCTCCCCTTCTTCTCCCCACCTCCCTCCTCCCCCTCTTCCCCACCTCCCTCCTCCCCTGTTCTCCCACTCCCTCCTTCCCTTCTTCTCCCCCCCTCCCCCTCTTCTCCCACCTCCCTCTCCTCCTTCCCTCTTCTCCCCTCCTCCCTCCCTCCCCTCTTCTCTCTTCTCCCTCCTCCCTCTGTTCTCCCCACCCTCCCTCTCCCTCTCCTCTCTTTCCCACCTCCCTCCTCCCCCTCTAATTCGCCTGTCCCGTGTCGTTGAGGATGAAGAAGGTACAAGGCTTCAGGCCATTTCCGCTCCACAGGACGTGTGTGTGTGTGTGTGTGTGTGTGTGTGTGTGTGTGTGTGTGTGTGTGTGTGTGAGTGTGTGTGTGAGTGTGTGAGTGTGTGTGTGAGTGTGTGAGGGGACACAGCATGTGGAGGTAAAATGGTGGAAACTGTCCTGGAGGAGATGGGATAAGACTGAACTGACAGATTGTGCTTGTGAGAGAGAGAGAGAGAAAGAGAGAGAGAGAAAGAGAGAGAGAGAGAGAAAGAGAGAGAGAGAGAGAAAGAGAGAGAGAGAAAGAGAGAGAGAGAGAAAGAGAGAGAGAGAGATAGAGTGCAGGGTGAGAGAATATGGAATGTGTGCGTGTGTGTGTGCGTGCGTGCGTGCGTGCGTGCGTGCGTGCGTGCGTGCGTGCATATGAGTGAGTGAGTGAGAGAGAGGGAGAGACAGAAAGAGAGAGAGAGAGAGAGAGTGTGTGTGTGTGTGTGTGTGTGTGAATGAGAAAGAGGGAGAGGGAGAGGGAGAGACAGAGAGTGTGTGGTGCTGTTACTAAATTTAGTCTGGAATCAGGACACCATTAGTCTTATTGGAGAGGCTGATATTCTGAGGATGTGTGTGTGTGTGTGTGTGTGTGTGTGTGTGTGTGTGTGTGTGTGTGTGTGCGTCAGAGCGGTTAAGTGTGTTGATTCACTGATTTGATGTGTTTTAGTTTTGAGGAGGAAAGGATGATGTGGATTTTGGGACACGGTGATGTGTGTGTGTGTGTGTGTGTGTGTGTGTGTGTGTGTGTGTGTGTGTATTGGTCTGTGAGTGTGAGGATCGACGGCCTGGGAGCTGTCGGAGGGAATAACGGATGATACGTACCAACAGTTCATTCTCATCAGGCCTTTAGACTATTAGTCTGGAAATATCAAGCAAATTATTAATAAAAACATGTTTTACTCCCACTTGCCCATTTGCAAAGGACAGCTCTGAGGTAGGACACTGAAAGGAGACAACGATAGCATCGCAAGTGACGCACCAAATGCGAAGAGTAGGTTGGTCTCGTCCCGATGGACAGATATTTCGGATGTCTTCTACTAAATAAAACATTTTCTGAATCAAATAAACACCTACTCTAAATGTTAGGCTATGCAAGCTACTCTCTGTTATGGAAAATACCTAGAAATGCCTACAATGTTCGCGTTAGCATAATCGCTCATCGCCGCTGGCTATCTTGCCAGTTAAAGCAACAGGTCATGTTTTTTTTTTCCCACCGGCTTTCCAGCTTTTCCAGAAGCTCACTTGGTAAATGAACTGCACTTATATAGCGCCTTATTCCAAAGCGCTTTACAAGGCCTCTCATTCACCCATACATTCACATACGCATTCACACACCAATGGCGGCAAGCTACCATGCAAGGCGCCGGCTCGCTCATCAGGAGCGATTTGGAGTTCAGTGTCTTGCCCAAGGACACATCGACACGTGGACAACCCGGGGATCGAACCGCCGACCTTGACGATCATTAGACGCCGGCTCTACCTCCTGAGCTGACCACAGCCGCCCCTTAACCTCAGTCCTTTGTAGGGAAAAGCGTGTTTGCTGGACGCAAGCCCCCTATGCCTCGTCTCCTCTCATACCTGCCTCGACACTACCTGTTTACGATCTTGAAAGGTAACAGACAGTAGTAACTTGAGTGAAGCATATCGTATACCTCATGAGACCTATTTTCGAAAAGGCCACCGCACTTCGAATTGTAGCTAATGCCTTTGTGGGACTCCTAAAAAGAAATGATGCGGTTTAAATTCAGAATGTCGGCCTGCTAAAATAAGCTTATGGGAAAGGGGAAAGCAGAGGGCCGAGGAGGTGATTATTTACTTCAGAGACGCAGCTCTTGAATGCGCCGTAAAAGGGCATGTTCTCCCGCATTTTAAAATGGCCAAAAAATCGTTTTCAAATCGGCAAAAGAATCTCCTTCTGCGATGGTCCCATCAATGGTGATCCCAGATGTAACCGTCTGTGTGTCTGTGTGTGTGTGTGTGTGTGTGTGTGTGTGTGTGTGTGTGCACCATGCTTGGAGGTGATTGGCTAAACCTGAAACAGAAATGCAACCCCGCTTGTTTTGTTTTGGGGAAACTTGGTTTTCCGTTGCTGTACTGTAGATTCTGTGGATATTTTCCTGGGTTTTCGTTCTTCGGCATGACTGCACTACTGGGAATTTTATACCAGATTAACACATGGGTGGAAGGATAGAGGGACGAAGGAGGAGGTGGAGCGGAGAGAAAGAGAGGGGGAGTGAGAGAGGGGAGAGGGAGAGAGAAGGAGAAAGAGAGTGATAGAGGGGGGAGAGAGAAGGAAAGAGGGAAAGAGAGAAAGGGAGTGAGAGGGTGAGAGAGAGAGAGAGAAGGGAGAAAAGGGGAGGGAGTGAGAGTGAAAGGGTAAGGGAAGGAGAGAGAGAGCAGATGATTGTGTATCCCTTTGTTGAGCTTTGATCCATTATTAGACTGACAAGCTCACAGAGCCCACACACACAGACGCACACACTCTACCATACACACACACACACACACACACACACACACAGACACACACACACACACACACACACACACACCGTCCACGCACTTTCCCTGGGTCCTCCTATGCATCTCTGCATCAAAGTGAGCAGATTGCCAGGGTTTCAAATCCTCATTTA
>NC_137676.1:67903402-67913402 GCF_963989245.1 Nansenia antarctica
CCTCTCTCTCTCCTTACTCTCCCCCCCTCTCTCTCCCCCCCTCTCTCTCTCTCTCTCTCTCTCCCTCTCTCTCCTTACTCTCCTCTCCCCCTCCCTCTCTCTCTCTCTCTCCTTACTCTCCTCCCCCCTCCCTCTCTCCCTCTCTTTCTCTCTCTCTCTCTCTCTCTCTCTCTCTCTCTCTCTCTCTCCTTACTCTCCTTCCCCCTCCCTCTCTCTCTCTCTCTCTCTCTCTCTCTCTCTCTCTCTCAGTGTAAGTTGGAGTACCAGGCCTGTATCTCAGGGAAGCAGATTGCTGTGAAATGTTCTGGCCAGTGTCCCTGCCCCGCACAGAGCAACACAGAAAAGAAAGGTTGACACACACGCACACACACACACACACACACACACACACACACACACACACACACACATGCTGCTGAAGTAACATTGACTAATTTTCTGTGATTCTTTATGATGATTCTCCTTTGTGTTATCTCCTGTGTGTGTGTGTGTGTGTGTGTGTGTGTGTGTGTGTGTGTGTGTGTGTGTGTGTAGTGTGCACTGAAACAGACCTGAAGGAAGTGGTGAGTCGGTTGAGGGACTGGTTCAGAGTGCTCCACGAGAACGGCAACAACAAGAGAGTCAAGATCCAGAAACCAGAGAAAAACAGTCAGTACCTCTTTTACCCCCCATCCCCCATCCCCCCCATCCTCCATCCTCCATCCCCCATCCCCCATCCCCCATCCTCCATCCCCCATCCCCCCCATCCCCCATCCCCCCCATCCCCCATCCCCCCCATCCTCCATCCCCCATCCCCCCCATCCTCCATCCCCCATCCCCCCCATCCTCCATCCTCCATCCCCCCCATCCTCCATCCCCCATCCCCCCCATCCCCCATCCCCCCATCCTCCATCCCCCATCCCCCCCATCCTCCATCCCCCATCCCTCCATCCTCCATCCCCCATCCTCCATCCCCCATCCCCCCCATCCTCCATCCTCCATCCCCCCCATCCTCCATCCCCCCCATCCCCCATCCCCCATCCCCCCCATCCTCCATCCCCCATCCCCCCCATCCTCCATCCCCCCCATCCCCCATCCCCCCCATCCCCCATCCCCCCCATCCCCCCCATCCTCCATCCCCCATCCCCCCCATCCTCCATCCCCCATCCCCCCCATCCTCCATCCCCCATCCCCCCCATCCCCCATCCTCCATCCCCCCCATCCCCCATCCCCCATCCCCCCCATCCCCCATCCCCCCCATCCTCCATCCCCCATCCCCCCCATCCTCCATCCCCCATCCCCCCCATCCTCCATCCCCCATCCCCCATCCCCCATCCCCCCCATCCCCCATCCCCCCCATCCTCCATCCCCCATCCCCCCATCCTCCATCCCCCATCCCCCCCATCCTCCATCCCCCCCATCCTCCATCCCCCATCCCCCATCCCCCATCCCCCCCATCCCCCATCCCCCATCCCCCATCCCCCCCATCCTCCATCCCCCATCCCCCATCCCCCCCATCCCCCATCCCCCCCATCCTCCATCCCCCATCCCCCCATCCTCCATCCCCCATCCCCCATCCTCCATCCCCCCCATCCCCTATCCTCCATCCCCCATCCCCCCCATCCTCCATCCCCCATCCCCCCCATCCTCCATCCTCCATCCCCCCCATCCTCCATCCCCCATCCTCCATCCCCCATCCCCCCCATCCTCCATCCCCCATCCCCCCCATCCTCCATCCCCCATCCCCCATCCTCCATCCCCCATCCCCCCCATCCTCCATCCCCCATCCCCCCATCCTCCATCCCCCATCCCTCCATCCTCCATCCCCCATCCCCCCCATCCTCCATCCCCCATCCCCCATCCTCCATCCCCCCATCCTCCATCCCCCATCCTCCATCCCCCATCCCCCCAATCCTCCATCCCCCATCCCCCCCATCCTCCATCCCCCATCCCCCCCATCCTCCATCCCCCATCCCCCCCATCCTCCATCCCCCCCATCCTCCATCCCCCATCCCCCCCATCCTCCATCCCCCATCCCCCATCCCCCCCATCCTCCATCCTCCATCCCCCCCATCCTCCATCCCCCATCCCCCCCATCCTCCATCCCCCATCCCCGCCATCCTCCATCCCCCAACCCCCCCATCCTCCATCCCCCATCCCCCCCATCCTCCATCCCCCATCCCCCCCATCCTCCATCCCCCATCCCCCCCCATCCTCCATCCCCCATCCCCCCCATCCTCCATCCCCCATCCCCCCATCCTCCATCCCCCATCCCCCCCATCCTGCACCACTTCCCCTGCATCACTTCATCGTTTTATGGACGTAAAGGCCTTTAGAAGAAGAAGAAGATTCAACCTTTGTCATTGCACAGAGCACAACAAAATGTTTTTTAATGCTCTAGGCAAGCGGCCAGGGGTCACAGCCATAGAAGGCGGCACCCCCTGGAGCAATTAGGGGGTTCAGTGCCTTGCTCAAGGACACTTCAACACGTGGCCAGCCCCGGGGTTCGAACCGCCGAGCTGCCGATCGATCATTAGATGCCGGCTCCACCGGCTGAGCCACAACTGAGCGACACAACTCAACAATCCAATGACCTCACCTCACTCATCTTTGACCTTTAACCCCCCCTCAGAGTTTGACCTCGCGCCGTTGCCCATCTGCAAGGACCCCCTGGGCTGGATGTTCTCCCGCCTGGACACCGACTTGGACTCCCAGCTGGACCAATCAGAGCTGAGCGGGCTGTACCTGGACGGGAACGAGCCGTGTTCGGGCGCCTTCTTCGGGTCATGTGACACGCACGCCGACGCGCTCATCAGCAGCGCCGAGTGGTGCACCTGCTTCCAGAGACACACAGGTGAGGCTTCACACACACACACACACACACACACACACAGACGCACGCAGATCAAACACACACACACACACACATACATGCACGCATGCACACGCGTCTGTGTGGACTCATCATTAATGGGTTCTCTCTCTTGTCCCTCTATCCCAGACTACCCGTGTCATTTAGAGCTCTCCAACATCAACAAGAAGCAGGCGGGGAAGAAACTTCTGGGTGAGTTCCTATCACACACACACACACACAAACACACACACACACACACACACTTGAATACTTTACATCAAAGAATCCCAAATATAACAAAGGTCATACAGATAGTCATGGATCCTAGTAGCACCATCTTCACCACACAGCCAAGCCAGGGTTTCCGTTAACCGGTAATTCCCGGACTTTGTCCGGTAAAAGTTGTTGAAGTCCGACAAATGGAAAACTCGTCGGACATAAATGTCCGGTGAAAATAATTCCCTCTAAGCACAATTTGAATACAATTCTCTAAAGTTCACATTCTGATTCCTTCTATTTTAAAAAAGACGAATATATAGGCTATGTATTTATTTTATTATGATATGATTTGACACCGGCATGATGATGACTCCTAATGTGTAGGCTGCGTATGCGAAACAGCGGTTGTTTCCGGTGTGCGCTATAACTCGTGCACAATCGAGTCGAGGCAGAGAGGAGGATAGCGATGTTTCTCTCTGTGATAGTGTGATTATGCAAGCCTTTTCTGAAAGGGATGAGAACCCGATTGTTTCAGCTTCTCCCAGGGAGAAAGTGGTAGAGTTACCATCCTCCCCGAGTCCTACCATACCATCCGCTGACAGCCTATCTCTGCCTGTAACCGGCGAGCGATTGCGTGTCGCTCAAGTAGCTGATCAGTCATTAAACAAATGTTTTTTACATGCAGCTAGTGAGGAATCTGAAATAGGGGGCAACGTAGTTTATTTCCTTAACGATGGGATATTAATGCGTAAATGGTCTCCTCCTAATGCAAATGGTTGTGAGTGGAATACTGTAAAACAAGTGGCTGTGCCTGTGGGTTATAGACAACAGGTGTTATCTGTAGCACATGAGAGCCAGTGGTCAGGACATTTAGGTATAACTAAAACTTATCAGCTGATATTGAAACATTTATTTTGGCCCGGACTGAAGGCGGATGTTGTCAAGCACTGCCGCTGTTGCCATACTTGTCAGATGGCGGGTAAGCCTAATCAATCCATTCCACCCGCACCATTGCATCCCATTCCTGCTATAGGGGAGCCATTTGAACGTGTAATAATTGATTGTGTTGGACCTTTGCCTAGGACTAAAAGTGGAAGTCAGTATTTGCTTACTATTATGTGCGCTGCTACTCGTTTTCCCGAAGCTGTTCCGTTGCGTAACATATCAGCCAGCTCAGTGGTGAAAGCTTTACAACGTTTTTTTTCCACATTCGGTCTTCCTCTTGTTATACAATCTGACCAGGGCACTAACTTTCAGTCTAAGCTTTTCAAACAAGCCCTAAGAACGTTAGGGGTACGATGTCACGCCAGAAGCCTACATGCTTGCACTGTTCAATAAAATGTTATACATCTAGACATTGTGGTATTTCTTTATATACGTATCCCAGCCTGCCTATTGTTTCTCAATAAACAGTTATGTTCTCCTCATTGACATACTCCCGAGTCCGATTAAGTATGATTTGACAGGCAGCTAAACGAAATGCCTTCCCAACCAGCGAGACCTGGTTATAGAAATGACGTTGTTTTATTGATTAAAAAAAGGGTAAAACTGGAAAGAGAAAATAGAAAACTCACATTAATCCCAAACAATTTAACAAACTTCAGTTAACGTAATGTGGAGTCTGTTCATTGATCGATGCTGTCTGTTCAGTTCCCAGTGAGGCGCCTGTTCAGCGCTGGACATAATGGCATAGCGCGCATGCGAATCATGTTATATTATTATATATTATATAGCTCGCATCTAATCGTATCGGATGAGAAATAGACATTAAATGGCATATATAGGCCGCTACACAACAGTAATCACCGCGACAAACAGCTATATTAGATTTTTTTTTTTTATTTATTTATTTTTTTTTTATATTTTAATATGATGACCGGAATATATCACGTTTGTCCGGTAAATCGAAATCTTCCCGGACACGATGTCCGGCGGCAATTTTTTCTAACGGAAACCCTGAGCCAAGCTCTCTCCAACAGCTGACACACACACACACACACACACACACACACACACACACAGCTGACACAGAGCGTCTTCAAGCTGCTTGGCTTTATTCTTTGGGATGCCCGGGGGCGAGGGGCTGGTGGTTTGTTCTGAAGTGTTGTAGAAACACACACACCCACACACACACGCACACACACGCACACACACACACGCACACACACACTCTCTCTCTCTGACCCCAGCTGTGTGTGTGTGTGTGTGTGTGTGTGTTCGTGTGTGTGTGTGTGTGTGTGTGTGTGTATGTGAGCGTGTGTGTGTGTGTGTGTGTGTGTGTGTGTGTGTGTATGTGTGTGTGTGTGTGTGTGTGTGCGTGTGTGTGCGTGTGTGTATGTGTGTGTGTGTGTGTGTGTGTGTGTGTGTGTATGTGTGTGTGTGTGTGTGTGTGTGTGTGTGTGTGCGTGTGTGTGTGTAGGCCAGTACCTGCCGGCCTGTGACGAGCAGGGCTTCTACCGGTCCCACCAGTGCCACGGCAGCAGTGGTCAGTGCTGGTGCGCCGATCGCTATGGCAACGAGGTGGCCGGCTCACGGACCCACGGGCCGGCGGACTGCGGTAGGTTTTTTTTCTCCACACAGGACGACGCTGCTGATTGGTCGGTTGGTTGGTCGGTTCATTGATTTTGGCTTCGCCGTCACGTGACTGGTTGATTGGTCGATTGATTGATGGATTAGTGATATGGATTCCTTCCTGTTTTTCCTGGCCCCGTACACACACACGCACACACACACACACACACACAAACACAAACACACGCTCACACACACACACACACACGCTCACACACACACACACACGCGCGCTCACACACACACACACACACACACACACACATGCTCACACACACACGCTCACACACACACACACACACACACACACACATGCTCACATACACACACACACACACACACACGCTCACACACACACACACACACACACACTCACACTCACACTCACACTCATACACACACACACACACGCTCACACACACACACACACACACACACATTCGTAGGCGTGGTCTTGGAGGCCTCCGGAGACCCGGGAAGCGGAGACTCGCTCTTCTCCGATGATGACGATGACGATGACGAAGACTCCTTCGTGCTGAACGACCAGGCCGAGATGGACGCGGAAGATGACGAAGATATGTACGACGACGAAGATGACGATGAATATCTGTCGTAACTCGTAACTTTTTTTTTTTTTTTTTTATAAGGAAGGAAACAAAAAAAAGAGAAAACTGTTTGTTTGGTCAAACCGCGCACGTTTCTAGGTGATTTCCTGTGGTCGATGACCTCTCGTACTAACAGCCAACGGACTACTCTTTATGCGTATTGTTAATAACTTTAATAACGATATTCCTGGTAAAACGTTTATGATTTTTCTCTTCCTGTTTGATCTAACGTACTATTGGTTAACGCGGCTGTTCCCCGTTAAGAGTCGGCCAATCAGAAAAAAAATGTAAAAGGACCAATATAGCCTAGCCTCGATCGACAGCCAATCCTGAGCTGTGGATGCGGTCACATGTGCAATGAGCCCTCTCCTCATTGGACGAGTCAGTCTCCTTGTCTTCTAGTGTGTCCTGTCCTTGTTAAGTACAGAGAGATCTGACGCATACGGCGCCATGCTAAAGAGATTACCCCCTCTCTCTCTCTCTTCTTCCCTCCCTCCCTCCCTCATCTTGTTTCCCTGCCTCCCGGCAGGGTGTCGATATTGTAGATAAGAGATTATTGCACTCTTTAGGTGAGAGTTTTCTTTTGATCCTGATTTGCCAACTAAAACTGTGTGAAAAGCAGAGGAGATAGCAAGGGAGGCTGGTGGAGGTTGAAATCGGAGGACGGGCTCATTGCAATGCACGGAACGGAATGAGGAACGGTATCATGCACGTGTATTTCTTACCATTCCTCATTCTATTCCTTCCCATGCATTGCAATGAGCCCGTCCTCCGATTTCTACCTCCCCCAGCCTCCCATGGTAGATATGGCTTCAGGGGAAGAAAGACTAACGCGCAGTTTGCAATTAGATAACAATCAGTGCAGACAGCTCCGAGCTGTTCCACACAAAAAGGCCGTAAACAAAGACGAATCACGCCAATGTCCTCGATACAGGAATAGCCAAATTGCTCTGAAAAAAAAAATGAAAAAAAAAAAGATTGAAGTGTTGAAGAAAATAAATAATTAGAATCTATTTTTCTATTTTGCATTGTTTCTATCAAGCTAAGGGTGAAACCCGATTGGTTGAAGCATGTCCTGTACTGAGCGAAGTTTGATTAATTATTTAGTATTTAAATCTTTTGGTAATTTTAAAATGGAAATGCTCTCCGTGTAAGAGTTTAAGTCTCATGCATGGACAGATTAAACCACACATAGTCAGACTAAAAACTACTTTACCCACAATCCCTAGAAAATGTATGATGGAACTGGTTAGTGGCCCCTTTTTTCTTGTCGTTGGGGTGAAGGTCATGTTAATGCTACGCAGCATACAAGATGGTTTTAATGTATGTACAATGTTTTGGATTCGAGTAGAGCATACAGTATTTAAATGTTTGAAATCATAACATGACTTTAAGTATGTGATATAGCTCAGCGTCTCTCTCTCTCCTTCTCTCTCTCTCTCTCTCTGTCTCTCTCTCTCTCTCACACACACACACACACTATGGTAGAGGGATGGTGTGCCTTTCACTGGTAGAGCTGTGTGCAGACACACAGGGCGAGGCAGTAACAGCAGTTCGCCTGACATGAAGCCTTTATAACACTTCATAAGAATGACACAAGCCTGGCAAAGCAGAACGACTAATTATTAGTACCAAGAGCTACGGTAAAATATTTTTGATGCGTTTAAAGAGTGACGTTCATGTTATGTCACCCTTATGTCACCCCCCGATGACAGGTTATGAAGGCCTTATGTCAGGTCTCCTCCAATGAACTGTTACTTAGTTTATGACGTAGAGAAGCACACAGACCCTATAGATAAGACCAACATACATATACATTTGCTGGAGTTAAGAGTGTTTTTTATATATTAGCACAGTGTCTATACAGAGCATATGGTTAGCAAGAGTTATAACAAGGTATTCTTACAGTGTATATCTTTCATTTCATTTCTACAGTTTGTTTCATACACGTGCTGTAACATGGGTTAAAGGTTTCTACCGGTTGGAATACTCTGGTATTGTATCATTTTAGATTGTTCTGCTTGCAGACAAAGGGTCACGGCTTCTGTTTTACTTTCAGTCAATTCAGGATGTGATTTGAAAAAATCTGATTCAAGAATTGAAATGTGCCATTTATATTTCAGTTAGGATGTTTCCTATGGTTGAATTGGCACTTTTTGGGGAATGGACTGATTTTGAATTGACTAGAATTTGAACGGAATCCAGAACCCTGGAACAGGTTTGTTGTTTCTATGGCGAGGATGACAAAGCTGCCATTTTGGATAATCATATGTCCACCTTCAAAGGAAACACACTTTGTCATGACTGGCACAGTAAACAACAAGTAATTGTTTAAGGAAATTATACAAAATGCATTTTTTACAGTGTATGTATGATTTGCTGAAATAAAAACTATATTGACCAAAGTCTGCTTGAATGTCTATCTTGTGACAGTAACTTCTAATGTGTTAGTTTATTTATTTATCAATGTATTTACCCCACCTTTATTTACATATATATTAAGAACAACTTCTTATTCACAATGATGGCCTATCAAGGGGGAGAGCACAGGAAAGTACAGTTCAGAGAACTGCAGCTATTGCAAAATGTCACAGATCTAGGAGCAGTTTACCCTCCCTAAATCCTAGCGTTCAACATCAGGGTAAGAGTGTAGGACGGTTTGTAGAACAGTCTCCTGGGCAACAGCACCCATCTCCTACAAAGGTCCCTGTTGGTGTGCCCTGCCGCAGTGTGTTCTGGGTAACGCAGCATTGCTGCATTATGCAGGAGGACAGCAGGTGAATATTTCATCTGTCGCTGTTGCCCTGGAGAACACACACACACTCATACACACACACACACAAACCTGCCACCATCATAACTCTGAACACACACGCACGCACACACACACACACACACACACACACACACACCCACACAACACACGCCCCTGGCCAAACCAAATTAGTGAAAGAAAAGGCAAATCCACTGACCTGGAAACAGGAGAGAGGTTTTTCCTCTGAATACTGCAGGGGCACACGGCCACCGCTGCCGATGACGCCCAGGGGGATTCAGACAGTGTGCATGTGTGCATGTGTGTGCATGCATGCGTGTGTGTGTGTGTGTGTGCGTGCATGCATGCGTCCATGTGTGTGTGTGTGTGTGTCTCTGTGTGTGTGCGTGCATGCATGCGTCCATGTGTGTCCGTGTGTGTGTGTGTGTGTGTGTCTCTGTGTGTGTGCGCGTGTGTCTGCGTGTGTCTGTTGGCAACAGGAGCTATCATCAGCCCTAGATGGGAAGCTACTGTGTAAATATCAAACATGTTCATTTCACCCATGTCTTCCTGTGCCTCCGAGAGAGGTTAGTGCTGACCGGAGAGACGACCTCAGGCAGCGTCGCCCTGCTGCTGACTTCACAGAGCCTCCAGCCCATAAACGCCTCTAGTAAAGTGATCTGCCCATGTGGATTTACTGTTGAGTCCAGTAACACTGTGCAAGTGCTAAGGTATAATATCCATTCTAACTATAGGAAAACCCTGTTCAAAATCAATCAAAACAGGTAGTCAGGTTTCTGGGGGAAGTGTTGATGCACAGTTGCTCTCTCTTGATCTCTCTCTCTCTCTCTCTCTCTCTCTCTCTGCCCCCCCCCGCCCCTCTCCCTCTCTCTCTCTCTCTCCCTCTGCCCCCCCCCGCCCCTCTCTCTCTTTCTCTCCCTGCCCCCTTGCTGCTCACTCTCTCTCTCTCTCTCCCTCTGACCCCCCCGCCCCCCCTCTCTCTCTCTCTCTCTCTCTCTC
>NC_137676.1:67918402-67983402 GCF_963989245.1 Nansenia antarctica
ATTAGTTTATAATCTAGTATCGATTATTTTTAAAATCGGCTGTTTTACATGGCAAAGGGTCAATGAGGAACCCAACAAAACCCTAAACGCAGGGTAGAGGGGCTCGGTGAACGTGGCGTGGAACGTGACCAGGTGGGTCAGTGTGCCAGAGGAGATGCGGTGAAAGGACAGAGTACCTTCCAAGCAGTCGAGATACACTCCTACTCTGTGGGATTGGGAGGAGGGGACAGGTATGTCAGTCTTCATCTTATTGTGCCAGGCAGTACAACAGTTATCAGAGCAGTCCAGACTCCAGGACTTGTCATTGTATCCAATCAGAGAGTCATTTCTCTCTCCTGTCCTGCTGATTTCTTCATGTGTCACTCACTCCTATAAAAACCCTCCCACTAAACTCTGCCTCCCATGTAACAGCGCCCAGTCAGGCCTTCTACACACAGCACCTGTTCCCAGTATGTAAATCTCTCTGGGTTATCAGGATACGGCGCTCCGTGCACACCGCGGACCGTGACCCACCGTTCTGGCGCAACCTGGTGGGATGGACTTGACGTACTTCAACGTGCGATGCAGATGCAAAGCTCTACTCGTGTTGCTAGCGAAGTTTCCCACAGAAGTGGGGAAAAAAACGTCAGATCAGATATATAAACGGGTTATTTTGATAAACTGGACACATTTTGTGAATATATATGGTTACTTTCTCGCCTGAAAACATATAAAAACTTCATAAAATGACATATTAACACTTGTAGAGCCAAATTACAGATTTTAGCCAATGGCGGCCAAAATTGAGGATTTAAAATCTGAGGCGAGAGCTCTAGGCAAGAAACTACTTCCGGTTTACTTCCGGTTGTTTTGACGGATCCAACGCAACGCAAAAAGCAGAAATGTTTTGACTGATTGCCGCACCCTGCCGGTCAAGAAACGCAATGCAGAGCAACGCAACTGATCAACGCAACGGCCCCATTGAGATGAATGACTTCCGGTGCAACGCAATGGCCCTGTGTGCACGCAGCTGACGCACTGCGTCCACCACGTAACCGCAGGGTTCCCGGTTCGATTCCGGCCATGGACCTCCATGAATTGAATTCAGATCAATAACAAGTCTAGGGGGGTATTCCATCAACATCGCTAAAGGAAAATACAGGCCCATTCTGCGAGAAGTCTCGCAAGAGTTAAAAAAATAAGCCTGGATTTTCCTTCAGCGACGTTGATGGAATAGCCCCCTGGTTTGGAGGAAGATTCTCCCTACCTGAAATGCATGGGGTGTCCCATAGACTGGTCACTCTTCAGGGACACATCGCTGGGTCCAGGTGAGTCTGGTCTCTTGCGTCTGGCACCGTCAATATAATGGTCATGTTATTTCAATGTAAAACATAAACAATATAGTTTGTTTTATGCGTTACATGGGCTTAAGGGTAATTTGAATTCAGATCAATAACTATTTAGATCTTGTCTTGGTTTGGAGGAAGATTCTCCCTACCTGAAATGCATGGGGTGTCCCATAGACTGGTCACTCTTCATGGACACACAGCTGCTTACCGGAGATCTCGGTACCGAGAAGGGTCCGACACTGTAGCACACGTCCGTTGCAAGTGACCCATAGCATTCAATATTCCAAACTCAAATATCAGAACAGTCAAAATACACATACACACACACACACACACACACACACACACACACACACACACACCTCACCTCACCTCTCAACTTCATGGTTCATGGTGGGATTCAGTCTCCACAATAGGCGTTATTTTAGAGGCAGTGGTGGCCTCCTCTCTCTCCCCAGAGAGATTCATTTTCTCGGCAGTCGTGAGTCAAAACTCATTCAGCTGCAAATAACAGGCCAACAGACAACGGTTAGAGGACAAGATAAAAAAAACACTCATAAGACCTCTACTGTTCAATATCAAGGGGAAAATGTTATAACATGTAATTACAATAACATTTACTCACATACAGCAATTCTGTCATTCTGGCTTGGAACATGCCCCTACCAGGGAGAGAGTCCATGCTCCATGATTCCCAGCCCCTCCCTCAGACACTTGATACTCGTCTCCCTAATCTCCAACTCCTGTCTTCATCTCCTCAGAACTGACTGTTCTGGTAGTTCTATCTAGATAGTTCTGCTGTACTGTATCAATCTGAAGACAGCAGAGGCCCTCACTACTCTCTGTCTGTCGGTCAGGATTAGAGACAGGCTTGACGGCTGCTGGCTGACTGGACACGTCACGTGTGATTGTGTAACTACGCGGGGATGAGGCGTGATATCTTCACCCAATGAAATCACCATGTGTCTGATCAACTCCGATACAGCCTGTCACCACGTGTCTTTATGATTCAGTCTGATCAAAGGTTGTAGATTCAGGTTTAGTCAATATATTTTATATTAGATATGACTTTATTATCCCTGCAGGGAATTCATAGTAACGGAATCACCAGGACAGGGAACGGTGATGACTGTGTGTTGGGATACAATGACAAGTCCTGGAGTCTGTTCTGCTCTAGTTACTCTGCCTGGTACAATAATGAGACAACTGACATACGTGTCCCGTCCTCTGGCTCCCACAGGGTAGGAGTGTATCTGACCTGGCCGGCCGGCACTCTGTCCTTCTACAGCAGTGGTTCTCAACCCTCTCCTCGGGGACCCCCAGCCGCTCCACATGTTTGATCTGTTCCACCACCAGCTCACCTGATTCAACTGATCAAGTACAAACCATAATTGCTTTATACTTGATCAGTTGAATCAGGTGTGCTGGTGGTGGAACAGATCAAATATGTGGAGCTGCTGGGGGTCCCTGTTCTACAGTGTCTCCTCTGATACACTGACCCTCTGATTCCACTCCACGTTCACTGAACCCCTCTACCCAGGGTTTGGGGTTGGGGGCTATGCCAATTCAGTGACCCTGCGTAAACTAGTTTCAGGTAGATCACACTGAACACCAGAGGCTCAAAGATGATGGATCATAAGATGATGTCATGATGTAGTTTTACACACAAGCTTCATATACACACTCAACTCAAATGTTGTGATTTTCCACTAAGATCAACCCTGCACACATGCAGTCGGACATTATTGTGGTGTTCACTTCCTGTTGGACCATTTTAGACAGTGAAACTATTTAACTGGTAGACTGGGAGCTGTGGAAGTGAAAGTCACATTTGCATCTAGTCAGGGTGGGGTGGTTCTGCTCCTCTCAGAATAGAGCAGCCCTGTCACCAGATGGCCACCCATCCCCAGGGGCCTTAGACTGAGATACGTCAATGAAACCACTTACAAATTCAGGTAGTTTTGAATGATTTGGACATTTGGTTTATTTTATTTAAACCTGTAGTGTGTGTGTGCGTGTGTGTGTGTGTGTGTCAATCATCTCTTTATCAAATATACGAAACTCTAAAGAATGATGTAACAGGAAACTGTGTATAGAGCTAGACCATGTGGTTTGAGAGCATAGCAGCATCTGTAGCAGGTATCACAATGGACTGGATGGACATCTATTCATTTATGACCATTGATAATACCCCATGATGGCACAGTTATGCCTGACAATAGGCTCTGTCACAACAAATGAACATTTGCGTTAATAAAAACCAAATAGCAGTGTTTATGATTCAATCAGATATCTTTATTGTCCTCTGAACTGCATTGAAGAATCAAAGCGCACATGGACAGTGGATAGTTAACACCAGCAGAAACACATCAACACTAACACTGATACAACCTCAGTCTACAGAGTGGAGTGACACCTGAGCTCTAGTAAAGGCTCCTGTTTCTATGTGACTCTATGTAGGCTAGAGAATAGCTGAGCACAGAACAGAGTCAAAGCAGAGGAATCAGCCACTCTCCACAGGGGGGTGTGAGGGGACCTAGTCAGAACACTGGTCTCTCCTCAGTATCTGAGTGACCGTAGGCTGGGAGCTCTGGTGGGCCTCACAGGACACCGTCCCTGCCTTGGTCCACTCCTCAGCAGTGAGAGTCAGGGTGCTGCTCCAGCTGTACAGGCCGTCCTTCTCCAGGACCCCGCGGCTGGCCTCCTGCGCCTTGTTGTTCCCGTCCACATTCCATCTCATTGTCCAGTCTGAGGGGAAGCCCTTGTTGGCCAGGCACATCAGTGTGGCCGTACTCTTACTGGACAGCTCCTCACTAGAGGGGGGCAGGACCGTGAGGGTGGGGGCACGGTTACCTAGAACACACACCATACTTAGACATGAACTATGGCACAAGAGTCACTGATGATCACTATCTAAATATGCAGTAGTGATTTAGAAATCAACATTATGAATTTCATGATAATTTGATCTTAAGAAGAAAATACCAAAAAGTCAACCAAAAAGAATCAGATGAACCATACAAACTGTAAATCAGATCAATGCAGTGTAACTATGTCATGAAGCTGTTTGTCTGATCAGAACATTAATATGTTTCCTATTCACACACTTAGAGAATTGTTACGTGACTTTCATGCACACATCAAACATATTATATTCAATACATAACTCTTAACTAGTAACCTAACATAAAACTTCAGGTAACACAATAACTGCAATAACTGATACATTTACTAGTTGTTCCCAGAATGACACTCAGAAAATCGTAAAAATCAAACATATGATATAGTTTGAAAATGTTTCATTTAGTAAATTATCAAATTAAATAAGAGTCAGTTTAGATTTGTTTTTGTATTAATTAATAATAATGAATAAAAAATGTAAATACATTATTCTTAAATATTCCTAGATGTTAGAAAGTAAGTAGATACATTTACATTACTCTGAACTGATCTGAAAGAAACATTAAAAGTGTATCACTTACTTCCAACATCAAGTCTGGTGCCGCTACCAAAAGTGCACCACAGTGATACAATCCCTATTACTGACTGTACAAAAACCTCTGTCTCATTGTGCAGGTGGATATTCATATTCATATTCATTTCTTAAACTCTTACACCTACTTACAGTTAGATCATTCTCCGCCTTTATTAAAATTACATTTTAAGTTTCATTGAATGAAACAACATTTAAATTAGAAATGGCTATATTGTTTTTGTTGTATTTCTATTTAGGCATTTTCTCAATAAATAATACTTTTGAAATAATGGTTAAGATTAAATGAAATAGTTTGATGCAATGTGAAAAAGTGAATAAAGTTGTTAACTTTGTAGTTTACTTACTGCCAACATCCAGTCTGGTGCCGCTACCAAAAGTCCACCACAGTGATTGAGTGTAACTGAACGGCCGTACAAAAACCTCTGTGCTGTAAAGCTGCAGCTCCAACAATACAGATCTCACAAAGACAATCTCATTCAACACAAATCTCATCCAACAACCCCAAAGGTGATGGAACACTTCATAAGATCTATATCATAATAACACACATATGGTTGATGTTGTGATTTAAATCCAATTATGTGTCTTTTTCCTCTAGTGTTTACCAGGTGTCCTCATAGACACACAGCAGCCAGAGTCCAGCATTAGATCCAGTGTTTGTATTCCTCCATATTGTCCATGACAGAGTTGTTGTATATTCCTTTGTTGTATAATTCCTTTATTAAAGATGTTGATCACAGACTGAACAGTGGAGGTGAAGTCACAGAGGACAGACACCACTAACAGAGGAATCCCACCAGCTTTAGTTGACACAAGTGTTCACTAGCTGATTTGAGGAACTTAAAAGTCCATGCATGAATGACCAGGCTGTTGATAACACTTCTGACTAGGCCTACATGAGGAACAGCATCACTTGTTAGGCTCTTTGATACATCACTACACAAATGCAGAGATATGAAAGTAACGCAACATTTAAAAATGTTACCTTTTCATACAGTCACTTCATTGCATCAAATAATACATTATACAAGCAGTATGCGTGTGATTCTTTTAAGTGTAAAATTTGAAATTAATGTTACTTTTAAAATATATATATTTTAAAAAGCTCAATACATGTTCGCATACAGGAAAAACCACACTTAACACTTCAACATTCTCAAGGGGATGTCCCCATCTACTGAAATAGACTTGAAACTAATTTGCATAATACTTTCTGACTTACTGCTCCATAAGTGCTTCCAGCCTTGTGAGTTCAACACTTCATGACTGAGAACCGTCCTTCATGACAACAGAACCACAACAACAATGACTTCCATCACCATCTTCATCTGGACATTTGCTCTCTGGATTCAAGGTGAGATCTGAAGTCATGAATATCACATAAATGTACTTGTTCATTGATATACATTCTATAGTTCTGCCTCAATGCTAATATAACCTAAGGCTCCGTTTACATGTCAAGTAATCATTTGTTTTGCAGGATCTACTGGACAGTATGTTGTAACCCAGAGTCCTGCAGTGAAAGCTGTGTCATTGGGACAGTCAGTCAGTCTCAGTTGTAAAGTTAGCAGGGCTGTATATACAAATAGTAATGGACACTATCTAGCCTGGTACCAACAAAGACCTGGAGAAGCTCCTAAACTCCTAATTTACTATGCTAAAACACTTCAGTCTGGGACTCCATCTAGATTCAGTGGCAGTGGATCTGGGAGTGACTTCACTCTGACCATCAGTGGAGTCCAGGCTGCAGATGCAGGAGATTACTACTGTCAGAGTTACCACAGCCCTAATGTGTTCACACAGTGATACAGAGCCGTACAAAAACCTCCCTCAGTCAGACTGCACAGTGACTGCACTGCTACAGCTGGGACCTACTGCAGGTGCTGAGGGGGAAGAGACAGTGACATGGAACACTGACTGAACTATGATACGCTAATCTGAATATAACAGTGATGCTGAAAATACAATATGTAAACTCATCCAACATCATACCAATGAAGTCCTGGAGTGGTTTCAAGCTGTTGAAAACGTAGTAAGATGAGGACTTTGAAGTGGAAGCACACACTCTTACCAACATCCAAAGTCCCTAATAAGACTGCAGTTATTAAATGATGTGTTAATGACTGAAGTCGTAAATGATGTGTCACTGTGGGTGATGATGCTCCATACAGTATGCAGGGTCTGGCTTTGCTGACCTGTACATTTGGACTTTCCACTCTAATTTAGACCCAGCATTGATTAGTGAATTTATCATTTATCATGACTCACAATAGAATATGATCACTGTTCCATCACAATAGTGAATAACAATAGACCAAGACAGAACAACTCACTGTCCACAATATGAGATGTACAGAGCATCTATTCAATGGTAAATGTGAAGAGTCTTCAGTTTCATGTGGATCTCACACACAGACTGTACTGACTCTGGCCACTAGAGGGAGACAGATAGTTATTTTTGATAATTGAGACGTCACTGTTTTAGTTTATTAGTATAAGATCCCCATTGGCTGTTACAACAGCAACAGCTCATACAGCTACTGTATAACAAAGTAGCAGAGTTAAAAGCGCCCTAACTTCTAATCATCCTCTGCTTCCTACAGAGCCTGCCTCTGTCTGGTTCTGGTCCTGTCCATGTAGAACTGCTGCTCTCTCTCCTCACAGCACACAGCATCAAGCCTGACTCCACTGATCTCTTCAACTGCACTTCCTGTGGGACCATTTTAGACAGTGAAACTATTAAACTGGTAGACTGGGAGCTGTGGGAGTGAAACTCACATTTGCATCTAGTCAGGGTGGGGTGGTTCTGCTCCTCTCAGAATAGAGCAGCCCTGTCACCAGATGGCCACCCATCCCCAGGGGCCTTAGACTGAGAAACGTCAATGAAACCACTTACAAACTCAAGGTAGTTTTGAATGATTTGGACATTTGGTTTATTTTATTTAAACCTGTAGTGTGTGTGTGTGTGTGTGTGTGTGTGTGTGTGTGTGTGTGTGTGTGTGTGTCAATCAATCATCTCTTTATCAAACATACAAAACTGTAAAGAATGATGTGACAGGATACTGTGTATGGAGCTAGACCATGTGGTTTGAGAGCATATCAGCATCTATAGCAGGTATCACAATGGACTGGATGGACATCTCTTCAGTTATGACCATTGATAATACCCCATGATGGCCCAGCTATGCCTGACAATAGGCTACGTCACAATAAATTAACATTTGAGTTAATAAAAACCAAATAGCAGTGTTTATGATTCAATCAGATATCTTTATTGTCCTCTGAACTGCATTGAAGAATCAAAGCGCACATGAACAGTGGATAGTTAACACCAGCAGAAAGACATCAACACTAACACTGATACAACCTCAGTCTACAGAGTGGAGTGACACCTGGGCTCTAGTAAAGGCTCCTGTTTCTATGTGACTATGTAGGCTAGAGAATAGCTGAGCACAGAACAGAGTCAAAGCAGAGGAATCAGCCAGTCTCCACAGGGGGGTGTGAGGGGACCTAGTCAGAACACTGGTCTCTCCTCAGTATCTGAGTGACCGTAGGCTGTGAGCTCTGGTGGGCCTCACAGGACACCGTCCCTGCCTTGGTCCACTCCTCAGCAGTGAGAGTCAGGGTGCTGCTCCAGCTGTACAGGCCGTCCTTCTCCAGGACCCCGCGGCTGGCCTCCTGCGCCTTGTTGTTCCCGTCCACATTCCATCTCATTGTCCAGTCTGAGGGGAAGCCCTTGTTGGCCAGGCACATCAGTGTGGCCGTACTCTTACTGGACAGCTCCTCACTAGAGGGGGGCAGGACCGTGAGGGTGGGGGCACGGTTACCTAGAACACACACCATACTTAGACATGAACTATGGCACAAGAGTCACTGATGATCACTATCTAAATATACAGTAGTGATTTAGAAATGTCTCAACATAGGAATGTAATGTTCATTTGATCAGTCTTATGAAGAAAATACTAAAAAGTCAACCAAAAAGCGTCATATGAACCGTACAAACTATAAATAAGTTGTTTACATAACTCAGAACTATAGTAACCTAACAACACTTCAGGTAACATGCAGTGATAATTGCAATAACTGATACATTTACTAGTTGTTCCCAGAATGACACTCAGAAAATCCTAAAAAGCATTATGATATAATTTGAACATTTTGTTTTTCTAAATTATCAAATTAAATAAGACTCAGTCTATACATGTTTAGGCAAAAACCTTTAGAATGAATAATAAAGAAGGCAACTTTTAGAATACATTATTCTTAAATATTCCTAGGTGTTAGAAAGTAAGTAGATACATTACATTACTCTGAACTGATCAGAAAAGAAACATTAAAAGTGTATCACTTACTTCCAACATCAAGTCTGGTGCCGCTACCAAAAGTGTACCACAGTGATACAATCCCTATTACTGACTGTACAAAAACCTCCCTCTCATTGTGCAGGTGGATATGAACGTTTTTAGACTCATGTTCATTTCTTAAACTGAAAAACTCATATACCTACTTACATTTATACCATTGTCTTTGTTTATTAAAATTTAAATTTAAATATGATTGCCAATGCTAATATAAATGTTATTTAATTCAATGTTGTACTGCTATCAGTGTACTTTCTCAATAAATAATACTTTTGAAATATTGCTCAAACATGAAATGAAATAATTTGATGCAATGTGAAAAAGTGAATACAGTTGTTAACTTTGTAGTTTACTTACTGCCAACATCCAGTCTGGTGCCGCTACCAAAAGTCCACCACAGTGATTGAGTGTAACTGAACGGCCGTACAAAAACCTCTGTGCTGTAAAGCTGCAGCTCCAACAATACAGATCTCACAAAGACAATCTCATTCAACACAAATCTCATCCAACAACCCCAAAGGCAATGGAACACTTCAGATCTCTGTCAATAATAACTTGATGTTGTGATTTAAATCCCGATATGTGTATTTTTCCTCTAGTGTTTACCAGGTGTCCTCATAGACACACAGCAGCCAGAGTCCAGCATTAGATCCAGTGTTTGTATTCCTCCATATTGTCCATGACAGAGTTGTTGTATATTCCTTTGTTGTATATTCCTTTATTAAAGATGTTGATCACAGACTGAACAGTGGAGGTGAAGTCACAGAGGACAGACACCACTAACAGAGGAATCCCACCAGCTTTAGTTGGCACAAGTGTTCACTAGCTGATTTGAGGAACTTACTGTAAAAGTCCAAGCATGAGTGAGCAGGCTGTTGATAACACTTCTGACTAGGCCTACATGAGGAACAGCATCACTTGTTAGGCTCTTTGATACATCACTACACACATGCAGAGATATGAAACTTAAGCAACAATTAAAAATGTTTTAAAAGTAAAGCAACATTTAAATATGTTACTGTTTCATACAGTTTGTTGTAAAAAAATATGTTTGACTACTCTTGAATAACCTCACTTCATTGCATCAGACAATACATTATCCAAGGTAAGCATTATGTGAGTGATTATTTTATGTCTAAAATAAGAAATTACATTTACTTTATTTGAAAAAAAAGCTCAATACATACAGGATTCAGCATGCTTAATAGTTCAACACTCTCAAGGGGATGTCCCCATTTACTGAAATAGACTTGAAACCTGAATTTGCATAATACTTTCTAACTTACTGCTCCATAAGTGCTTCCAGCCCTGTGAGTTCAACACTTCATGACTGAGAACCGTCCTTCATGACAACAGAACCACAACAACAATGACTTCCATCACCATCTTCATCTGGACATTTGCTCTCTGGATTCAAGGTGAGATCTGAAGTCATGAATATCACATAAATGTACTTGTTCATTGATATACATTCTATAGTTCTGCCTCAATGCTGATATAGCCTTGGGCTCTGTTTACATGTCAAGTATTCATTTGTTTTGCAGGATCCACTGGACAGCATGTTTTAACCCAGAGTCCTGCAGTGAAAGCTGTGTCATTGGGACAGACAGTCAGTCTCAGCTGTAAAGTTAGCAGTGCTGTACATACAAATATTATTGGACACTGTCTAGCCTGGTACCAACAAAGATCTGGAGAAGTTCCTAAACTCCTCATTTACTATGCTAAAACACTTCAGTCTGGGACTCCATCTAGATTCAGTGGCAGTGGATCTGGGAGTGACTTCACTCTGACCATCAGTGGAGTCCAGGCTGCAGATGCAGGAGATTACTACTGTCAGAGTTTACACTATCCTAATAGCAAATATGTGTTCACACAGTGATACAGAGCCGTACAAAAACCTCCCTCAGTCAGACTGCACAGTGACTGCACTGCTACAGCTGGGACCTACTGCAGGTGCTGAGGGGGAAGAGACAGTGACATGGAACACTGACTGAACTATGATACGCTGATCTGAATATAACAGTGATGCTGACAATACAATATGTCAACTCATCCAACCTCATACCAATGAAGTCCTGGAGTGGTTTCAAGCTGTTGAAAATGTAGTAAGATGATGACTTGAGAAGTGGAAGCACATACACAATCTTACCAATGTCCAAAGTCCCAAATAAGACTCCAGTTTAACGTCTTAAATTATGTCTGTCACTGTGGGTGAAGATGCTCCATACAGTATGCAGGGTGTAGCTTTGCTGACCTGTACATTTTGACTTTCCACTCTAATTTAAACCCAGCATTGATTAGTGAATTTATCATTTATCATGACTCACAGTAGAATATGATCACTGTTCCATCCCAATAGTGAATAACAATAGACCAAGACAGAACATCTCGCTGTCCACAATATGAGATGTACAGAGCATCTATTCAATGGTAAATGTGAAGAGTCATCAGTTTCATGTGGAGCTCACACACAGACTGTACTGACTCTTACTGTTAGTTTATTAATAACTTAAAAGTCCAAGCATGAATGACCAGGCTGTTGATAACACTTCTGACTAGGCCTACATGAGGAACAGCATCAATTGTTAGGCTCTTTGATACATCACTACACAAATACAGAGATACAAAAGTAAAGCAACATTTAACAATTTTACATTTTTTTGCAGTTTATTGTTGTAAAAATGGATGTTTGACTACTCTTGAAACCTCACTTATTTGCATTAGACAATACATTATACAAGCATTATGTGTGTGATTGTTTTAAGTCTAAAATTAGAAATGACCTTTACTTCATTTTATTCATATATAAAAAAGAAGCTCAATACATATTCACATACAGGAAAAAGCACACTTATCAGTTCAACATTCTCAAGGGGATGTCCCCATCTACTGAAATAGACTTGAAACCTGAATTTGCATAATACTTTCTGACTTACTGCTCCATAAGTGCTTCCAGCCTTGTGAGTTCAACACTTCATGACTGAGAACCGTCCTTCATGACAACAGAACCACAACAACAATGACTTCCATCACCATCTTCATCTGGACATTTGCTCTCTGGATTCAAGGTGAGATCTGAAGTCATGAATATCACATAAATGTACTTGTTCATTGATATACATTCTATAGTTCTGCCTCAATGCTAATATAACCTATGGCTCCGTTTACATGTCAAGTAATCATTTGTTTTGCAGGATCTACTGGACAGTATGTTGTAACCCAGAGTCCTGCAGTGAAAGCTGTGTCATTGGGACAGTCAGTCAGTCTCAGCTGTAAAGTTAGCAGTGCTGTATATACATATAATAATGGACACTATCTAGCCTGGTACCTACAAAGACCTGGAGAAGCTCCTAAACTCCTCATTAAGTTGGCTAAAACACTTCAGTCTGGGACTCCATCTAGATTCAGTGGCAGTGGATCTGGGAGGGACTTCACTCTGACCATCAGTGGAGTCCAGGCTGCAGATGCAGGAGATTACTACTGTCAGAGTTTCCACTATCCTCCACACATGTTCACACAGTGATACAGAGCCGTACAAAAACCTCCCTCAGTCAGACTGCACAGTGACTGCACTGCTACAGCTGGGACCTACTGCAGGTGCTGAGGGGGAAGAGCCAGTGACATGGAACACTGCTCAGAAGAGGAGGTCAACTGTGACATGTGACATTGTCATGAATCCTAAAAAACGTTATATAAAACAAAAGAAAAATATTATTATTTTCATCAAAATATTCCTCATGTTTGGTCATAAGACTAAAGCTGAATTCAGAGTCCATGGCTGTAGAACCAAAAATAGTCCACCGGCCCATTATGACAAACCAAGCCTCATTAAATGTCATTGTAACAGGCTCTCATGCAGCATATCACATACGATGGGAATCTAGATTCACTGTAGTGAACTCAGTGGAAGGCATACGTACAATGCTGATATCCTCCATGATGAACTAGGATCTAAATTCCCTGAATTGATTAGCTATGA
This sequence comes from Nansenia antarctica, assembly GCF_963989245.1. Classification (NCBI taxonomy): domain Eukaryota; kingdom Metazoa; phylum Chordata; class Actinopteri; order Argentiniformes; family Microstomatidae; genus Nansenia; species Nansenia antarctica. The sequence goes on from NC_137676.1 coordinate 67,931,570, forward strand.
CTTTGTAATTGTTGACATATCCTTTATTTAACCAGAGAAGTCACATTGAGAGTTTCTTCTCTTTTTAAAGTCAGCCCTGACCAAGAAGGCAGCATACACACTGTTACACAGACACACAGAACACAACACAGCATGTCACATTTTATAGGATACCAACTGCTTGGCTAAATCATTCAATCACATGTTTGTAGATTGCTTTTTAAACAACAATAGTCTCAAATTGATTTACAACAAGTGGAATCTGAACAATATAAACTATAAATACAAACCACATGAACAACTAACACTGAACCCTAGACCCCCCAACGGACATTACTACCTTAGTTTGTACTAATGTATATTGCACATTGCACATGTCTCCTGACATAGCTTCTTTTATACTCTGCACATTAGATACTGTATATAAACTACCTCACTGTACATAGCTCATAACTGTATATTGCCCATAACTGTATATATCTCTAAACTGTACTGATGTTTACAATACTACCTCTGCACAGACTGTATATTACATAGTTACCTATCACTACCTCTTGTTCTTTTTATATCACTATTTGCACTTCTGGTTGGATGCTAAACTGCATTTCATTGTGTTGTACTCTGCGATGACAATAAAGGTGAATCTAATCTAATCAATCTAATTTGCACACTGTACTGACACTACTCTCCCTTTAGGGGGCGACATAAGAGCATGTTGTTACCAGTGGCGAGAAACATGAGCTATAGTCAACTCCTCTTATCAAAATATGTTTCAAATGTCAATGACCCATTATGGTTGTCTATAACTCATGATACTTATGTCAACAATGTTGTGGTTTAACCTTTTCTCTAATACCTCAAAGATGATTCACCATATTGAAAAGACCCGTTGTCAGATAGGATTAAACTCAATGTAATTATACTCACATTTAAAAACATTAAGCATTAATACCTTCAAGATTTAGTTCCCAAAACTACAAATATTCTCAAAGGGAACATGATACACACATTTACTCCGGTGTAGGAATAGAATAATAGGTATTTTAACTGTGACATTATTATGACATCACGGCTTTGGACGCCTCTCGACTAATCACAATGCTTGTCATCATCAACCCGTTGTAAACCAGTGATATAATTATCTGTTTATGAGAGTTAATTATCTGTTAATTTATGTATTGATCTGACGGTGGACCTCAACTGCATGAGAAAAATAGTTTTAGACCAATGCAGAAAATGAACAATGATGGTAGGTAGGTTCTCATCTCTGAGTCGGCCCCTCAGAGATTAAAAGACACTGAAATGGCCTCTGTGTAACACCTGCCACTAGTGTATCAAGACCATAGCAGTGATTTGCATAGTGGAGGGACTCTCATACAGCCCATGCTTCAGTGCCCCTGGTGTGTTTATAGCCCTGTGAGTTTAACACTTCATGACCAACTGCAGACCAACAGCAGGACCCTCAACAACCATGAGTTTGATCACCATATTCATATGGACTCTTGCCGTCTATCTACAAGGTATGTGGATTTAAACGTTTTAGTCAATTGAGTAATTAATGTTCAGAGTAAATTAGATGGCTGAATAATTTCCAGTATTAAAGGTCTGACATGTTTGATGTATTCTTTTCTCCCTCTGATATGTAGAGTCCAGAGGACAGTACACAGTGACCCAGACACCAGCAGTGAAAGCTGTTCTCACAGGAGGGACAGTTAGCATAGGATGTAGAGTCAGCAGTGCTGTGTACAATGGTAATCGCATGAGCTGGTACCTACAACGACCTGGAGAAGCTCCTAAACTCCTCATTTACAATGCTAAAACACTTCAGTCTGGGACTCCATCTAGATTCAGTGGCAGTGGATCTGGGAGTGACTTCACTCTGACCATCAGTGGAGTCCAGGCTGAAGATGCAGGAGATTACTACTGTCAGAGTTTCCACTATCCTAATAGCAAATATGTGTTCACACAGTGATACAGAGCCGTACAAAAACCTCCCTCAGTCAGACTGCACAGTGACTGCACTGCTACAGCTGGGACCTACAGCAGGTGCTGAGGGGGAAGAGACCGTGACATGGAACACTGACTGAACTATGATACGCTGATCTGAATATAACAGTGTTCCTGACAATACAATATGTTAACTCATCCAACCTCATACCAATAAAGTCCTGGAGTGGTTTCAAGCTGTTGAAAATACAGTAAGATGAGGATTTTGAAGTGGAAGCACATACACACTCTTACTAACATCCAAAGTCCCTAATAAGACTGCAGTTATTAAATGATGTGTTAATGACTGAAGTCGTAAATGATGTGTCACTGTGGGTGATGATGCTCCAAACAGTATGCAGGGTCTGGCTTTGCTGACCTGGACATTTGGAATTTCCACTCTAATTTAGACCCAGCATTGAATAGTGAATTTATCATTTATCATGACTCACAGTAGAATATGATCACTGTTCCATCACAATAGTGAATAACAATAGACCAAGACAGAACAACTCGCTGTCCACAATATGAGATGTACAGAGAATCTATTCAATGGTAAATGTGAAGAGTCTTCAGTTTCATGTGGATCTCACACACAGACTGTACTGACTCTGGCCACTAGTGGGAGACATATAGTTATTTTTGATAATTGAGACGTCACTGTTTTAGTTTATTAGTATAAGATCCCCATTGGCTGTTACATTATATATATATATTATTTATCAGCAGCAGCTCATACAGCTACTGTATAACAAAGTAGCAGAGTAAAAAGAGACCTAACTTCTAACACAGCAGCCATCATCAAGAAGGCACAACAGCGGCTCTTCTTCCTGAGAGTCCTCAGGAAAGACCACATCGGACAGGAGATGCTGGTGGCCTTCTACCGCTGCGCAGTGGAGAGCATCCTCACCTACTGCATCTGCAACTGGTTCTCCAGCTGCACAGCCGCAGAGAGGAATGCGCTACAGAGAGTCGTGAGAACGGCCCAGAAGATCACCGGCGCCCCCCTCCCCTCTCTGGAAGAGCTGTACAACACACGCTGCCTCAGGAAGGCCTCCAAGATCTCCAGAGACCCATCCCACCCTGGGTACGAACACTTTACTCGGCTGCCCTCGAACAGGCGGTTCAGGACCATGTTCGCAAGGACAAACAGAGACTGAAGCTCAGCTTCTACCCCAGGGCCATTCAGGCCCTGAACACAGCAAAGACCTAGGTTCTGGGCCCTGGACAGTCTGGACGGATTGATGGCAGCTGCTGGACTGAAATCAGGTGTAGTGCTGAGGCACAAATGTGTACATTTCAAGCCTGCAAACTGCGACACTTTAAATGAATGTGCAATAACACTATGTGCAATATGACAACCCTAGGGTACATAAGGTTGCAGAGAATAGGAAATGTTAGAATAGGTATAGCATAGCATAGAGTACAGCACAGTGTTTTATTTGTATAGTATAGTATAGTGGATAGTGTACATAGCCTTTATTTATGTAAACCAGCTCCTTTCCCTTCTTGTTTTTTAGTATTTTTTCTTTCCTAGCACCAGGGGAGCCCCCCCCTCCCAAATTTCGTTGTTTGGTACCTGTACTATATCAATGACAAAATAAAGACCATTCATTCATTCATAATCATCCTCTGCTTCCTACAGAGCCTGCCTCTGTCTGGTTCTGGTCCTGTCCATGTAGAACTGCTGCTCTCTCTCCTCACAGCACACAGCATCAAGCCTGACTCCACTGATCTCTTCAACTGCACTTCCTGTGGGACCATTTTAGACAGTGAAACTATTTAACTGGTAGACTGGGAGCTGTGGGAGTGAAACTCACATTTGCATGTAGTCAGGGTGGGGTGGTTCTGCTCCTCTCAGAATAGAGCAGCCCTGTCACCAGATGGCCACCCATCCCCAGGGGCCTTAGACTGAGAAACGTCAATGAAACCACTTACAAACTCAGGTAGTTTTGAATGATTTGGACATTTAACCCTTTATTTAAACCTGTAGTGTGTGTGTGTGTGTGTGTGTGTGTGTGTGTGTGTGTGTGTGTGTGTGTGTGTGTGTGTGTGTGTGTGTGTGTGTGTGTATGTGTGTGTGTGTGTGTGTGTGTCAATCATCTCTTTATCAAACATACAAAACTGTAAAGAATTATGTAACAGGATAATGTGTATGGAGCTAGACCTTGTGGTTTGAGAGCATAGCAGCATCTCAACAGGTATCACAATGGAATAAATCTATTCATTTATGACCATTGATAATACATCATGATGGCCCAGCTATGCCTGACAATAGGCTCTGTCACAACAAATTAACATTTGAGTTAATAAAAACCAAAAAGGCAGGGTTTATGATTCAATCAGATATCTTTATTGTCCTCTGAACTGCATTGAAGCATCAAAGCGCACATGAACAGTGGATAGTTAACACAAGCAGAAACACATCAACACTAACACTGATACAACCTCAGTCTACAGAGTGGAGTGACACCTGGGCTCTAGTAAAGGCTCCTGTTTCTATGTGACTCTATGTAGGCTAGAGAATAGCTGAGCACAGAACAGAGTCAAAGCAGAGGAATCAGCCACTCTCCACAGGGGGGTGTGAGGGGACCTAGTCAGAACACTGGTCTCTCCTCAGTATCTGAGTGACCGTAGGCTGGGAGCTCTGGTGGGCCTCACAGGACACCGTCCCTGCCTTGGTCCACTCCTCAGCAGTGAGAGTCAGGGTGCTGCTCCAGCTGTACAGGCCGTCCTTCTCCAGGACCCCGCGGCTGGCCTCCTGCGCCTTGTTGTTCCCGTCCACATTCCATCTCATTGTCCAGTCTGAGGGGAAGCCCTTGTTGGCCAGGCACATCAGTGTGGCCGTACTCTTACTGGACAGCTCCTCACTAGAGGGGGGCAGGACCGTGAGGGTGGGGGCACGGTTACCTAGAACACACACCATACTTAGACATGAACTATGGCACAAGAGTCACTGATGATCACTATCTAAATATGCAGTAGTGATTTAGAAATGTCTCAACATGTGAATTACATTTTAATTTCATCAATCTTAAGAAGAAAATACCAGAAAGTCAATCAAAAAGCGTCATATGAACCATACAAACTATAAATAATGTCATAATGTTGATTGTCTGATCAGAATATTAATATGTTTAGAATTCACACACTTAGAGAATTCTTAAGTGACTTTCTGGCACACATCAAACATGGCATGAAGTCATAACTAGTAACCTAACAACACTACAGGTAACATGCAACGATAACTGCAATAACTGATACATTTACTAGTTGTTCCCAGAATGACACATAAAAGCAAACACATGACATCATTTGAACATTTTTGATTTTCTAAATTATCAAATGAAACAAGACTCTTAGAACGAATATTTTGAATAAAGTATTCTTAAATATTCCTAGGTGTTAGAAAGTAAGTAGCTACATTGCATTACTCTGAACTGATCAGAAAGAAACATTAAAAGTGTATCACTTACTTCCAACATCAAGTCTGGTGCCGCTACCAAAAGTGTACCACAGTGATACAATCCCTATTACTGACTGTACAAAAACCTCCCTCTCATTGTGCAGGTGGATATGAACGTTTTTAGACTCATATTCATTTCTTAAGCTGATAAACTCATACACCTACTTACATTCATACCATCCTCCGCATTTATTAAAATTACATTTTAAATAATGGTTAAATTATATGACATTTATGTTAGAATTGGCAATGTTGTACTGCTATCAGTGCACTTTCTCAATAAATATTACTTTTGAAATATTGTTCATTAAACTAAATAATTTCATGCAATGTAAAGAAGTGAATAAAGTTGTTAACTTTGTAGTTTACTTACTGCCAACATCCAGTCTGGTGCCGCTACCAAAAGTCCACCACAGTGATTGAGTGTAACTGAACGGCCGTACAAAAACCTCTGTGCTGTAAAGCTGCAGCTCCAACAATACAGATCTCACAAAGACAATCTCATTCAACACAAATCTCATCTAACCACCCCAAAGGCAATGGAACACTTCATAAGATCTATGTCTATAATAACTTGATGTTGTGATTTAAATCCAGATATGTGTCTTTTTCCTCTAGTGTTTACCAGGTGTCCTCATAGACACACAGCAGCCAGAGTCCAGCATTAGATCCAGTGTTTGTATTCCTCCATATTGTCCATGACAGAGTTGTTGTATATTCCTTTGTTGTATATTCCTTTATTAAAGATGTTGATCACAGACTGAACAGTGGAGGTGAAGTCACAGAGGACAGACACCACTAACAGACGAATCCCACCAGCTTTATTTGGCACAAGTGTTCACTAGCTGATTTGAGGACCTTAAACGTCCAAGCATGAGTGAGCAGGGTGTTGATAACACTTCTGACTGGGCCTACATGAGGAACAGCATCACTTGTTAGGGTCTTTGATACATCACTACACAAATGCAGAGATATAAAAGTAAAGCAACATTTAAAAAGTATACCTTTTTGTTTGATGTTGTAAAACGTGTCACTACTCTTGAATAAGCTCACTTCATTGCATCAAATAATAAATTATAAAAGCATTATGTGTGTGATCCTTTTGAGTGTAAAATTAGAAATTAGCCTACCTTTACTTTATTATTATTTTTTAATTAAAAAGCTCAATACATGTTCGCATACAGGAAAAAGCACACTTAACACTTCAACATTCTCAAGGGGATGTCCCCATCTACTGAAATAGACTTGAAACTTTAATTTGCATAATACTTTCTGACTTACTGCTCCATAAGTGCTTCCAGCCTTGTGAGTTCAACACTTCATGACTGAGAACCGTCCTTCATGACAACAGAACCACAACAACAATGACTTCCATCACCATCTTCATCTGGACATTTGCTCTCTGGATTCAAGGTGAGATCTGAAGTCATGAATATCACATAAATGTACTTGTTCATTGATATACATTCTATAGTTCTGCCTCAATGCTAATATAACCTAAGGCTCCTTTTACATGTCAAGTAATCATTTGTTTTGCAGGATCTACAGGACAGTTTGTTGTAACCCAGAGTCCTGCAGTGAAAGCTGTGTCATTGGGACAGTCAGTCAGTCTCAGCTGTAAAGTTAGCAGTGCTGTATATACATATAAAAATGGACACTATCTAGCCTGGTACCAACAAAGACCTGGAGAAGCTCCTAAACTCCTCATTAAGTTGGCTAAAACACTTCAGTCTGGGACTCCATCTAGATTCAGTGGCAGTGGATCTGGGAGTGACTTCACTCTGACCATCAGTGGAGTCCAGGCTGCAGATGCAGGAGATTACTACTGTCAGAGTTTCCACTATCCTCCAGACATGTTCACACAGTGATACAGAGCCGTACAAAAACCTCCCTCAGTCAGACTGCACAGTGACTGCAATGCTACAGCTGGGACCTACTGCAGGTGCTGAGGGGGAAGAGACAGTGACATGGAACACTGCTCAGAAGAGGAGGTCAACTGTGACATGTGACATTGTCATGAATCCTAAAAAAAAAAACGTTATATAAAACAAAAGAAAAATATTATTATTTTCATCAAAATATTCCTCATGTTTGGTCATAAGACTAAAGCTGAATTCAGAGTCCATGGCTGTAGAACCAAAATAGTCCATTATGACAAACCAAGCCTCATTAAATGTCAATTGAATAGGCTCTCATGCAGCATATCACATATAAAGGGAATCTAGATTCACTGTAGTGAACTCAGTGGAAGGCATACGTACAATGTTGATATCCTCCATGGTGAACTAGCATCTAAATTCCCTGAATTGATTAGCTATGACTTTGTAATTGTTGACATATCCTTTATTTAACCAGGGAAGTCACATTGAGAGTTTCTTCTCTTTTTAAAGTCAGCCCTTACCAAGAAGGCAGCATACACACTGTTACACAGACACAGAAGACACAACCCAGCATGTCACATTTTATAGGATGCCAACTGCTTAGCTAAATCATTCAATCACATGTGTTTGTAGATTGCTTTTTAAAACAACAATAGTCTCACATTGCTTCACAATAAGTGGAATCCGAACAGTATAAACTATAAATACAAACCACATGAACAACTAACACTGAACCCTAGACCCCCCAAAGGACATTACTACCTTTGTACTAATGTATATTGCACATTGCACATGTCTCCTGACATAGCTTCTTTTATACTCTGCACATTAGATACTGTATAATATAAACTACCTCACTGTACATAGCTCATAACTGTATATACCTCTAACTATACTGATGTTTACAATACTACCTCTGCACAGACTTTATATTACATAGTTACCTATCACTACCTCTTGTTCTTTTTATATCACTATTTGCACTTCTGGTTGGATGCTAAACTGCATTTAATTGTGTTGTACTCTGCGATGACAATAAAGGTGAATCTAATCTAATCAATCTAATTTGCACTCTGTACTGACACTACTCTCCCTTTAGGGGGCGACATAAGAGCATGTTGTTACCAGTGGCGAGAAACATGAGCTATAGTCAACTCTTATCAAAATATGTTTCAAATGTCAATGACCCATTATGGTCGTCTATAACTCATGATACTTATGTCAACAATGTTGTGGTTTAACCTTTTCTCTAATACCTCAAAGATGATTCACCATATTGAAAAGACCCGTTGTCAGATAGGATTAAACTCAATGTAATTATACTCACATTTGAAAACAATAAGCAATAATACCTTCAAGATTTAGTTCCCAAAACTACAAATATTCTCAAGGGAACATGATACACACATTTACTCCGGCGTAGGAAGTTTTAACTGTGACATTATTATGACATCACGGCTTTGGACGCCTCTCGACTAATCACAATGCTTGTCATCATCAACCCGTTGTAAACCAGTATATAATTATCTGTTTATGAGAGTTAATTATCTGTTGATTTATGTATTGATCTGACGGTGGACCTCAACTGCATGAGAAAAATAGTTTTAGACCAATGCAGAAAATGAGCAAGGATGGTAGGTAGGTTCTCATCTCTGAGTCGGCCCCTCAGAGATTAAAAGACACTGAAATGGCCTCTGTGTAACACCTGCCACTAGTGTATCAAGACCATAGCAGTGATTTGCATAGTGGAGGGACTCTCATACAGCCCATGCTTCAGTGCCCCTGGTGTGTTTATAGCCCTGTGAGTTTAACACTTCATGACCAACTGCAGACCAACAGCAGAGCCCACAACAACCATGAGTTTGATCACCATCTTCATATGGACTCTTGCCGTCTATCTACAAGGTATGTGGATTTAAACGTTTTAGTCGATTGAGTAATTAATGTTCAGAGTAAATTAGATGGCTGAATAATTTCCAGTATTAAAGGTCTGACATGTTTGATGTATTCTTTTCTCCCTCTGCTATGTAGAGTCCAGAGGACAGTACACGTTGACTCAGACACCAGCAGTGAAAGCTGTTCTCACAGGAGAGACAGTTAGCATAGGATGTAGAGTCAGCAGTGCTGTGTACAATGGTAATTACTTGGGCTGGTACCTACAACGACCTGGAGAAGCTCCTAAACTCCTCATTTACTATGCCGCAACACTTGAGTCTGGGATTCCATCTAGATTCAGTGGCAGTGGATCTGGGAGAGACTTCACTCTGACCATCAGTGGAGTCCAGGCTGCAGATGCAGGAGATTACTACTGTCAGAGTTACCACAGTTCTCCAGACACGTTCACACAGTGATACAGAGCCGTACAAAAACCTCCCTCAGTCAGACTGCACAGTGACTGCACTGCTACAGCTGGGACCTACTGCAGGTGCTGAGGGGGAAGAGACAGTGACATGGAACACTGACTGAACTATGATACGCTGATTTAAATATAACAAATGTTGCTGACAATACAATATGTCAACTCATCCAACCTCATACCAATGAAGTCCTGGATTGGTTTCAAGCTGTTGAAAATACAGTCTCACACTCTTACCAACCTGCAAAGTCCCTAATAAGACTGCAGTTTAAAGTAGTAAATGATGTGTCACTGTGGTTGAAGATGCTCCATACAGTATGCAGGGTCTGGCTTTGCTGACCTGTACATTTGGACTTTCCACTCTAATTTAGACCCAGCATTGATTAGTGAATTTATCATTTATCATGACTCACAATAGAATATGATCACCGTTCCATCACAATAGTGAATAACAATAGACCAAGACAGAACATCTCACTGTCAGTTTTGATAAATTGAGACGTTACTGGTTTAGTTTATTAATATAAGATCCCCAGAGCCTCCCTCTGTCTGGTTCTGGTCCTGTCCATGTAGAACTGCTCTCTCTCCTCACAGCACACAGCATCAAACCTGACTCCATCCTGCATCCTGCATTGGAAGCAGATCATTTTAAGTAGATAATTTGATGTATTATTATTTTCAGGATTTTGTGTGTGTGTGTGTGTGTGTGTGTGTGTGTGTGTGTGTGTGTGTGTGTGTGTGTGTGTAAAAGCTAGACTACAAGTCCTTCCCACTAGACTCAACCTATCTATCTGGTTTCCTACTCAGGCTCCTCATTGTTTGCATCACACCACTGAACAGGTCACAGAGTCAATGTCTCACATCTTGAACGGCTGTTATGTTTACAAGGGAATGTACATAGCACGTCATGATAGAATAGTGGACTTGATAGTAAAGGACATATCTCATTTTCCAACCTCAGTGAGAATGTACAAACATTCCTGTGTCAATCCCACCATGTTCCATCTCTGCAGTAACCCAGCCACTTTTACACATTTGTCTGCCAATACACCAGATGTTGTTGTTGTCAATCTAGAGAGGTGTTCGTTCTGGAGGTAGCCTGCACATTTGACCCTAGCCTAGAGGAAGCCTTCATGACTAAGGTCATTAAGTACCAACCTCTCCTGAATACCATCTCAGAACTCGGGTACAGATGCAGACTGCTTGTGTTCATATTTGGCAGCCTAGGACATACACACAGGCTGGTCGTAAGAGGGCTCCAACAACTGGGGATGCCCAAAAAGAAGGCTAAACGCCTTGCAAAGTACTGCTCTGTCTCTGCTGTAATTGGCAGCCTGCTACTTGTACCCCTGAAATGTGTAAAAAAAGATATATACAGTACAAGCCAAAAGTTTGGACACACCTTCTCATTCAATGCGTTTCCTTTATTTTCATGACTATTTGGTACATTGTAGATTCTCACTGAAGGCATCAAAACTATGAATGAACACATAGGAATTATGTATTTAACAATAATGTGTGAAATAACTCTAAATATGTCTTATATTTTAGATTCCTCAAAGTAGCCACCCTTTGCTTTTTTGTTGTTAATAAAATATATAATAATAATATTAAATATAATATGTGTTAATAATAATATGTTATTATATATATATTTTATATTATTATAATATATTTTATTAACAACAACAAACATTTATTTTATTAACGACAAAAAAGCAAAGGGTGGCTACTTTGAGGAATCTAAAATATAAGACATATTTAGAGTTATTTCACACTTTTTTGTTAAGTACATAATTCCACATGTGTTCATTCATAGTTTTGATGCCTTCAGTGAGAATCTACAATGTAAATAGTCATGAAAATAAAGGAAACACATTGAATGAGAAGGTGTGTCCAAACTTTTGGCCTGTACTGTATATATATGCCGCTGGTCCATGAATTGTGATTGTGTAGTAACTGCAACGTTAGTATTTGTGTCCCTGTATGTCTTTTTTCTATGTGGACATAAATAAATGGTTAAAATGTGTGTGTGTGTGTGTGTGTGTGTGTGTGTGTGTGTGTGTGTGTGTGTGTGTGTGTGTGTGTGTGTGTGTTTTTGCGTGTGTTGTGTCTGTCTCCATCCCCATACACCAGCAGTACAAGCTGCTGGTAGAATCCAGGGCCCCAGTATTTCAAAACGTTTAATCTGGATCAATTAGGATGATCAATGATAATGATCAATTATTAGTTGTTGTTCCCTATACTACTCTACCTCTGTCAGATAGATCTGTTCCTAGATAGCAAATATTATTTAATCAGGATCATACGTATCTTGATTAAACGTTTAGAAATACTGGGTCCAGGGGGGTATTCCATCAACGTCGCTAAAGGAAAATCTAGGCTTATTTTGACAAGTCTCGCGAGATCTATCAAGATATGCCTGGATCTTTTTAAGAGTCTCGCGAGACTTAACGAAATAAGCCTAGATTTTCCTTTAGCGATATTGATGGAACACCCCCCAGGCCAGGGTATTAAAATCTCTGTTTTTGTGATGCTGATGCAAGCACGCAACACACGCACCTTCCAACGCACGCACGCGTCGACGTCATCTCCCAGCGCCGCCTGGGCGAATCATACTTCGCGCCAAGGAAGATTTGGCGTCAACTCATCTGACAACAAACCAGCAAAGAAAACCAACTTATCTTGTCGATCATGGTAAGACACAAGTCGGTGTATCAACTGTTCCAGTCATTCCTTGTGATCCATACTGCTGATCACATGCACATATTCGTGTTTGGCGACTTGATTTGGCGTGTTTGTAGCTTAAATGTGCTAGTGAGTTATTTGTTGGCATGTCAAACACAAACATGACAGAGGTGTCCTAGATACCGTATCCACCTTCCTCTGAGACGATTGACATAACACATGACACATTCCCAGACATTTCGTTAGCCCCATCGTATTGATACTGATGACATAATGCTTAATCGATCAAAAGCTATAGCTATCTCCAATGCACATCGAAATAATATTGCAATAACCTCGCTGCGTTTTGTAGGCGGCGTTAACTTTCACAAGGCACATATCTTGTTGTGCCTCTATCTATGCCAAGTTCAGGTCCCGAAACACAAAAGTAATGCCATTTCTGTCCTCCTGCTCTCATTCGCTCTCTCCCCCTCCCCTCCGCTTTCAGTCATCTGCCGCATGCTCCCGGAACAAAGTCCCTGCAGAGATCCAACAGGCCCAAACATAGTTAAATCTAAAGCTAAAAAAACCCTCATGTTTTGCAGCGGTTATGATTAAACACTAACACTTCGTGATGTTAGAGTGATAAGGTTCTATCTCCATTTTTGTCAAAATTGAGTTTTTTACATAATCTGATCCATTAGGTGTTTATTAATGCCTGTGTGGTGTTATTTTAGTAATTCATAAAATACAAAGGTTCCATCTCACAAAACATAATGGAATGTAAAAACTTTGACGCTCAATATCTCTGAACTACCCTAAACGGAGATAGAACCTTATCATTCTAAGCTCACGACTTGTATTCATGTCTTTTATCCATGAACTATTGTCTTATTGAATGTTTTATCTATTTACTTCTTATATTTGCTTTTATTCATTGTCATGTTTCTTTTCTTACTATGCTCCTCTTGCTGTGTTTTTAAATAATGCATGTAAAACACTTTGAATTGCCCCTGTATGAAATGTGCTATACAAATAAACTTGCCTTGCCTTATACGCAGGATATACGGCGGTTCTTTGCGCCTACCAGCAAAACCGCGGTGGAAAAACCAGCGCAGAATGGAACCGCCAGCACAGACGACGAGACGAAGACGAAAAAGAAATCTGTCTGCGTCGCTGAAGACGTGAAGAAGAAAAGGAAAGCCAGCACCAAGGTACTAATGCGCACCCTATAGGCACACTGTGTGACACATCATTTGCCCTTACTTATTCAGTGTATACAAGGATGCGGTTGTGCATGTTCAGTGTAATGACAATGTGTGTTGTTATTGTCGCGTGTGTCAGGTCACAAGCCCCAAGATAGAAGAGAAACAGAAGGACAGGGAGAAGAAGAGGAAGAGGCGTGCCGTCATCGAGTCTGGTAGGTGTCTGCAACTATGGCCTGGAATTACAATAATAACTTTTCATAGTCCTAGGGCCGGTTTCACAGACAAGGCTTAATCCTAATCCTAGACTAAAAAGCATCTTCAATGGAGATTTGACATTGAAAGTGTGATTTAGTCCAGGACTAGGCTTAAGCTTTGTCTTAGAAACCGGCCCATAGAGTCTGGTAGGTGTCTGCAACTATGGCCTGGAATTACAATAATAACTTTTCATAGTCAGAGTCTCGTAGGTGTCTGCAACTATGGTCAGGAATTACAATAATAACTTTTCATAGTCATAGTCTCGTAGGTGTCTGCAACTATGGCCAGGAATTGCAATAATAACTTTTCATAGTCATAGAGTCTGGTAGGTGTCTGCAACTATGGCCAGGAATTGCAATAATAACTTTTCATGACAAAAAAAAGATGCTGTTATGTCTGAAGAAGGTCTATGACCGAAAGCTCGCAATAAACTACGTTTTTTTTTTTGCACAGTGTTTGAGTGCGAGTGTGCGGATGCCGTTATTTTGAACTCTATCAAATGATTATAAATTAGTATCTGATCAGATACTGCAACAGGGCCTAGGCTGTCATGCAGTCAGTACCGCCTGGTTTTTCGGGGGGTTCTTGTTGATGTTGGATTGGCCTTCTTCAGGCTTATTCTCTCTACCATAACCTCCTGCAATATCTCACCGTTACTCCATCTCTCCTCTTGGATTCCTCTTCTCTCCTCTCTCCTGCTGTCTCTCTCCTGTTGTCTCTCTCCTGCTGTCTCTCTCCTCTTCTCTCCTCTCTCCTGCTGTCTCTCTCCTGTTGTCTCTCTCCTGCCGTCTCTCTCCTGCTGTCTCTCTCCTGTTGTCTCCTCTCTCCTGCTGTCTCTCTCCTGCTGTCTCTCTCCTGCTGTCTCTCTCCTGCTGTCTGTCTCCTCTCTCCTGCTGTCTCTCTCCTGCTGTCTCTCTCCTCTCTCCTGCTGTCTCTCTCCTGCTGTCTGTCTCCTCTCTCCTGCTGTCTCTCCTGCTGTCTGTCTCCTCTCTCCTGCTGTCTCTCTCCTGCTGTCTCTCTCCTGCTGTTTCTGCTTCAGACTCGGAGGAGGAAGAAAAGCCAGTTAGAAAGAACAGTGCGTCTAAAGAGAGCAAGAAGGCGTCCAAACCCGACCCCCCTCCCAAGAAGGCGTCCAAACCCGACCCCCCTCCCAAGAAGGCGTCCAAACCCGACCCCCCTCCCAAGAAGGACCCAGTGCAGTACGTCTCTGAAACAGGTGAGGCGGAATATACCAGATTAATACTGTTGATGTTCTCGCAGTGGGACACGTTGAGGTACGGAATATACCGGAAGAATGTTGTTTATGTTCTAGAAGTAGAACATGTTGAGGTACAGTACATCTTATATGTAAGATATGTGAGGATCTTTACCATACTCCTACCACCACTCAGAAGTCACCACTAGCTCAGATTCTGTCACTGGGATGACCTCACAGCACAAGCTGGCCGCTCCTATCATTTTTTTTAAAATGTCGATTTCTCTCTCTTTCCCTCCCTCTCTCTCTTCCTTTCTTTTTTCTCTCTTTCTCTCCTTTCTTTCTTTCTTTCTTTTCTGTCCTTTCCCCTCCCTCTCTCTTCCTCTCTCTCTTTCTTTCTTTTTTTTTTCTCTCTCACTCTCTCTCTCCTTTCTTTCTTTCTGTCCCTTCCCCTCCCTCTCTCTCTCTCTCGGGTCAAGACTCAGACAATGACAACTTCCTGTCCCTGAAGAAGTCCTCCCTGCCCAAGGAGAATGGAGTGAAAAAAACGGAGAAGAAATTTACGGAAAAGACTCGGAAAAGCCCTGTAAAAAAGTCCCCCCCGAAGCCTCCCCCTGCAGCCGCCTTGGGGAAAAGAGGACTGAAGTCTCCCCCCGTTACCCCGAAATCCGCCCCTCCCCCGCCCAAACGCACTCCTACCTCCGTGATGGACTACTTTGGCACCGCCAGTGTTCAGCGCTCGGACAAGAAGCTGGTGGCGAGTACCAAGAGGAAGGCTGTGAGTTGTAGTTGTAGTAGTAGTGGCAGCAGTAGTAATAGTAGTAGTAGTAGTGACAGCAGCAGCAGCAGTGGTAGTTGTAATAGTAGTGGTAGTAGTTGTAATAGTAATAGTAGTGGTAGTAGTTGTAATAGTAGTGGTAGTAGTTGTAATAGTAGTAGTAGTTGTAATAGTAGTGGTAGTAGTAGTAGTAGTAGCAGTAGTAGTAGTAGTTGTAATAGTAGTGGTAGCAGTGGTAGCCTAATAGTAGTAGCAGCAGCAGCAGTAGTAATAGTAGTAGTAGCAATAGCAGTAGTAATAGTAGTAGTAGTAGTAGTAGTAGTAGTAGTAGTAGTAGCAATAGCAGCAGTAGTAGTAGCAATAGAAGTAGTAGTAGCAGTAGCAGCAGCAGTAGTAGTAGTAGCAGTAGCAGCCCCCTGATTCACCTCACACCTCTAGCTCACACCACACTAACTCCCTAACCCCTCACGCCTCACAGGTGGCCAGCACCAAGGGGAAAACTGTAAGTACTAGCACCCTGGCTTCACTCACCCCTCATCACCCCCTTCTGTAGTACAGTAGGCCACAATGACCTTTGATCTGCCACTACCCACTTGTGTGGAGAGTAGTTTGAGTAGTTGGCAGGTTGGAATATTGATGGATGGATGGATGGATGGATGGTTGGTTGGTTGGTTGGTTGATGGTTGTTTTCCCCCCAGCCCATGCAAGACACAGAGGACCTGAGTGATGAGGTCATTGCCAAGCAGCTTCAGATGGTTGAAGACATGGAGGTAATTTATAATCATTTTAATTTATAATTTTGCCATTTAGCAGACGCTTTTAATCCAAAGCGACTGACAATTACGAATTACAGGGACATTCCCCCTGGAGTAACTGAGGGCTAAGTGCCTTACTCAAGGGCACACTAGTAGTGGTGTGGTTTCAGGCGGGATTTGAACTCACAACCTTCCTATCACAAGTCCAACTCACTATCCACTAGACTAGACCACCACTAGGTGGGCTGACCTCCTCTCCGGACTCTCATATGATCTTGTCTTTCTGTTTACCTTCAGAACTGGGTTGTCATTATTCGTTTAACCCCCTCCCCCCTCTCTCTCTCTTTGTCTCTCGCTCCCCTTGTCACAGTTGGAGAAGCAGGTCCATGATGATGAGGAGTTTGCCAGGACGCTGGCCATGATGGACGAGGAACCACAAGCCAAAAAGGTGAACAATACACTCTCAGTCGGATAGGCTCCCTCTCTCAACCAATGGAATTACAGATTGGGCTGCAGGTATTGACGGCCGGGACAGGATCTGCACAACCATGGAAATACAGAGGAGAACTTATCAACTGGTTGAATTCACAGGCTCGCACTCTTTCATAACCCCTCTCTCGCTCTCTCTCACACATGCACGCATGCATACAGACACACACATGCACAGTCTCCTTCACACACACACACACACACCAGGGTTTCCGTTAAAAAAAATTGGCGCCGGTCATCGTGTCCGGGAAGATTTAAATTTACCGGACAAACGTGAGATATTCCGGTCATCATATTAAAATATAATATAGCTGTTTGTCGCGGTGATTACTGTTGTGTAGCCTAGCCTATATATGCCGTTTAATGTCTATTTCTCATCCGATACGTTTAGATGCGAGCTATATAATATATAATAATATAACATGATTCGCATGCGCGCTATGCCATTATGTCCAGCGCTGAACGCGCGCCACACTGGGAAATGAACAGACTGCATCGATCAATGAACGGACTCCACATTACGTTAACTGAAGTCTGTTAAATTGTTTGGGATTAATGTGAGTTTTCTATTTTCTCTTTCCAGTTTTACCCTTTTTTTATCAATAAAACAACGTCATTTCTATAACCAGGTCTCGCTGGTTGGGAAGGCATTTAGTTTAACTGCCTGTCAAATCATACTTACTCGGACTCGGGAGTACAACTCCTCCTCCGCCTTCACTATGAGTAAACTGACACTGAGAATGTCGTCACGTCACATTTTACCGTAATACCCTATATGTTGGTTGAAGTGCAACATCTCAGCTTTCAGGGACAGTTGGAATTTTTTCGATAGCACAAACCGTTTAGAAATTACGGTAATTACAATGTTGTGTGCGGATTTGTGCCGGCGGAGGTACATTTCGGCGCAGAAGGGTTTTAAGAGGGAATTATTTTCACCGGACATTATGACCGAAGAGTTTTAAATTTGTCGGACCGGTTAACGGAAACCCTGACACACACACACACACACACACACACCTCTACCTCTCTTACCAGACTTCTCCACACCTTTACTCTTAGACCCAGAACTAAAACAAGCTGTTGTGGACATTTTAGGCTGTTGCTTGATCCTTTCTTCTACCCCCTCTCTCTTCACCCCCCCTACCCTCCTCTATTCCTCCCTCTTTTCCCCTAACCCCCTCTTCCTCTCTCTCTCTCTCTCTCTCTCATACTTCTAATGTATGTCCAGGCTCGTAAGAACTCTGGTGAAAGAAGAGGGTCTACCACATCGCCCAGTAAGAGCAGTACAGACCCCGGCCACAACACAAGCTCTCAATCGCCGTCCAATGGGAGGGACAGCCGCACCCAGGAAGTCATCGGTCCTTCCCCTAAAAAGGTCCCCGCTCCGGTCAAAACCAGCTCCAAACTGGCCATGATGAAACGGGAGGAGGAGGAGGAGGAAAAAGACGAGGAAGAGGGGGGAGGAGGAGGGGGGAAGAGGAAGGAGAAGAGCAAAGCTTCCATCTCGCCCAAAAAGGAGCCCGTCACCCCCTCCGTTACAGACAGGAAGCCGGCGCCCAGGAGAGGAAGTGTTGGCGCAGCGAAGACCTCCCCTGCGACCGCGACCACGACCACACCCACAGCTCTCAAAACCTCGCCCAAGAAATCAGAGGTGAGAAATCATCAGTTCAGAAAAGGGAACTCCTCTTCTTTACTTTTCTTTTTTCTTTCTTTCTTTTTGTCTTTCTTTCTGTCTCTTTCTTTCTGTCTTTCTTTCTGTCTCTTTCTGTCTGTCTTTCTGTCTTTCTTTCTGTCTTTCTTTCTGTCTTTCTTTCTGTCTTTCTGTCTGTCTTTCTGTCTTTCTTTCTCTCTCTTTCTTTCTGTCTCTTTCTGTCTGTCTTTCTTTCTCTCTCTTTCTTTCTGTCTTTCTGTCTCTTTCTGTCTGTCTTTCTGTCTCTTTCTTTCTTTCTGTCTTTCTGTCTCTTTCTTTCTTTCTGTCTTTCTTTCTCTCTCTTTCTTTCTGTCTTTCTTTCTGTCTCTTTCTGTCTGTCTTTCTGTCTTTCTGTCTTTCTTTCTGTCTTTCTTTCTGTCTTTCTTTCTGTCTTTCTTTCTGTCTTTCTTTCTGTCTTTCTTTCTGTCTTTCTGTCTTTCTTTCTGTCTTTCTTTCTGTCTCTTTCTGTCTTTCTCTCTCTTTCTGTCTTTCTTTCTTTCTGTCTTTCTTTCTGTCTTTCTTTCATACACCAGTGCAGAAGGAGAGGAAGCTACCGTAGACTATTGACATGCGCCCCTTGGTTGTGTTGTGTTAGACTAAGTGTTAGACTTGGTTGTGTTGTGTTAGACTAAGTGTTAGACTTGGTTGTGTTGTGTTAGACTAAGTGTTAGACTCGGTTGTGTGTTGTCTTCCCAGAGTGCCAGTCCTGAGGACGCAGAGGAGAAGAAGAGGGGCAACTCCTCCGCCTTCCGCAGCTACCTGAACAGAGAGGGACCCAAGGCACTGGGCTCCAAAGACATCCCCACGGTAACACAGCACACACACACACACACTCTCACTCGCACACTCACACTCACACACACACACACACACACACACACACGCACGCACGCACACACTCACTTACATATACACACACACACGACTCCCAAGCATCATACACATACCACTTCCCTCACGAACACACATGTTTCTTTATGTATAACGTGTGTGTGTGTGTGTGTGTGTGTGTGTGTGTCCGTCCCACCCAGGGTGCTGAGAACTGCCTGGAGGGCTGTGTGTTTGTGTTGACGGGGGTGCTGGAGTCCATGGAGAGGGATGACGCCAAGTCCCTGATCGAGCGCTACGGGGGCAAGGTGACGGGCAGCGTCAGCAAGAAGACCAGCTACATGGTGCTGGGGAGGGACAGTGGAGCCTCCAAGCTGGAGAAGGTGTGTGTGTGTGTGTGTGTGTGTGTGTGTGTGTGTGTGTGGGTGGGGGGGGGGGGGTGTGTGAGAAAGAATAAGAAGGTACAGGATGGGACAGGACATTCTTTATCTTCTCTCACTCTCTCACTCCCTTCCTCTTTCACTCTCAATTTTATCTATCTCTCTTCCTCTCTTTCCTTCTCATGTCTATCAATCTATCTCTTTCTCTCGTTCCCACTCTCTCGCTCCCTCAGTCTATACTCCTGGCTCATCTCACTCAATATCTCTCCTTCTCTCTCATCCTCTATCCATCCTTCTGCACTTTCTTCTACTTACTCTCCTTTCTTATTGTGTCGGTGTGTCTCTATCTCTCTCCCTCTCTCCTTCTTCCTCTCTTTTCTTCCTCTCTTCTTCCTTCCTCTTTCCATCCATCTCTCTATCTCCTTCTGTCTCTCCCTCTATCCATCATTCTCTCTCATTCTTTCTGTCTCTCTTTCTCTCTCTCTTCATCCCTCCATCCACCTCTCTCCCCCTGACTCCTCTGTTCTCCGTCCATCCCTCCAGGCGGAGGGTTTCGGCACCAGGATCCTGGATGAGGACGGCCTTCTGCAGCTGATCAGAACCAAGCCAGGGAAGAAGTCCAAGTACGAGATCGCCGCCGAGACAGAGGTCAGCCAAACACGCCATCACAACATCATCATCATCATCATCATCATCATCATCATCATCGTCCTACAACCACATGTTTTAGTTAGAATGTGCTCAACCAAAAGAGGAAAATGCCTTTAGTGAAGTGCCGGCTACCAGGCACACACACACACACACACACACACACACACACACACACACACACATAAACACACCAGGGGGGTATTCCATCAATGTATCTAAAGGACAGTCCAGGCTTATTTTGATAAATCCAGCGAGATGTATTTAAAAATCCGGCCTTATTTTGATAAGTCTCGCCAGAGCATTTGAACAAAATAAGCCTGAATTTTCCTTCAGCAACGTTAATGGAATACCCCCCTGGAGCCCACATGCTGGGGATCACCGTCCCTCGTCCGAGCCAACAATCATCTCGCAATGTCTGCAAACCTGTCCAAAAGCCGTTTTACCAGAGCCGTGATTCAAAGGGGGAAAAAACAGAAACACACACACGCTAACTCCGACACAACGGTTATTTATTAAAGTGTTGATGACACGATTACAAGTTAACCTGTCTGTCCTTCTCTGACACCAGAACAAGTTAACCTGTCTGTCCCCCTCTGACACCAGAACAAGTTAACCTGTCTGTCCTTCTCTGACACCAGAACAAGTTAACCTGTCTGTCCTCCTCCTCTGACACCAGAACAAAGTTAACCTGTCTGTCCCCCTCTGGCACAATCACAAGTTAACCTGTCTGTCCTTCTCTGACACCAGAACAAGTTAACCTGTCTGTCCCCCTCTGACACCAGAACAAGTTAACCTGTCTGTCCTTCTCTGACACCAGAACAAGTTAACCTGTCTGTCCTCCTCCTCTGACACCAGAACAAAGTTAACCTGTCTGTCCCCCTCTGGCACAATCACAAGTTAACCTGTCTGTCCTCCTCCTCTGACACCAGAACAAAGTTAACCTGTCTGTCCCCCTCTGGCACAATCACAAGTTAACCTGTCTGTCCTCCTCCTCTGACACAATCACAAGTTAACCTGTCTGTCCTCCTCCTCTGACACCAGAACAAAGTTAACCTGTCTGTCCCCCTCTGACACAATCACAAGTTAACCTGTCTGTCCCCCTCTGACACAATCACAAGTTAACCTGTCTGTCCTCCTCCTCTGACACCAGAACAAAGCGTCCAAGAGAACTCCAGACGCCGCGTCCTCCCGCACCAAGAGCAGCCCTCGCCCCCAGAGACCCTCCCCGAGGAAGAGCACCCCCAAGACCCCCCCCAAGACCCCCAGCCCTTCCAAGGCCGGCCTGGCCCAGAGGAGAGGGGCGGGGGGCAGCCGGACCCCCCCTGGGAGGGGGCCGAGGTCGGACGTCAGGAGAGGGCTGGGGGGGGCCCTGGCCGGGCGGGGGGGACGGACGGACTCTTCCTCGTCATCGACTGCGGCGGCGGCCGAAGAGGAGGGCGCCAGTCTGCTGTGGGTGGATAAGTACCGCCCCCGCTCTCTGAAGGCTGTGATTGGGCAGCAGGGGGATCAGAGCTGTGCCAATAAGCTGCTCCGCTGGCTGAAGGGCTGGCACACGCACCACGCGGGGGGGGCGACGACGGCCAAACCGGCAGGTGTGTGTGTGTGTGTGCGTGCGCGTGCGCGTCTGCGTCTGTGTCTGTGAGTGCTGTGTTACCGTGGGGATGTCTTTGGAGCCTGGTGTGAGTGTGTTTGTTCGTGTGTATGTATGTATGTAGGTGTGTGTTTCTCTGTGTATGTATGTGTGTCTGTCTGTCTACGTGCAGTTATGTGAGTCAAACAACTAACCTGTGATCGTCTCTCTAGCAGGGCGGTTTGGTAAGTTCGGGGGGAAGGACGACGGCTCAGGGTTCAAGGCTGCTCTACTCTCAGGACCCCCTGGGGTGGGGAAGACCACCACCGCAGCCCTGGTCTGCCAGGTCAGCCTCCTCACACACACACACACCACTATTTGTCTTTCACTTTCTTTTGTTTCCGTGTTGTCTAGCTCTCCATCTTTTGTTAATTTAGTGTGTGTGTGTGTGTGTGTGTGTGTGTGTGTGTGTGTGTGGTGTGTGTGTGTGTGTGTGTGTGTGTGTAGGAGTTGGGTTACAGCTACGTGGAGATGAACGCCAGCTGCACGCGCAGTAAGAACAGTCTGAAGCAGGTGATCGCAGAGTCACTCAACAACACCAGCATCAAGAACTTCTACACAGGTACACACACACACACACACACACACACACACTCTCTCTCTCTCTGACAGAACACACTCACACAGCGTTCAACACCAATGTTAAGAATTCACATGGACTCTCACTAGTGATGCTCCGATCTGATCGACTCCGATCGGTATCGGCCGATATGGCCTTGATCGGTTTTGATCGGAGTTCTCAAAACGGCCGATCAAACACGACCTGAGTTTACAAAATGGCGTCGCCAGTCTGGAAATATTACACAGTGTCGGAAAGAGACAACAAATATGCCGTTTGTAATGTCTGCTCAAAAGAAATACCTCGGGGAGGAACGCACGCAAGGTCTTTCAATACCACGAATATCATACGGCATTTGCTGCGTTCGTCGATTCGCTCAGAGAGCGCCGAAGCGCACACTGGGCTCGACGTCATAAAGGGACCGAGTGCTTTGATTGGACGAGAGGCGTTCCACGAGTGCTGGTCAGAGTTCCAGCGCGACTTCACGAGCGTAGTGTAGGTAGTGTGCAGCGACGTCATGTGACCCCGCGAGCAGGAAGTCACTTGGCCCATAGCAACAACTATTAGCGCGTGAGTTTTAGGTCTTCCTCTGTGCACCTTGCACTTTTCAGCAGCAGGACATATTTTAGATGATAAGAGGAACAGGCTGAGTGCCAAAAACGCTGAGATGCTTGTATTTCTCAAGGCTAATCTGCCAGTGATGCTGCTTAATCAGAAGTAAGGTTTGAGTCTGAAATCTCCTTAGGTGCAATGTTTTGTTTTTTTGTTTTATTGATTATTGCTGACTTGCTGTCTTATCTCCTCCTAAATATGACTTGAAACTGACTGACTTGAAACAGTATTTTATATTTGGCTATAGCCTGTTTATGTTGCAGTTTAGTTTGGGCATGTTTATTGTTCCTCAGGAAAGCTACAGTATACTGTATAAGCTCCAAGTTCTCTAAGAGCCCCTAGTTCCTCTCATTCGAGTGGAATGTTGCACATTTGATGTGACAGTGTACATTTTATTTACCGTATTTTCCGCACTATAAGGCGCACCGGATTATAAGGCGCACCGGATTATAAAGCGCATAGAATAGAAAATACTGCAGTCAAACGTTTGACTGGGGTTGCGTTACGCCCAAGCTCCACCTACTGCGTTGCGTCACCTCTCCATCGGTGTTGTGTCAACTTCCCGTTGTCCATGCTCCACCTGAGCGTTGTCACCGTCAACGTTCTACCTGCTCCACTGTCAAAAATATATATTTTTCCACCTCAAGTATCAGCCGTTCGTCATCCATTTTTGCAACAAGCGTCAAGGACCTGCGGTGATTCACAGCTGACTCGCGTGAATAGCAATTCGCAATAGCTGCGACCACGAGATATAGAGTAGTTAGCTACAAGCATTTTCAATCTGGTATTATCTCTATTAGTGGATTAACCGCTGTGGTGATTTAACAGCTGATAAAAATACATCAAGTAGACTACAAACAGAGCAAAACAATAAAACAACACCAGAAAACAACCAATAGGCTATACAATTATAACCAACAACCAATATGTGACAGCTCCTGGTGAAATGTGCAACGTAATTTTTCAGTTTTGTGTCTCTGAACGCAGCCACAGCTACGAACGCTGCTAACAAAACACATCGCTACGAAGGTCTAAACTGTATTTTAATAACATGACAACATACTGGGAGAACATCGACATGCTAAAAACACATAACTACACATAACAAGATGAACACACAGTTCTTGCTTTTGAACACGAGCTAAAACGAAAGTATAACCCTCCCTTACCGGTAGCCTCCGGCAAACGAGAATAATGAATCCAATACACAAATTATAAGTGTTTAGTGATCGTTAAACTGTTCTTTATTATATCGAGTTTAAAACTTCAAGTTGAAAGCACCAAGAAGGACCGCCTCGAAATTCATCGATGTTCATGTCCCGTGCTCGCGCTGTTGCCTTCATTCGAATAGTGACTGTAGAGACGCTTCTACTTGCGGCTCTCTGTTCAACAACCCACTGTTGGAGTTTGTCCTCTAACTGTGTCTAACTGTGGCCATCTCGCTTTGTTCCCTTGGAAACTCTGTTTAGTCTTCTTTACTTGGGGTCTTTATACACACAAGTGGTGTGGGACTGTGAGTAAGCACAACACCGGTGTTTACTGATTACCGTAATGCTGCAAGCGGTGCGGCTTTGTAGTTTACCAGTCGTACTGAAACATTTTGACAGAGCGCCTTGAGCGCCGTGTACAACCAGTATGGATCAACCAATTAACAAATTGATCCATATATAAGGCGCTCCGGGTTATAAGGCGCACTGTCGGTTTTTTTGAAAATTAAAGGCTTTTAAGTGCGCCTTATAGTGCGGAAAATACGGTATTATGATTTTTATTTTCACATTTTATTTGTTTTTCCTGAAGTAAGCTACAGGTGGTTGTGAATTCAATAAAACAGATGGTCGTCAATTCATGATACTTTCTCATCTCCTAATTTCATTTAAATACTTAATATACAATGTCAATGGTGTTAAGAATAATTAAAAACATAAATAATGCTACACAATAAATAGAATGCTTCAATTGCCATTTTCGACGCTGTGATCGGTGATATCGGATCGGCAGATCACTGATTCCAGTGATCGGTGATCGGCACCAAAAACCCTGATCGGAGCATCTCTAACTCTCACAAGCACGTGTGTTCTCTCTCTCACACACACACGTACACAGACACGCACAAGCAAACGCACACACACACACACACACACACACACACACACACACACACACTCAGTGCTGTAGTTTTGTGTGTGTCCAGGCTCGTCTACGACGGTCAGCAGTAAACATGTTCTCATCATGGACGAGGTGGACGGCATGGCTGGCAACGAGGACCGGGGCGGAATACAGGTACACACACACACACACACTCACACACTCACTCTCTCACTCACACACAGTCCCACACTCTCACACTCTCACACTCTCACACTCTCACACTCTCACACACTCACACTCTCTCACTCTCTCACTCACTCACTCACTCACTCACACTCTCACACTCTCTCACTCTCACACTCTCTCACTCACTCACACACTCACTCACTCACTCACTCACACTCTCACTCTCTCACGCACGCACTCACTCACTCACTCACTCACACTCTCACACACACACACAACACTCATCGATGAACAAGTGAACTATGCTTTCCCATTTCCTTAATTCTAGTTCTATCCCTGTTATTATTATAGGAATATTTATTTATATTAGAGGTTCTAGTCCTACATCCTGGTCCTCTGTGTGACCTCTGACCCCTCCCCCTCTGACCCCTGCAGGAGATGATTGGTCTGATCAAGATGTCCAAGATCCCCATCATCTGCATGTGCAACGACCGTAACCACCAGAAGATCCGCTCCCTGTCCAACCACTGTTACGACCTGCGCTTCCAGAGACCACGGCTGGAGATGATCAAGGTACACACACACACACACACACACACACACACACACTTGCATGCATGTACACATGCACACGCACACACTAACAAACACGCACAGACAGCCACATGCATGCATGTATGTATGCATGCATACAGACACACACGTGCACAGTCTCTCTCACACACACACACACACACACACACACTCCCCTCTACCTCTCTTACCAGACCTCTCCACACCTTTACTCTTAGACCCAGAACTAAAACAAGCTGTTGTGGACATTTTAGGCTGTTGCTTGATCTTTTCCTTCTCCCCCCTCTCTCTTCACCCCCTACCCTCCTCTATTCCTCCTTCTTTTCCCCTAACCCCCTCTTCTCTCTCTCTCTCTCTCTCTCTCTCTCTCTCTCTCTCTCTCTCTCTCTCTCTCTCTCTCTCAGGGAGCCATGATGTCCATCGCCTTCAAGGAAGGCCTCAAAGTCCCGCCCCCTGCCCTTAACGAAATCATCCTGGCGTCCAATCAGGACATCCGGCAGGTAAAGAGGGGAGGGGCAACGCCGTCATCTGTTGTCATTGGGGTCTGGTGGGGCTCAGAACTAGGAAAGTAGGAAATGATGGAGATGGAGACCAGTATTTTCCACTCAAAGATGGAGACCAGTATTGTCCATTCAGAGGTGATCAGAATCAACTAATACGAAGGTCTTATTATAATTTTTTAAATGATTATTATTATTATTATTATCATCATTCTATTGAGGACATGTGTACCCCTTTTGGAGGTGTGAACCCCACTCTCGTCACTCTAGACACCTCCTCGGTAGGTGAGGTGATCAAATCAGTCGCCGTGCCGTTTTGACAGGGGGCCGTAACCGTGACAACCCCTTCTCCCCCCTCCCCAGGTGCTGCACAACCTGAGCATGTGGTCGGTCAAGGACAAGGTCATGACCTACGACACGGTCAAGGAGGACGCCAAGAACGCCCGCAAGGACATGAAGATGGGCCCGTTCGACGTGTGCAGGAAGGTGTTCCTCTCAGGCGAGGAGACGGCCCACATGTCCCTCATCGACAAGTCGGACCTCTTCTTCCACGACTACTCGCTGGCGCCGCTCTTCGTCCAGGAGAACTACCTGCACGTGCGGCCCGCCACCGCGCGGTGAGTGGACCCGACGCACGCGCGCACGCGGACACACAGATGCACACGGACGCACACACACATAGACAAGCATGCACGAACGGACACACGCATCGACACGCACGCCCACAGACAGACACACACACATAGACACACACAGACACACACACACACACACACACACACACACACACAGACCTGCTCATGAAACCTATGACCGTTGACTATGGCTGCGTTCCTAAAACTACGCTCTGGAAATCTGATCAGCACTCATGGAATTGACCCCCAATTGGTCCCACTATCACGTTGACCCCAGTGTGACCCCTCCGGTGTTCTCAGAGCGAATTTATGAACGCAGCCCAAGACTTAACCTAATGACTGAATGACCCATTTTAATTGCTCACTTACTCTTAAACACAGACACACGCACACAGACACGCACACAGACACGCGCACAGACACACGCACAGACACGCACAGACACACGCACAGGCACACGCACAGACACACACACAGACACACACACAGACACACAGTATGTCATGTTACACCTCTCTGTGTCTCTCAGGGGTGATGTGAAGTCCCACCTGGTGCTGCTCAGCAAGACAGCTGACTCCATCTGTGACGGAGACCTGGTGGACCGACAGATACGCTCCCGACAGACCTGGTCGCTGCTGCCCACGCAGGTAACACACACGCACACACACACACACCACAGACTTGATCTCTGCTGCCTAGGTAACATGTACACATACACACACACACCACAGACTTGGGAAGTTGTCGGGTTGTGGTTCTGGGCTTAAATGCCATATTCTATTCAGCTTGGTTGTAATGCAAGCCATGCTAACCCGTCGCTAGTTCAAACAGACCATAGACTTTAAACAACAAAGAGACACGGAATCAATCATGATTAGTATTTACTTGCAAGGAGGACGAATATGAGGCCTCTCCTGTAGGAAGAGACGCCATATTGGTACTAAAATTTCTTCTCCTGTAAGCCAGTCTTTATTCTCACAGAATGGAAAACATGTGGTTCAGTTCTCATACAGAATGGAAAGGAGGAGGCAGTGGTGAACCTATCAGTGTCCTAGAAAAAGTGGGTGGTGTTCAGAACGAATCATTTCATGGAAATTTGATAAGCAGGGGAGGAAAAGTTCACAAACAGTGTCCAGTGTACAAGGGTCACACAATCATTAACAGAGCCCAGAGCCAGGGCTGTACAGAGTTTCATGGTGTACAAGGTTCATATACAGAATTAACAGAGTATCTTGTTTTAACCTTTGGTTCAACATTATGAAAACCTTTATTTAGCCCTATCATTCCCTGCTGTTTTTCATAATTTATCACGATACAAACATTCTCTTCTTTATTCAGGTCGTTTTAACTTTCTTTCATATTTTCTAGTTTAACTGTCATTCAACATCGCCGTACAGATCACACATGAACCTCAACTTGGATTAGAGTTTCTCAAATTGGGTTAGGTACTTAGGTTACAAATATTCCTGAAATCAGTTTGTTAGTCATAGCTTTGAAGCAGGGGAAGACACAACAAACAATCATTTGGTGTCAAGCATCACACATGTTCCTCCTGCTACTGCAGTCGATAGGTCAAGAGTCATTCAGTTCGTAAGGGATGCGTTTACAAATGTCTCTGATTGATAGTTCAGGGTTTCTATGTCATCTTGGGACATTACTGCCCCAGACTGGGTCGTGTGCCTGGACGGGCGTCTCGTTTGGGTCGTCGGGAGGATTTCGTCCCCTCATTCTAAGAGATAGTGGATCTGAAGAATTCTTCACCGGGTTTGAGACGTAATTCACTAACTGAATAACCCCTTTGTAGCCCGGGCTTCCACCACTACCCGTCGTTCGAGGGAAACAATGTCACCCTCCCTCAATGGCTCTGTGCATCCACGTATCTCGTTCTGCGATCTTGACAGCAGTTGAGATGCTTAGCTGCGCCAGTGTTCTCCTTCCATCTCGTCGATGAGGATCTGGTCAGGTTGTATTCTCGATCCTGTAGGAAACAGAAAAGGGACTGGCAGATCATTTGTTCTGGCTATTTCCTATTTCCTAAATAGCCATCCACCAGTGTGTTTTCTGTTTCTGCCAAATCTGCTGTTTTTACATATAACGATGAATTGAGTATCAAGGACCCCAATTGAAATATGTACTTTCATGTCACTTGCTTCTGCAAATCGTCTAATAAAGTTTTCAATCAATCAATCAATACTTCCCTATTGTCGTCTACTATGGGTAGTCTAAACCCCTCTCCCATTTACTATTTCAAATTCATTAATTTCATTTATTTCATTCATTCATTCATTCATTCAATCAAACCCATAGGTCTCAATTTTATTGTCATGTGTGTTTCCATTAGAGAAACACACTCTTCAATGTCCAGGTGTTTGGACACTGTGTTTGATCAATTCGTTCACGAAATGTGCGCCATTATCACTATATTTTTTTGTTTTGTTTTTAAATTGTGTAATTATATACGTGAAAATGTGCGTTAACTCCTGTCAATCATCATTTCCCTGCTTTTTGATACATGTCATCAAAAAGACCATGTATCAAATTAGCTGCTGTTTGTAGAGGCTTTGTGGTAATACAATTTTCCCATCTATTCTATAAACTTTGTAATTCGTCCAAATTCGTATTATAATGGAGGTTTACTGCCCTCCAACCCCTTCTTGGGTCAGAGTCCGTCTACCCCCACCCTTCTGCTTCCTGTTCTCTCTCTCTCTCTCTCTCCTCTCTGTCCCTCTCTCCTGCTCTCGCTCTCCTCTCTGTGTCATAACTCCACTTCAAATATTTCTCTCTATCTCTGTCTCTAACCTTGGTTCTTTCCTGTTCTCTCTCTCTCTCTCTCTCTCTCTCTCTCTCTCTCTCTCTGTGTCTGTCTGTCTCTCCCTCTCTCTCTCTCTCTCTGTCTGTCTCTCCCTCTCTCTCTCTCTCTGTCTGTCTGTCTCTCTCTCTGTCTGTCTCTCTGTCTGTCTCTGTCTCTCTCTCTCTCTCTCTGTGTCTCTCTGTCTGTCTGTCTGTCTATTCCTCTCTTTCTGTCTGTCTGTCTCCTGTCTGTCTATTCCTCTCTTTCTGTCTGTCTGTCTCCTGTCTGTCTGTCTATTCCTCGTCTCCTCTCCTCGTCTCCTAGTCTCCTCTACTCCTCTACTAGTCTCCTAGTCTCCTCGTCTCCTCTCCTTGGTTCCTAGTCTCCTCTACTCGTTTCCTAGTCTCCTCGTCTCCTCTCCTTGGTTCCTAGTCTCCTCGTCTCCTCTCCTAGTCTCCTAGTCTCCTCTCCTCGTCTCCTCTTCTCGTCTCCTAGTCTCCTAGTCTCCTCTACTCCTCTACTAGTCTCCTAGTCTCCTCTCCTCGTCTCCTCTTGCTTTCTCTCCTTCTCTCTGTCTCTCTGTCTCTGTCTCTCTCTCTTATCTCTTACTCAAACACACACATACACTCTTCAAATAGCCCCCACACTGTGGCCTTCTCCTCTGCTCTCTCTCTGTCACTGAACATACAGTATCCTTAATCTTGGATTAATTCTAACACATACACTTTCTAATTCTACACTTTTCTATTTCTCACTTTCAGTCATAGTTTCAGTTCCATTCTTAGTCTGCTGTTTACCTAACACGAAAAGGATATTCATTTATCTTTCAAAGTGGATTCCTTTCGTATGTCAAACTACTCCACAGTCTAATTTCCATTAGTCTACTGTTTACATATAAAAAGATATACATCTGTCTTTTAAAGTGCATTCTTTTTGCATGTCAAACAACTCCTATTTTGTACAATTTAGGATTAGATAGACTATTCATTTCGATTGCAATCTTTCTTTTTCTATTATAATTCACTTTCATTCATAGTTTCTATATTTACCGGTCTTTGTTGCTTATGTCTTGGTCTGGATCTCGTCAGCCGTCCTTTTGGAGGAGAAAGGTTCGACATCTAACGCACCGGCCTGGAGCGAATTTGACGTTCCAGGACTTTCTCCGGGTTCGCTCGATCCCGGGCTGTTGCAACAGACTTCGGTGTGTCGAATCTTCTTCCCCCATCAGACGACCTTGAGATCCGGCTTCAGAAGGACCAAAATGTCGGGTTGTGGTTCTGGGCTTAAATGCCATATTCTATTCAGCTTGGTTGTAATGCAAGCCATGCTAACCCGTCGCTAGTTCAAACAGACCATAGACTTTAAACAACAAAGAGACACGGAATCAATCATGATTAGTATTTACTTGCAAGGAGGACGAATATGAGGCCTCTCCTGTAGGAAGAGACGCCATATTGGTACTAAAATTTCTTCTCCTGTAAGCCAGTCTTTATTCTCACAGAATGGAAAACATGTGGTTCAGTTCTCATACAGAATGGAAAGGAGGAGGCAGTGGTGAACCTATCAGTGTCCTAGAAAAAGTGGGTGGTGTTCAGAACGAATCATTTCATGGAAATTTGATAAGCAGGGGAGGAAAAGTTCACAAACAGTGTCCAGTGTACAAGGGTCACACAATCATTAACAGAGCCCAGAGCCAGGGCTGTACAGAGTTTCATGGTGTACAAGGTTCATATACAGAATTAACAGAGTATCTTGTTTTAACCTTTGGTTCAACATTATGAAAACCTTTATTTAGCCCTATCAGAAGTATTCCATCAACGTCACTAAAGGAAAATCCAGGCTTATTGTCTCGCAAGACTTAAAAAAATAAGGCTAGATTTTTTTTATAAATCTTGTGGGATTTATCAAAATAAGCCTGGATTGTCCTTTAGCAATGTTGAACGAATACCCTCCTGATCACTGCTTCCTAGATAACGTGTACACACACACACACACACACACACACATTCCTCAGTGATTCTTGTCCCTTCAGCACACAGACAACATACTAGTGTGTAGATATTTGTGACAGTGAAACTTGTTATTGTTACTGATGTGTGTGTGTGTGTGTGTGTGTTCCAGGCCATCTACGCCAGCGTGTTGCCAGGTGAGCTGATGCGCGGCTACATGAGTCAGTTCCCCTCCTTCCCGAGCTGGCTGGGCAAGTTCTCCTCCACGGGCAAAAACTCCCGCATCCTCCAGGAGCTGGCCTCTCACATGAGCCTGAAGTGAGTGTGGATACACACGTACACACACACACACACACACTCACACAGTGTTCACAGACACACTACAAGGCTTTTTAGTGAGTATACACACACACACACACACACACACACACACACCAGACACTAATCAATCTTCTCTACCTCTCCTCCTCCCTCTCTCTCTCTCTCTCTCTCTCTCTCTCTCTCTCTCTCTCCATCCTTCCTCTCCCTCTCCCCCCCCCTCTCTCCCTCTCCCTCCACCAGGACGTTGAGCAGCAGACAGGCGGTGAACCTGGACTACCTGCCCTACCTGCGGGGGGCGCTGCTGTCCCCCCTGCAGAGGCTGGGGGCGGAGGGGGCGGGCCAGGCGGTCCAGCTGCTGGACGACTACCACCTCATCAGGGAGGACGTGGACAACATCATGGACGTCAGCCTCTGGGGGGGCCAGCCGGACCCCTACGCCAAACTGGACCCCAAGGTGAGGGGGGGGGGGGGTGGGCTGTTAAGGCTAAGGCTACACCTTCACTGCTTACTCTGAGACATATACTACCCCCCAGTACTGTGTCTCCTGAGACACCTGTTCCCCCCTTGTACTGTTTCTCCAGCCTCTAAATTATAGTTTTTTGCTTTTAAATAAATCAAAAAATGATATCACGACGACTGCCAATGGCCCCTGGCCTGAGCAAGATTACTCTTCTTGCTACGACTGGTGGATTGATGATTCACTTGCTTAGTCAAATGTATTGATTGTAAGTCACTTTGGAATAAGGTAGCTGCTAAATGCCAAAAATGTAAATGTAAATGTAAGGGGGGGGGGGGGGGGGGGGGGGGTTGGAGAGGGAGGTGTAGAGAGGGTCGATGTAATGGACTGATTTAATAATCGTTTACTCTAAAGATTCAGATCTTTATTTTTTATTTTTTATGTCATCTCTTGTTTAACTGAATGTCTAGGGAGGGAAGTATGTTAGCCTTTCACCTGATATTGGGGAGGGGCGGGGGGAGAGAAAATGGTGACACGGGACGTTTTGGAGACGTTGGCACTAACAAGATGTTCATCCTGATCTCTGCTCCTCAGGTGAAGGCTGCGTTCACGCGTGCGTACAACCGCGAGGTGCACCTGACGCCCTACTCCCTGCAGCCAATCAAGAAGGGCCGCCGCGGTGGGGGGGAGGAGCCTAACCTGGGAGGGGCAGAGACGGAACAGGACAAGCAGACGCCCGAGGAGGAAGAGGAGGAGGAGGAGGAAGGCCTGGACGCCATGATCAAGGTAAGGACACACACACAACCCTAGCCAATTGCAGTGTTGGTCAGTGTTAAGATTTTTCTCTTCTTTTTTGGAATCTGTCCGTTGACGAGTCCAGATAATATTTGCACCTGCTCGTAACGCTGCCTCCTTTTGTCACGTCTTTCTCCCCTCTCCCTCTCTATTTCCCCCCCCTCTCCTTCCTCTCTCTGGATCCCGTCCTCTCTATCTCCCCCCCCCTCCTCTCCTTCCTCTCTCTGGACCCTGTCCTCTCTTTCTCTCCGTCCTCTTTGGCCCAACAGCAGAAGAAGGCCTCCAAGAAACCCTCCAAGGAGCCCAAGAAGGAGAAAGCAGTGGATTCTGGGAAAGGGAAAGGCAAGGGGAAGGGCAAAGGCAAGAAGTGAGCCCTGAGGAGGAGAAACCACTCAAACAAACTTGACCTCCACCTCCACCTCCCACCACTCCAACAAATATATCCCCAAACTGTTTGCATTACCGTCGACATAATCGCCATCAACATCTCGGTTATCATCCATGTGATACTATGGATACTCATAATGGACATGTCCTCAAACACTGAAGCTCTCAATACACATAATGGACATGTGCTCATCCCAAACACTGAAAAAATGAAATGAAATGAAAATGTGTATCCCTCTCTCTCTCTCTCTCTCTCTCTCTCTCTCTCTCTCTCTCTCTCTCTCTCTCTCTCTCTCTCTCTCTCTCTCTCTCTCTCTCTCTCTCTCTCTCACACACTTTATTGCTCTCTCACACACCCCCCCCCCCTTTCTCTCTCTCGCCCCTCAGTCCCCATATCATGTTGGTGGTGATATAACCATGTGATTACCTGTATGTTACAGAGGGGTGTGCGCTTCATGAACTGTTCAATTGTAAATATGTAACAGTAGTGTAAAGATTACTACTACTACTACTACAAAGTCAACAATCTGTAAAAGCATAGTACTTTGTTTCCTATAGTGAGCACTTCTTATGACCAAATTCATAGAGATCCAGAAACTGCTCTTGTATATTGTGTTTTGTAACATTTTCACTGACAAGTAATAAAGAATATAAAATGTTGTGGTTTGGTATATCTTTGCTGGACTGGAATATGCAATATTGGGAGCCACACTACAACACACACACACACACATACAACTGACGATGTCATCTATATTAGTTTTACATCCTCTAATTTACAGCCTAGATAATTATTGTTCTACTGCTCCAGTCATTGTCTTTTGAAGCTATTTCTGCTTATATAGTGTTGTGTATTACCGTGGAGGTCCTGGACACAGAGGGAGTCGGTACACGTGGAGTAGTAAGGCTTTGGGTCACTGGCCGTTTATTATAGTCACGCCCCAAACTTAGGTACTGCCTCAGCGCAAACCCCGTCAGGTGTGCTGGTATTAAACAGTTAAAATAATAATTCAATTCAGTTCAACTTTATTCGCCATGTGCAGTGCACTAGGAACATGACTTGGTATTCTACCATGCTGAACAGTACATACAACAGCAAGACGACAATACAACAACACTGAAGACAAAATATACAGTACCAATATGAGTGAATAAATATACTGTACAACTTAGTGCAAGAACATGTGAAGTGTGAGGTGCGATGATCAGGAGTTATTGAGGAGGGCTATGGCTTTGGGGAAGAAACTGTTCACGTGGCGTGATGTTTTTGACCTGATGGCCCTGTACCGCTGTCCAGAAGGGAGTAATGTAAACAAGCTGTGAGCTGGATGTGAGGGGTCAGCCACAATCTTGCGTGCTCTCTTCAGTGATCTGGAGCTGTGGAGGTCTGTGATGGGAGGCAGGGGGCAGCCGATGATCCGCTCAGCTGTCCGTACGACTCTTTGTAGCTTGGCCTTGGATCGGGCAGACGCAGACTCGTACCAGACAGTGATGGAAGATGTTAGGATGCTCTCTATGACGGCCCTGTAGAACTGGACCAGGATGTGACGACTGATGTGGAGCCTCTTCAGCTGACGGAGGAAGAACAAGCGCTGCTGGCCTTTTTTAACTGAATGGGTGATGTTGTTATCCCATTTTAGTTTGTTGGAGATGGTAGTGCCCAGAAACTTGAATTCATCCATTATTGTGACAGGGGAGTTATTGATGACCAGTGGAGAGTGAGTTGGGGCCTTTTTCCGGAAGTCCATAATCACCTCCACTGTCTTGGTGTTGTTGAGTTCCAGGTTATTGGCTGCAGACGAGGACACCAGGCGGCCGACCTCCCTCCGGTAGGCAGTCTCGTCATTATCAGTGATGAGGCCAACCATGGTGGTGTCATCTGCATATTTGATGGTCTTGACAGATGTGTCACCAGAGGTACAGTCGTTGGTGTACAGGGAGTTTTTTTATTTTTATTATTGGCTATTGTTGTTTGTGTCTTTATATCCTATGCACCAACCACACCAAGTCAATTTCCTGTATGTGCAAATATACTTGACAATACAAGGATTTTGATTCTGAACCGAAGAGTCGCACACTGACACCCTGATAAAGGCTCTTGAGCTCTCAGGTCTTCTGATGCTGGCTGTCTCTGTGTACCACATGTATAAAATAAGAGATTTGGTGAGGCTGCATTCTCATTTTATGCACCCAAATTGTGGAATGCACTGCCAGTTTACATTAGGGATGCAACCTCAGCAAATATTTTCAAGTCAAGACTAAAAACCAATCTTTTTAATATTGCCTTTAAATTACTAAATAATTAAATGATGGTTATATAATGATTAAAGCACTTTGAGCTGCAATGTTTGCAGGAAAAGTGCTATACAAATAAAAGTTATTATTAGTTATTATTATCAGGGATGTAACCTCAGCAAATATTTTTAAGTCAAGACTAAAAACCCATCTTTTAAAAAGACTAAAAACCCAAAAACTTTTGTTTTCTTCTTACAAAATAGTGTTTATTTCAGATACTGTAGTGGAAGATAATTATCTTCATTTCCACTGAAGTAGCTGCCATCTTGTTGTGACATTTCTGTTTATTCCGCCGCTTCATCACCCAAGGTTGATGACTTAAACTGGTTCTGCACTGGTATGAACGCGGGCTGGTTCGCCATAAAACAGCAAGGTTCTGAGGCTCCAGAACCGGAACCAGAACCGGCACGGAGCCTTGGTGGTGTGAGAGGCCAGAGGACAAACCTGACAGACCAACACAATCATGTAGTACAACAGATAGACTGATTGTGGAACAGCAAGACAACAGTGACACACACACACACACACACACACACACACACACAGGGCCGCTTGGGAGATATGCGAGGCCCTGTGCGAAGTCAGATTTGCGAGGCCTTTTATAATGATGTAGGCTACTGTTATAAAAAATAAAAAAAAAATACTTACTTATAACCGTGCGACACGCACGCACCGATATATTGCAAGAAATGCGCTCACATGCTGTGCTGATAGACAATAGCATATCTACTTATTTAGATAGTTTACAACCATGTTTGTTTCATTTCAAACCTTTTATACTCGTAAAGGATTAGGATTTAGGATAAAGCAGTCATCATACCCAACATTAAATACGCACAAGCCATTATTGACATGAATAGAGATGTTACTCACCACCATGTAGGCCTATCCTTTATGTTGAAAAGCTTACAGCAAAAGCAAAAAGACATGTCCCGTTTTTGAGAGTACACAAGCCACTTTCTTTCTATTTTTTCCCCATTTGGTAGTTTTCGGAGAAATAAAGTTTCACTAAAGTTCCTGTTCTCATTATTTTTAGGATAACTAAATCCAGGTTTCATCTTTGGGGGACCTCTTCTAATGATCACTTCTGTAACTGTAGAGTCCATATGTACCGGCCAATTTACCAGGATCATCATACATGACATATCTAACACCGTAGGCTCGTCTTGCGTTCCATCACTCTCAGCCCTGCTGCTGCTCTGAGTAGCTCCATCTTCCGCCTCCGTATCCTCTACTTCACCACTCCTGACCATCATCACCTGGGGCTGGGCAGCCCCACTGCTGCCGGTGTAGCAGTTGTCCTCCTCCACCTCAGAGACATCATCTTTGCCTCTCAGGGGGGGCTGTGCCGTGCTACTACTAGCATTGCTAGTGCTAGCAGTAACGTTAGCTTCTTCGGTGCTAACGGGAGCCTCACTTGTTTTTAGAAATGTTTCGAACGAACCTCTAAGCGAGGCCCTGAAGCCTTCCTTTCTTTTATTTGTATTTCTTTTTTCAGCACCCGATTAACATTTTCTTCCTCGGTCTCGTTCCCTCTGCATTTTGTCCTTTGCACTAAGCAGTCACTATGCACAACAAGTGTCAACGCGCGCCCAAAAATTCTTTTCACGTTTCACGTAAGGTGTCATAGGGGGAAATTACTTTTTTCTGTTGCTAAAAGAATCTCCCTGTCCTACAGGTATGCTAGATTTTAGATGTATGATTGACTGATGATTATCACATGTGTGAACATTTAGAAATGTATTAAAGGCAAAAATAATAATATGGTTCCTTGCCTGGCGCTTTGGAGGGCCTCGCCAGTTTTTTTTTTTTTTTTTTTTTTTTTACCCTGCCTCACGCGAGGCCCTCCAAAGCGCGAGGCCCTGTGCCACCGCCCCAGCTAGCCCCCCCTTAAAGCGGCCCTGCACACACACACACACACACACACACACACACACACACACACACACACACACACACAGTGGAGAGTCAGGGTTCATACACCTCGCTCTCCTTTGCCTGTCTGCCGTTACACTGGCCTGTACTAATCCACCGTGTGTGTGTGTGTGTGTGTGTGTGTGTGTGTGTGTGTGTGTGCGCGTGTGTGTGTGTATAAGAGTGTGTGTGAGAGAGAGTGTGTGTGTGTGTGTGTGTGTGTGTGTGTGTGTGTGTGTGTGTGTGTGTGTGTGTATGAGAGTGTGTGTGTGTGAGAGAGAGTGTGTGTGTGTGTGTGTGTGTGTGTGTGTGTGTGTGTGTGTGTGTGTGTGTGTGTGTGTGTGTGTGTGTGTGTTGGGTAATTACTGGCAGAACCACGGCGTCACGATTGACTAGAGCCACTTCTAGAGCCACTTCTACCTTGACTAGAGCCACTTCTACCTCGGGGGGGGGGGGGGGGGGGGGTTGGAGAGGGAGGTGTAGAGAGGGTCGATGTAATGGACTGATTTAATAATCGTTTACTCTAAAGATTCAGATCTTTATTTTTTATTTTTTATGTCATCTCTTGTTTAACTGAATGTCTAGGGAGGGAAGTATGTTAGCCTTTCACCTGATATTGGGGAGGGGCGGGGGGAGAGAAAATGGTGACACGGGACGTTTTGGAGACGTTGGCACTAACAAGATGTTCATCCTGATCTCTGCTCCTCAGGTGAAGGCTGCGTTCACGCGTGCGTACAACCGCGAGGTGCACCTGACGCCCTACTCCCTGCAGCCAATCAAGAAGGGCCGCCGCGGTGGGGGGGAGGAGCCTAACCTGGGAGGGGCAGAGACGGAACAGGACAAGCAGACGCCCGAGGAGGAAGAGGAGGAGGAGGAGGAAGGCCTGGACGCCATGATCAAGGTAAGGACACACACACAACCCTAGCCAATTGCAGTGTTGGTCAGTGTTAAGATTTTTCTCTTCTTTTTTGGAATCTGTCCGTTGACGAGTCCAGATAATATTTGCACCTGCTCGTAACGCTGCCTCCTTTTGTCACGTCTTTCTCCCCTCTCCCTCTCTATTTCCCCCCCCTCTCCTTCCTCTCTCTGGATCCCGTCCTCTCTATCTCCCCCCCCCTCCTCTCCTTCCTCTCTCTGGACCCTGTCCTCTCTTTCTCTCCGTCCTCTTTGGCCCAACAGCAGAAGAAGGCCTCCAAGAAACCCTCCAAGGAGCCCAAGAAGGAGAAAGCAGTGGATTCTGGGAAAGGGAAAGGCAAGGGGAAGGGCAAAGGCAAGAAGTGAGCCCTGAGGAGGAGAAACCACTCAAACAAACTTGACCTCCACCTCCACCTCCCACCACTCCAACAAATATATCCCCAAACTGTTTGCATTACCGTCGACATAATCGCCATCAACATCTCGGTTATCATCCATGTGATACTATGGATACTCATAATGGACATGTCCTCAAACACTGAAGCTCTCAATACACATAATGGACATGTGCTCATCCCAAACACTGAAAAAATGAAATGAAATGAAAATGTGTATCCCTCTCTCTCTCTCTCTCTCTCTCTCTCTCTCTCTCTCTCTCTCTCTCTCTCTCTCTCTCTCTCTCTCTCTCTCTCTCTCTCTCTCTCTCTCTCTCACACACTTTATTGCTCTCTCACACACCCCCCCCCCCTTTCTCTCTCTCGCCCCTCAGTCCCCATATCATGTTGGTGGTGATATAACCATGTGATTACCTGTATGTTACAGAGGGGTGTGCGCTTCATGAACTGTTCAATTGTAAATATGTAACAGTAGTGTAAAGATTACTACTACTACTACTACAAAGTCAACAATCTGTAAAAGCATAGTACTTTGTTTCCTATAGTGAGCACTTCTTATGACCAAATTCATAGAGATCCAGAAACTGCTCTTGTATATTGTGTTTTGTAACATTTTCACTGACAAGTAATAAAGAATATAAAATGTTGTGGTTTGGTATATCTTTGCTGGACTGGAATATGCAATATTGGGAGCCACACTACAACACACACACACACACATACAACTGACGATGTCATCTATATTAGTTTTACATCCTCTAATTTACAGCCTAGATAATTATTGTTCTACTGCTCCAGTCATTGTCTTTTGAAGCTATTTCTGCTTATATAGTGTTGTGTATTACCGTGGAGGTCCTGGACACAGAGGGAGTCGGTACACGTGGAGTAGTAAGGCTTTGGGTCACTGGCCGTTTATTATAGTCACGCCCCAAACTTAGGTACTGCCTCAGCGCAAACCCCGTCAGGTGTGCTGGTATTAAACAGTTAAAATAATAATTCAATTCAGTTCAACTTTATTCGCCATGTGCAGTGCACTAGGAACATGACTTGGTATTCTACCATGCTGAACAGTACATACAACAGCAAGACGACAATACAACAACACTGAAGACAAAATATACAGTACCAATATGAGTGAATAAATATACTGTACAACTTAGTGCAAGAACATGTGAAGTGTGAGGTGCGATGATCAGGAGTTATTGAGGAGGGCTATGGCTTTGGGGAAGAAACTGTTCACGTGGCGTGATGTTTTTGACCTGATGGCCCTGTACCGCTGTCCAGAAGGGAGTAATGTAAACAAGCTGTGAGCTGGATGTGAGGGGTCAGCCACAATCTTGCGTGCTCTCTTCAGTGATCTGGAGCTGTGGAGGTCTGTGATGGGAGGCAGGGGGCAGCCGATGATCCGCTCAGCTGTCCGTACGACT
Source organism: Nansenia antarctica (assembly GCF_963989245.1). Lineage (NCBI taxonomy): Eukaryota > Metazoa > Chordata > Actinopteri > Argentiniformes > Microstomatidae > Nansenia > Nansenia antarctica. Next base: position 67,972,562 of record NC_137676.1, read on the forward strand.
CTTTGTAGCTTGGCCTTGGATCGGGCAGACGCAGACTCGTACCAGACAGTGATGGAAGATGTTAGGATGCTCTCTATGACGGCCCTGTAGAACTGGACCAGGATGTGACGACTGATGTGGAGCCTCTTCAGCTGACGGAGGAAGAACAAGCGCTGCTGGCCTTTTTTAACTGAATGGGTGATGTTGTTATCCCATTTTAGTTTGTTGGAGATGGTAGTGCCCAGAAACTTGAATTCATCCATTATTGTGACAGGGGAGTTATTGATGACCAGTGGAGAGTGAGTTGGGGCCTTTTTCCGGAAGTCCATAATCACCTCCACTGTCTTGGTGTTGTTGAGTTCCAGGTTATTGGCTGCAGACGAGGACACCAGGCGGCCGACCTCCCTCCGGTAGGCAGTCTCGTCATTATCAGTGATGAGGCCAACCATGGTGGTGTCATCTGCATATTTGATGGTCTTGACAGATGTGTCACCAGAGGTACAGTCGTTGGTGTACAGGGAGTTTTTTTATTTTTATTATTGGCTATTGTTGTTTGTGTCTTTATATCCTATGCACCAACCACACCAAGTCAATTTCCTGTATGTGCAAATATACTTGACAATACAAGGATTTTGATTCTGAACCGAAGAGTCGCACACTGACACCCTGATAAAGGCTCTTGAGCTCTCAGGTCTTCTGATGCTGGCTGTCTCTGTGTACCACATGTATAAAATAAGAGATTTGGTGAGGCTGCATTCTCATTTTATGCACCCAAATTGTGGAATGCACTGCCAGTTTACATTAGGGATGCAACCTCAGCAAATATTTTCAAGTCAAGACTAAAAACCAATCTTTTTAATATTGCCTTTAAATTACTAAATAATTAAATGATGGTTATATAATGATTAAAGCACTTTGAGCTGCAATGTTTGCAGGAAAAGTGCTATACAAATAAAAGTTATTATTAGTTATTATTATCAGGGATGTAACCTCAGCAAATATTTTTAAGTCAAGACTAAAAACCCATCTTTTAAAAAGACTAAAAACCCAAAAACTTTTGTTTTCTTCTTACAAAATAGTGTTTATTTCAGATACTGTAGTGGAAGATAATTATCTTCATTTCCACTGAAGTAGCTGCCATCTTGTTGTGACATTTCTGTTTATTCCGCCGCTTCATCACCCAAGGTTGATGACTTAAACTGGTTCTGCACTGGTATGAACGCGGGCTGGTTCGCCATAAAACAGCAAGGTTCTGAGGCTCCAGAACCGGAACCAGAACCGGCACGGAGCCTTGGTGGTGTGAGAGGCCAGAGGACAAACCTGACAGACCAACACAATCATGTAGTACAACAGATAGACTGATTGTGGAACAGCAAGACAACAGTGACACACACACACACACACACACACACACACACACAGGGCCGCTTGGGAGATATGCGAGGCCCTGTGCGAAGTCAGATTTGCGAGGCCTTTTATAATGATGTAGGCTACTGTTATAAAAAATAAAAAAAAAATACTTACTTATAACCGTGCGACACGCACGCACCGATATATTGCAAGAAATGCGCTCACATGCTGTGCTGATAGACAATAGCATATCTACTTATTTAGATAGTTTACAACCATGTTTGTTTCATTTCAAACCTTTTATACTCGTAAAGGATTAGGATTTAGGATAAAGCAGTCATCATACCCAACATTAAATACGCACAAGCCATTATTGACATGAATAGAGATGTTACTCACCACCATGTAGGCCTATCCTTTATGTTGAAAAGCTTACAGCAAAAGCAAAAAGACATGTCCCGTTTTTGAGAGTACACAAGCCACTTTCTTTCTATTTTTTCCCCATTTGGTAGTTTTCGGAGAAATAAAGTTTCACTAAAGTTCCTGTTCTCATTATTTTTAGGATAACTAAATCCAGGTTTCATCTTTGGGGGACCTCTTCTAATGATCACTTCTGTAACTGTAGAGTCCATATGTACCGGCCAATTTACCAGGATCATCATACATGACATATCTAACACCGTAGGCTCGTCTTGCGTTCCATCACTCTCAGCCCTGCTGCTGCTCTGAGTAGCTCCATCTTCCGCCTCCGTATCCTCTACTTCACCACTCCTGACCATCATCACCTGGGGCTGGGCAGCCCCACTGCTGCCGGTGTAGCAGTTGTCCTCCTCCACCTCAGAGACATCATCTTTGCCTCTCAGGGGGGGCTGTGCCGTGCTACTACTAGCATTGCTAGTGCTAGCAGTAACGTTAGCTTCTTCGGTGCTAACGGGAGCCTCACTTGTTTTTAGAAATGTTTCGAACGAACCTCTAAGCGAGGCCCTGAAGCCTTCCTTTCTTTTATTTGTATTTCTTTTTTCAGCACCCGATTAACATTTTCTTCCTCGGTCTCGTTCCCTCTGCATTTTGTCCTTTGCACTAAGCAGTCACTATGCACAACAAGTGTCAACGCGCGCCCAAAAATTCTTTTCACGTTTCACGTAAGGTGTCATAGGGGGAAATTACTTTTTTCTGTTGCTAAAAGAATCTCCCTGTCCTACAGGTATGCTAGATTTTAGATGTATGATTGACTGATGATTATCACATGTGTGAACATTTAGAAATGTATTAAAGGCAAAAATAATAATATGGTTCCTTGCCTGGCGCTTTGGAGGGCCTCGCCAGTTTTTTTTTTTTTTTTTTTTTTTTTACCCTGCCTCACGCGAGGCCCTCCAAAGCGCGAGGCCCTGTGCCACCGCCCCAGCTAGCCCCCCCTTAAAGCGGCCCTGCACACACACACACACACACACACACACACACACACACACACACACACACACACACAGTGGAGAGTCAGGGTTCATACACCTCGCTCTCCTTTGCCTGTCTGCCGTTACACTGGCCTGTACTAATCCACCGTGTGTGTGTGTGTGTGTGTGTGTGTGTGTGTGTGTGTGTGTGCGCGTGTGTGTGTGTATAAGAGTGTGTGTGAGAGAGAGTGTGTGTGTGTGTGTGTGTGTGTGTGTGTGTGTGTGTGTGTGTGTGTGTGTGTGTATGAGAGTGTGTGTGTGTGAGAGAGAGTGTGTGTGTGTGTGTGTGTGTGTGTGTGTGTGTGTGTGTGTGTGTGTGTGTGTGTGTGTGTGTGTGTGTGTGTTGGGTAATTACTGGCAGAACCACGGCGTCACGATTGACTAGAGCCACTTCTACCTCATAATTATTCGAAATTAACGTGTTTGATTAATAATCCCTTCTGAAAGAGAGAGAGATATTTGTAGTGTCTTTAATTAAATGACTAAATTATTACATGATGATTATATAATGATTAAAGCGTTTTGAGCTGCAACGTTTGCAGGAAAAGTGCTATACAAATAAAGGTTATTATATTATTATTATTATTATTATTAATATCTGGCAACCCTGGGGGGTATTCCATCAACATCGCTAAAAGAAAATCCAGGTTGTCTGACAAGTCTCGCGAGAGTTCCTAAAAATATCCAGGCATATTCTGATAAATCTCGCGAGAAGTTATCAAAAATAAGCCAGGATTTTCCTTTAGACGTTGATGGAATACCCCCCTGGCCGTTGCTATGACACCGCTTTGGCTGGTGCTGGACGCTGTAGAGTGAAGCATTCTGGGATATGTACATACAAGTAGGGATGATGCGTTTGTGATTTAGATTTGTCTGGATTTATTAATAAGCTTCTAACTCAACCATGAAGGTAAGGTGGCCAGGGAAGGGAAGGGTTTGAAGAGTATGAAATATACTCTACGTTTTGTCCTCCGGTTCTGTTAAGCGGTTCATTAGTCGAGTTGTGCGTCGCTGCTAAAAGTGCTGAACTGATTAGCTGGCTAGTTTAGCTACCGTTACGTTAGCCATCAGTGTGTGTAGCTAGGATTCACATGATTATGGTTGTCAATGCATGTGTTCAATGTGTGTCCAATGCATGTGTTGTGTTCTCTTGGCAGGGTATCCGCGGTGTCTTGAAACGTATTAAAAGTTGATGAATCAATTTGGGGAAAATCAAGACCCTTAATAAGTATTAAAAAGTCTTATCACGATTTTATGAGGTCTTGAATTGTGTTGGTATTTTTCTGAATTAGACTCTGTCCAAAGAGTTTGAGTCTTTAAAAACCTTTAGTAAAAGTTCGTGAATTTATTAGTTTTATTAAAAACCTAAGATAAACCGGAAATTGTGTTGTATGATAGTGGTCTAGTCTATTGCGAACTCAAACTGTTAAGTTAAAGCTTCACTGATGTAAACGGTTACAGCTCGAAGTGGCGGTGAGGTCTGGGAAAATATTGACAAGGTCTTTAAAAAGTCTTACAAAGGTATTGAAATTAACCTCAAGATTCCTGTATACCCTGTCTCTTGGTGTGTGCCACTGTTTTGGGTTTGCGTTGTTATTGCGTCTCCAGTATCCCCATTTGATTTGTGTGCATTTTCCCCCTGCCGAGTCGCCGTATCACCTGTGGCTGCGAGGCGCCAAGGCTTCTGTCTGTCTGCTGGTGTTGATCACATGTCAGTCTTCTGTCTGCTGGTGTTGATCACATGTCAGTCTTCTGTCTGCTGGTGTTGATCACATGTCAGTCTTCTGTCTGCTGGTGTTGATCACATGTCAGTCTTCTGTCTGCTGGTGTTGATCACATGTCAGTCTTCTGTCTGCTGGTGTTGATCACATGTCAGTCTTCTGTCTGCTGGTGTTGATCACATGTCAGTCTTCTGTCTGCTGGTGTTGATCACATGTCAGTCTTCTGTCTGCTGGTGTTGATCACATGTCAGTCTTCTGTCTGCTAGTGTTGATCACATGTCAGTCTTCTGTCTGCTGGTGTTGATCACATGTCAGTCTTCTGTCTGCTGGTGTTGTTCACATGTCAGTCTTCTGTCTGCTGGTGTTGTTCACATGTCAGTCTTCTGTCTGCTGGTGTTGATCACATGTCAGTCTTCTGTCTGCTGGTGTTGATCACATGTCAGTCTTCTGTCTGCTGGTGTTGATCACATGTCAGTCTTCTGTCTGCTGGTGTTGTTCACATGTCAGTTTTCTGTCTGCTGGTGTTGTTCACATGTCAGTCTTCTGTCTGCTGGTGTTGATCACATGTCAGTCTTCTGTCTGCTGGTGTTGATCACATGTCAGTCTTCTGTCTGCTGGTGTTGATCACATGTCAGTCTTCTGTCTGCTGGTGTTGATCACATGTCAGTCTGTCTGTCTGCTGGTGTTGATCACATGTCAGGCTTCTGTCTGCTGGTGTTGATCACATGTCAGTCTTCTGTCTGCTGGTGTTGTTCACATGTCAGTCTTCTGTCTGCTGGTGTTGTTCACATGTATCAGTCTTCTGTCAAATGATCTGTCCTGTCTTTCTCCGCAGCGCGTCTTTACCCTGGCAGACAGAGCATGGTATGGGTCCTGTCTGCAGTACAAATGGCAAAAAACACTTGGTAATTACATCGCTGTTGCAGGGTGAGTTACTGCTTTGGTGTTGTTTGAAAACGTTGAACTTTTGACAGTCAGGATGGATGGATGTTGGTTATAGTGTTTGATAACGTTTCATTTCTCAGTAACTTGTGGTCGGTTTTTTTATCTTATGTTATGCACCCTTTTATGACACTTCAGGCCCGACAATTCAGTGAAAATCTTTGATCGACATGGACAGAGGAAGAACGAGATCAACCTACCAGGGTGAGTGCATGCATGCAGGAGCACAGTGTCTGGCAGCAGCTTTACATGTGGAACTTGAAAACATTTCTTAACAATGTTTGTGTCTGTTCCCTCATTTCATCAAGAGATTCAAGATTCAATCTTTTACCTAAGGTCATACGTAGGCCTACGTAGGTTTATTATATTAAAATGACATGTTTTGGTCAAATAATGGCGTGTTGTCAGTATCTCTCCATCTTTATTTCTCTGCCTGCCTGTCTGTCTGCGTCTCCAGGCGGTGTGTGGCGATGGACTGGGACAAAGACGGAGACGTTCTGGCCATTATCGCTGAGAAGTCCAGCTGCATCCACCTGTGGGACGCCAACGTCAACAAGACGTCCCAGATGGACAGTGGCATGAGGTGGGTGAGAGAGGAGGTCAGATGGGACAGTGACATGACGTGAGGTGGGTGAGAGAGGAGGTCAGATGAGACAGTGACATGACATGAGTGAGAGAGGAGGTCAGATGGACAGTGGCATGAGGTGGGTGAGAGAGGAGGTCAGATGGACAGTGACATGAGGGGGTGAGAGAGGAGGTCAGATGGACAGTGACATGAGGTGGTGAGAGAGGAGGTCAGATGGGACAGTGACATGACGTGAGGTGGTGAGAGAGGAGGTCAGATGGGACAGTGGCATGAGGTGGTGAGAGAGGAGGTCAGATGGACAGTGGCATGAGGTGGGTGAGAGAGGAGGTCAGATGGGACAGTGGCATGTGGGGGGGGGGGTGGCAACTCTGGTCCTGGGGCCCAAGTGTCTACCATTAGGCCAAGAGGACATCCTCAAGGCAGTCGGCAGTCACGTGGATGCCCCGGCGCTCTCAGAGCTACTTTACGAACGCAGCCATAGACTTGGCTACACAGTCATTCTGTCGAGCCCAGTCAGTGCACAATCACCTGACAAAACACAGCAGTGTGTAGTCTACCCAGCGCTGGGGTGTTGACACTATTAACATCCCCATACCAATTGTAATGAGCCCATTGGACCATTTGGCTGGGTTTCTGTGGAACGTCGTTAAAAAGGTTTCCAGATGAATCGCAAGCGTTAACGCGTTAACATTGACAGCCCTACTGTAGTTTAATCAAGTGTATTTTGGCTGGGCTGGATCGAAAGCCAGGTAAAGGCTCTTTATGTTGATTTCTTGTAAGGGCAACTTGTTCTGTTTGTGTGGTACTGACATAGTACTCTTCTTCTGCACCAGGCAATAAGGTTTTTGTCTTTAACAAGGATGTTAATACGTTCCTCGCTGGTTGTGTTGGTTTCCATAGAGACCAGATGTCCTTCATCCTGTGGTCGAAGACGGGGCCCCTATTGGCTGTTGGGACGGCAAAGGGAAACCTGCTCATCTACAACCAGCAGACCTCGCGCAAGATCCCTGTTCTGGGTAATACACATGCACACACATGCACACACACACACACACACACACACACACACACACACACAAACACTGCTCCACAAATGCACACGGATCACATACCTATATAAACTTGAAGACATGCATGTACTGTACATAGACACACACACACACACACTGCTCATTTAGACATAAACACTCTATAAATATATCAATCTTTTTGTTCTTTCGCTCTTTCTTTTTCACACACACACACACACACACACACACAGGGAAACACACTAAGAGGATCACCTGTGGCTGCTGGAGCTCTCAGAACCTGCTGGCCCTGGGCAGTGAGGACCGCACTATCACCGTTAGCAACCACGAGGGAGACACCATCCGACAGGTAACTAGAACACAGTAACACACACGTTAACACACTGTAACACACACGTTAACACACTGTAACACACACGTTAACACACACGTTAACACACTGTAACACACACAGTAACACACAGTAACACACATGTTAACACACACGTTAACACACGTTAGCACACACAGTAACACACAGTAACACACAGTAACACACATGTTAACACACACGTTAACACACGTTAACACACACGTTAACACACAGTAACACACACGTTAACACACAGTAACACACACAGTAACACACTGTAACACACACGTTAACACACACGTTAACACACTGTAACACACACGTTAACACACACAGTAACACACTGTAACACACATGTTAACACATACGTTAACACACTGTAACACACACGTTAACACACTGTAACACACACGTTAACACACACGTTAACACACTGTAACACACACTAACACCCAGGAACACACGTTAACAGACTGTAACACTCAGGACCACACTGTAACACACTGTAACACACTGTAACACACTGTAACACACATTTTTCTCTCTCTCTCTCTCTCTCTCTCTCTCAGACGTCGGTGCGTGCTGACCCTGCTGATATCCAGTTCTCTGTGATGAAGACAGATGAGCGCTCCTCTCCTGGAGAGAGCACTGTGAGTGTGTGTGTGTGTGTGTGTGTGTGTGTGTGTGTGTGTGTGTGTGTGTGTGTGCTTGTGTTCATGTGTGTGCTTTTGCTCTTGCTCTTGCTCAAGTAACATACCTGTGTTTTCATCTTCTCTGGACTGTAGAAGCACACACACACACCCACACCCACACACACACACAGGTCTACCTCAACACTGACAATACACACACACACACACACTGCTGAGTAGGCTCTGTGTTCCATGTTCTGATTCTGTGTTCCGTGTTGTTCCGGCGGTGGTTCCGTCCTGCTCAGGATCTGTGTGAAAAGAGACGCGTTCTCTGTGCGATAGAGGCCATGGAGGAGGAAGAGAGATCGAGAGACTGCAGGGATGAGAGCAGGATGGACAGAATATGGGTAGATTAGAGAGAAGAGAGATAGAGAACTCCAATGTTACCTGGGTGAGCTGGAGGTGAGATGGAGAGACAAGAGGGAGAGATGTTGTGAGGGGGACATTTAATCCTGTGGCACCAGAACTCTGAGTCTGAGGTGAGAGGACATTTAATCTGGTGGCACCAGAACCCTGGTTCTGAGGTAGGGGGACATTTAATCTGGTGGCACCAGAACCCTGGTTCTGAGGTAGGGGGACATTTAATCTTGTGGCACCAGAAACCGGGAACAAGTCGCCAACCAGTCAAAATGTTCAGACTTTTATTCAGAAAAATGTAAATAAATTTCAACGGTGTTGAAAATCAATGACACACTCGCTAGTCAAGGCAAAACATTGCAATGCAATGGATTCGGTGAGCAATCCCCACTACTCTACACTAACTAGGTAGTAGTGGGGATTACTCACTGAATCCATTGCATTGCAATGGTATGGTATCACAACGGTCCATCGGTTGGCGACTTGTTCCCGGTTTCACGAGCTGCTGTCACAAATGGTTCCTGCTTGAAGAGTTCAATCAGGAAATACATTGATATTAACAATGGGAAAAGTGCATTATATGAGAAAGAGATTCAAGTCTAAAGTGTCTGTGATATTCACCAGCTAGAAACAACAGTTCCAGAAGAAAAGTTATAGGCTCGCAAAGGCTGAAACAAATCGAATAACGGTAACAAGTGGAGTGTCAGTCAGTCATTATTGTGTCACTCCTTGGTCTGTGACCTTTCAACTTTGCCCTTTCACCCCCCCCCACCCCCCTCTCCCCAGGTTAGTGTGTCTGTCGGGAAAAAGACCTTGTTCCTGTTCAACCTGAACGACCCTGACAACCCCATAGAACTGGCCTTCCAGCAGAGATACGGAAACATCATCTCCTACCGCTGGTACTGTACGCTACCCTGCTACCGCCGGCGGCCATTTTGTGCCAGCAACACACAGTTTCACCTGTATAAAAACTTGTATGACCTGACGCCTACACCTATTTTGATGCCTCCCAGTGTTTCCTATACATACATGAGACTGTGGCTGGGCCGCCATCGTCCCATTACGAACCGCAAAGATTATTATTTTTAAACAGTTTTTATTCAAAGAAGAAAATACAAAAATACAAACAAACAAAGTCATCTTGTTGGATCAGGCGCAACGTATTTAAAAAATAAAAAATAAAAAAATATTTTGCCACCCACCACAGTCTCACAAAAGATTAGATAGTTGATTGTGTCTCTAATGTGATTCTCTTTGTCTCCCTCCTCCCTTTGTTCTCTCCCCATCTCTTCTTCTTTCTTCTCCCTCCCTCCATCCCTCCATCCCTCCATCCCTCTCTCCCCAGGTATGGGGATGGGTACATCATGATAGGCTTCTCGCAGGGCTACTTCGTGGTCATCTCCACCCACATCAGGGAGATCGGCCAGGAGCTGTTCCAGGCTCACAACCACAAGGACAGCCTGAGCAGCGTGGCCATCTCCCCCGCCCTCAACAAGGCTGCCTCCTGTGGAGACAACAGGTACTACACACACACACACACACACACACACACACACACACACACACACACACACACACACACACCTTACTTTACATACACACACACACACACACACACACACACACCATACTGTACACACACACACACACACACACACACCATACTATACACACACACACACACACACACACCATACTGTACACACACACACACACACACACGCACACGTTTTAATCATTTATTTATGTCCACATAGAAACAAGTATACAGGGACACAAATACTGAAGGCACAGACACCCACACCATACTATACACACACACACACACACACACACACACACACACACACACACACACACACACACACACACACACACACACACTCACAGTGTTTCTGTCTGTGTGTGTCCCTGTGTAGCATTAAGATCCATGACCTGTCTGAGCTGAAGGAGATGCATGCTATCGTCGAACTGGACGATGAGACCAAAGGTCAGTACAACTCCACCCACTCAACCTCCACCTCAACACCCTTTACTGGCACAGCATGGACATGGAGATAATACACATGAGCAGAGAATCACGTGAGAAAACACGCCGCTTGTAACAAGCAACTGATACGTAGCCTCTCTCCCTCCTCTGCCCTCCCCCCTCTCCTCTCTTTCTCTCTCTCATTCTGTGCCTCCCCGCTTCTCTTCTTTCTTCTCCTTTTCTTTCTTTCCTCTTCTATCTATCTATCTATCTCTATTGCTATCTTTCTCTCTCCCTCTCCCCCCCCCCCCTCCCAGGTCTGGACCAGTTGAGCTGGACAGATGACGGTCAGCTGCTGGCCGTGTCGACCCAGCGGGGGACCCTCCACGTGTTCCTGACCCGGCTGCCCATCCT